>NC_138776.1:37530038-37687538 GCF_965119305.1 Pelophylax lessonae | reverse complement strand
AGGGGTATTTGGGGGGAGGGGGTCTATCTTGGGATTTTTTTTAAAAAAATGGGGTTCTATTGCATTCTAGATCTCTCCTCTGCCCTGAAAGCATCTAACCACACCAAGATTGGTGTAATAAGATGCTTTCCCAGTTTCCCAATGGCGCTGTTTCTCTCTGGTGAAACCGAAGTCATAAAATGCTAGTATTATTATTTCAGGTTCTTATATAGCGCTGTCAATTTACGCAGCGCTTTACATATACATTGTACATTCACATCAGTCCTTGCCCTCAAGGAGCTTACAATCTAAGGTCCCTAACTCACATACATACACAGTATGGCCAATTTTATACAGGATCCAATTAACCTACCAGCATGTCTTTGGAGTGTGGGAGGAAACCGGAGTACCCGGAGGAAACCCACGCAGGCACAGGGAGAACATGCAAACTCCAGGCAGGTAGTGTCGTGGTTGGGATTTGAACCAGCGACCTTTTTTCTGCTAGGTGAAAGTGCTAACCACTACACCACTGTGCCGCCCAGTAGCTTCTGGTATCTTAGGCCATAGAGATGATTGTAGCTATTCTGGTCTCCAATCAGCTCTATGGTCAGCTGACAACCACCGGCTGCACTCTAGGGTTACCAGGTGGGACAGGAGAGCCCGAGAAAGCCGTGGAAGGCGGCGGGAGGGGGGGAAGTCCCCTCCCATTGCTTGTAAAAGCAATCTAGCCGCTAATTGTCATCTGCTAGAATTGCTTTTACATGAAAGCTGACCGCTGGCTGTAAAAAATATACCAGAAAGTCTGTAGTATACCCACCATTAGACCTCCCAGCATCCACCCACTTCTAATGATGGGCATACATGCCATGTTTTTTTTTCCTTCAGCCCATGGGCTGAAGGAAAAAGAAGAATATAGCCGATTCCTCCAATCGCCTTGATCGACGTGGATGAAGAAATCTCTGCCAAGAAAAGTGTTAAAAAAATGTATGGCGAAGCATAGGGGAGATCCGCCCTCTGTCCACCCCATCCCCTATGCTTCGCCATATATGTTCTTTTTAACTGCAGTGTTGAAATCACCTCCTACAGCGCTACAATCATTGATTACGTATATGTTGAGAGCAAACGCTGTTGCTGTCAGAATAAACAAATCAGTGCTGCAGCTGATGGGAGTACAAAGCAAGCAATGGTTAACAAAAAAATACAGTAACAATAAAACATTACAGTATATTATAAAGTACAGTAAAAGTAGAAAGTAGAAAGAGTAGTAAAGCGTTGTAAAGTAGAGTAAGAACAGAAAATTACCTCAATAAAACAACTGTATTTGGCTTTTTTTATTCTTTAAATTTTTTTTAAAAAATTTAAAAACTGCCTTTCTAAGAGTGGAAATTGTTGATTTCACTCTTCACTATCACCTATCACAGTTTCAGAGGCCATGAAATGCTAAGACAGCACAACTCCCCCCCCCCCCCCCCTCCAGAATGACCCCTTTTTGGAAAGTGGACACCCTAAGCTATTTGCTGAGGCATTTTGAGTATTTTGCAGATGTCCATTTTTTGTCACAAAGGTTTAAAAATTGAAAAAAAAAAAAAAAAAAATATATATATATATATATATATATATATATATATATATATATATATATATATATATATATATATATATACATTTCTCATTTTCTTTCTTTATTTTACAAAACAAATGAGAGCTGCAAAATTCTCACCATGCCTCTTAGCAAATACCTTAGGGTGTGTACTCTCCGAAAAGGGGTATTTGGGGGGAGGGGGTCTATCTTGGGATTTTTTTTAAAAAAATGGGGTTCTATTGCATTCTAGATCTCTCCTCTGCCCTGAAAGCATCTAACCACACCAAGATTGGTGTAATAAGATGCTTTCCCAGTTTCCCAATGGCGCTGTTTCTCTCTGGTGAAACCGAAGTCATAAAATGCTCGTATTATTATTTCAGGTTCTTATATAGCGCTGTCAATTTACGCAGCGCTTTACATATACATTGTACATTCACATCAGTCCTTGCCCTCAAGGAGCTTACAATCTAAGGTCCCTAACTCACATACATACACAGTATGGCCAATTTTATACAGGATCCAATTAACCTACCAGCATGTCTTTGGAGTGTGGGAGGAAACCGGAGTACCCGGAGGAAACCCACGCAGGCACAGGGAGAACATGCAAACTCCAGGCAGGTAGTGTCGTGGTTGGGATTTGAACCAGCGACCTTTTTTCTGCTAGGTGAAAGTGCTAACCACTACACCACTGTGCCGCCCAGTAGCTTCTGGTATCTTAGGCCATAGAGATGATTGTAGCTATTCTGGTCTCCAATCAGCTCTATGGTCAGCTGACAACCACCGGCTGCACTCTAGGGTTACCAGGTGGGACAGGAGAGCCCGAGAAAGCCGTGGAAGGCGGCGGGAGGGGGGGAAGTCCCCTCCCATTGCTTGTAAAAGCAATCTAGCCGCTAATTGTCATCTGCTAGAATTGCTTTTACATGAAAGCTGACCGCTGGCTGTAAAAAATATACCAGAAAGTCTGTAGTATACCCACCATTAGACCTCCCAGCATCCACCCACTTCTAATGATGGGCATACATGCCATGTTTTTTTTTCCTTCAGCCCATGGGCTGAAGGAAAAAGAAGAATATAGCCGATTCCTCCAATCGCCTTGATCGACGTGGATGAAGAAATCTCTGCCAAGAAAAGTGTTAAAAAAATGTATGGCGAAGCATAGGGGAGATCCGCCCTCTGTCCACCCCATCCCCTATGCTTCGCCATATATGTTCTTTTTAACTGCAGTGTTGAAATCACCTCCTACAGCGCTACAATCATTGATTACGTATATGTTGAGAGCAAACGCTGTTGCTGTCAGAATAAACAAATCAGTGCTGCAGCTGATGGGAGTACAAAGCAAGCAATGGTTAACAAAAAAATACAGTAACAATAAAACATTACAGTATATTATAAAGTACAGTAAAAGTAGAAAGTAGAAAGAGTAGTAAAGCGTTGTAAAGTAGAGTAAGAACAGAAAATTACCTCAATAAAACAACTGTATTTGGCTTTTTTTATTCTTTAAATTTTTTTTAAAAAATTTAAAAACTGCCTTTCTAAGAGTGGAAATTGTTGATTTCACTCTTCACTATCACCTATCACAGTTTCAGAGGCCATGAAATGCATAGACAGCACAAACCCCCCCCCCCAGCCCTCCAAAATGAACCCTTTTTGGAAAGTGGACACCCTAAGCTATTTGCTGAGAGGCATTTTGAGTATTTTGCAGATGCCCCTTTTTTGTCACAAAGGTTTAAAAATTGAAAAAAAATATATATATACATTTCTCCTTTTCTTTCTTTATTTTCCAAAACAAATGAGAGCTGCAAAATACTCACCATGCTTCTTAGCAAATACCTTAGGGTGTCTACTTTCCGAAAAGGGGTAATTTGGGGGAGGGGGTCTATCTTGGGATTTTTTTTTTTTTTAAAAATGGGGTTTTATTGCACTCTAGATCTCTCCTCTGCCCTTAAAGCATCTGACCACACAAAGATTGGTGTGATAAGATGCTTTCCCAATGGTGCTGTTTCTCTCTGGTGAAACCGAAGTCATAAAATGGGCTGAAGGAAAAAGAAGAATATAGCCGATTCCTCCAATCGCCTCGATCGACGTGGATGAAGAAATCTCTGCCAAGAAAAGTGTTAAAAAAAAATATGGCGAAGCATAAGGGAGATCCGCCCTCTGTCCACTCCATCCCCTATGCTTCGCCATATATGTTCTTTTTAACTGCAGTGGTGAAATCACCTCCTACAGCGCTACAATCATTGATTACGTATATGGTGAGAGCAAACGCTGTTGCTGTCAGAATAAACAAATCAGTGCTGCAGCTGATGGGCGTACAAAGCAAGCAATGGTTAACAAAAAAATACAGTAACAATAAAACATTACAGTATATTATAAAGTACAGTAAAAGTAGAAAGAGTAGTAAAGCGTAGTAAAGTAGAGTAAGAACAGAAAATTACCTCAATAAAACAACTGTATTTGGCTTTTTTATTCTTTAAATTTTTTTTAAAAAAAATTTAAAACTGCCTTCAGGCTTTCTAAGAGTGGAAATTGTTGATTTCACTCTTCACTATCACCTATCACAGTTTCAGAGGCCATGAAATGCCAAGACAGCACAACTCTCCACCCTCCCCCCAGCCCTCCAAAATTAACCCTTTTTGGAAAGTGGACACCCTAAGCTATTTGCCGAGAGGCATTTTGAGTATTTTGCTGATGTCCCTTTTTTGTCACAAAGGTTTAAAAATTGAAAAAAATATATATATATATATACATTTCTCCTTTTCTTTCTTTATTTTCCAAAACAAATGAGAGCTGCAAAATACTCACCATGCCTCTTAGCAAATACCTTAGGGTGTCTACTTTCCGAAAAGGGGTAATTTGGGGGAGGGGGTCTATCTTGGGATTTTTTTTTTTTAAATGGGGTTCTATTGCACTCTAGATCTCTCCTCTGCCCTTAAAGCATCTGACCACACCAAGATTGGTGTGATAAGATGATTTCCAAATTTCCCAATGGCGCTGTTTCTATCTGGTTAAACCGAAGTCATAAAATGCTAGTAGCTTCTGGTATCTTAGGCCATAGAGATGATTGTAGCTATTCTGGTCTCCAATCAGCTCTATGGTCAGCTGACAACCACCGGCTGCAGTCTCGGGTTTCCAGGTGGGACAGGAGAGCCTAAGAAATCCGTGGAAGGCGGCGGGAGGGGGGAAGTCCCCTCCCATTGCTTGTAAAAGCAATCTAGCCGCTAATTATCTGCTAGAATTGCTTTTACATGAAAGCTGACCGCTGGCTGTAAAAAATATACCAGAAAATGTGTTTTATGCCCACCATTAGACGTCCCAGCATCCACCCACTTCTAATGATGGACATGTTTTTTTTTTTCCCATGGGCTGAAGAAAAAAAAAAAAGAAGATAGCAGATTCCTCCATTCGCATTGATCGACGTGGATGAAAATATCTCTGCCAAGAAAAGTGTTAAAAAAAAATATGGCAAACCATAGGGGAGATCCGCCCTCTGTCCACCCCATCCCCTATGCTTCGCCATATATGTTCTTTGTAACTGCAGTGGTGAAATCACCTCCTACAGCGCTACAATCATTGATTACGTATATGGTGAGAGCAAACGCTGTTGCTGTCAGAATAAACAAATCAGTGCTGCAGCTGATGGGTGTACCTGCAAAGCAAGCACTGGTTAACAAAAAAATACAGTAACAATAAAACATTACAGTATAATATAAAGTACAGTAAAAGTAGAAAGAGTAGTAAAGTAGAGTAAGAACAGAAAATGACCTCAATAAAACAACTGTATTTGGCTTTTTTTATTCTTTAAATTAAAAAAAAAAAAAAATTAAAGAACTGCCTTCAGGCTTTCTAAAGCCCCGTACACACGTGTCGATAATTGGCCGTGAATTTTCGGCCAACGTCCGATCGACCGATTTTCGGCTTGTTAGTATGATGCTTCCGACACAAATCTGGTGTGCAGGCTATAAAATTTTTGTTGGCCGTCAACACAACGGCCTATTTTCTGTCAGTCAGTACAGATTTCGGCCGACAAAAATCTGATGAGCAAGACTGGGCATGCTCAGAGAAGAAAAAACACATGGAAAGGAAACCAGCACATGACATCACTTCTGATGTTGGCCGATAAAATTCGTGTGCAGTCTTGGCACATTCCAACCAACAAAACACAACTTGGACAAAAGTCGGACGATCGGTCGGCCGATAATCGTTGCGTGTGTACGAGGCATGAGTGGAAATTGTTAATTTCACTACCACCTATCACAGTTTCAGAGGCCATGAAATGCCAAGACAGCACAACCCCCCTCCCCCCCTCCAGAATGACCCCTTTTTGGAAAGTGGACACCCTAAGCTATTTGCTGAGGCATTTTGAGTATTTTGCAGATGTCCATTTTTTGTCACAAAGGTTTAAAAATTGAAGATAAAAAAAAAAAAAAATATATATATATATATATATATATATATATATATACATTTCTCCTTTTCTTTCTTTATTTTACAAAACAAATGAGAGCTGCAAAATTCTCACCATGCCTCTTAGCAAATACCTTAGGGTGTGTACTCTCCGAAAAGGGGTATTTGGGGGGGGGTCTATCTTGGGATTTTTTTTAAAAAAAATGGGGTTCTATTGCATTCTAGATCACTCCTCTGCCCTAAAAGCATCTAACCACACCAAGATTGGTGTAATAAGATGCTTTCCCAGTTTCCCAATGGCGCTGTTTCTCTCTGGTGAAACCGAAGTCATAAAATGCTAGTATTATTATTTCAGTTTCTTATATAGCGCTGTCAATTTACGCAGCGCTTTACATATACATTGTACATTCACATCAGTACTTGCCCTCAAGGAGCTTACAATCTAAGGTCCCTAACTCACATACATACGCAGAAGGGCCAATTTTATACAGGATCCAATTAACCTACAAGCATGTCTTTGGAGTGTGGGAGGAAACCGGAGTACCCGGAGGAAACCCACGCAGGCACAGGGAGAACATGCAAACTCCAGGCAGGTAGTGTCGTGGTTGGGATTTGAACCAGCGACCCGCTTGCTGCTAGGTGAAAGTGCTAACCACTACACCACTGTGCCGCCCCAGTAGCTACTGGTATCTTAGGCCATAGAGATGATTGTAGCTATTCTGGTCTCCAATCAGCTCTATGGTCAGCTGACAACCACCAGTTGCAGTCTAGGGTTACCAGGTGGGACAGGAGAGCCCGAGAAAGCCGTGGAAGGCGGCGGGAGGGGAGGAAGTCCCCTCCCATTGCTTATAAAAGCAATCTAGCCGCTAATTATCATCTGCTAGAATTGCTTTTACATGAAAGCTGACCGCTGGCTGTAAAAAATATACCAGAAAGTCTGTAGTATACCCACCATTAGACCTCCCAGCATCCACCCACTTCTAATGATGGGCATACATGCCATGTTTTTTTTCCTTCAGCCCATGGGCTGAAGGAAAAAGAATAATATAGCCTATTCCTCCAATCGCCTCAATCGACGTGGATGAAGAAATCTCTGCCAAGAAAAGTGTTAAAAAAAAACAAAATATGGCAAAGCATAGGGGAGATCCGCCCTCTGTCCACCCCATCCCCTATGCTTCGCTATATATGTTCTTTTTAACTGCAGTGGTGAAATCCCCTCCTACAGCGCTACAATCATTGATTACGTATATGGTGAGAGCAAACGCTGTTGCTGTCAGAATAAACAAATCAGTGCTGCAGCTGATGGGCGTACAAAGCAAGCAATGGTTAACAAAAAAATACAGTAACAATAAAACATTACAGTATATTATAAAGTACAGTAAAAGTAGAAAGAGTAGTAAAGCATTGTAAAGTAGAGTAAGAACAGAAAATTACCTCAATAAAACAACTGTATTTGGCTTTTTTTATTCTTTAAATGTTTAAAAAAAATTAAAAAACTGCCTTCAGGCTTTCTAAGAGTGGAAATTGTTGATTTCACTCTTCACTATCACCTATCACAGTTTCAGAGGCCATGAAATGCATAGACAGTACAACCCCCCCCCCCCCCCCCCCAGCCCTCCAAAATGAACCCTTTTTGGAAAATGGACACCCTAAGCTATTTGCTGAGAGGCATTTTGAGTATTTTGCAGATGTCCCTTTTTTGTCACAAAGGTTTAAAAATTTTAAAAAAATATATATATATATATACATTTCTCCTTTTCTTTCTTTATTTTCCAAAACAAATGAGAGCTGCAAAATACTCACCATGCCTCTTAGCAAATACCTTAGGGTGTCTACTTTCCGAAAATGGGTAATTTGCGGGAGGGGGTCTATCTTGGGATTTTTATTTTTTAAAAATGGGGTTCTATTGCACTCTAGATCTCTCCTCTGCCCTTAAAGCATCTGACCACACCAAGATTGGTGTGATAAGATGCTTTCCCAATTTCCCAATGGCGCTGTTTCTATCTGGTGAAACCGAAGTCCTAAAATGCTCGTAGCTTCTGGTATCTTAGGCCATAGAGATGATGGTAGCTATTCTGGTCTCCAATCAGCTCTATGGTCAGCTGACAACCACCAGCTGCAGTCTTGGGTTTCCAGGTGGGACAGGAGAGCCTGAGAAATCCGTGGAAGGCAGCGGGAGGGGGGAAGTCCCCTCCCACTGCTTGTAAAAGCAATCTAGCCGCTAATTATCATCTGCTAGAATTGCTTTTACATGAAAGCTGACCGCTGGCTGTAAAAAAAAGATACCAGAAAATGTGTGGTATGCCCACCATTAGACCTCCCAGCATCCACCCACTTCTAATGATGGGCATGTTTTTTTTTTTTTTCCCCATGGGCTGAAGAAAAAAAAAAAAGAACATAGCAGATTCCTCCATTCGCATTGATCGACATGGATGAAAATATCTCTGCCAAGAAAAGTGTTAACCACTTGCCGACTGCCTAACGCCGATCTACGTCGGCAGTCAGCCCCTCACAGGCAAAGTGACGTAGGGCTACGTCACTAGCTTGTGAGGGTCTAGGGAGCGAGCGCGCGCCCCCGGAGGCGCGCTCCCGCGTGGTCACGGACCCCCCCACGCGTGTGACCAGCGGACCCGATGTCCGCCGGTCACTCAGCGATCGGCAGGGGAGAGGGAGAATGTCAGGCAGCTTGTGTAAACAAGCCACCTGTCATTCTCCTCGCTGTAAAGACACTGATCAAACGGATCTAGTATGTTGATCAGTGTCCTTACAGCTCAAGCCACAGCCAATCACAGTAGAAAGCACGCCCCTAGGGATACACACAGCCCCTCCCTCCCAAATAAAGTTAACCCCTTCACAACCAGTGTATTTTTACAGTAACAGTGCATATGTATAGCACTGATTACTGTAGAAATGTCACTGGTAACCCCAAAAGTGTCACAAATGTCAGTCAAGGGTCCGATCTGTCCGCCTCAATGTCGCAGTACCGCAAAAAAAATCGCAGATCGCCGCCATTACGCGTTAAAAAAAAACCAACAAAAATGACAAAAATCTTTCCCTTTGTTAGTAAACGCGTGTTAGTATAACTTTTGCGCAAACCAATCAAAATACGCTTTTTGCAATTTTTTTTTTACCAAACATATGTAGCATAAAACAAATTGGCCGAAAATTTTAAAAAATTTTGATTTTTACTTTTTTTTGGGGGGGAATTTCATATAAAAAAATGTGAAAAATATTGTTATTTTTGCAAAATTGACGCTCTTTTTTTGTTTATAGCGCGTGATCAAAAAATCGCACAGGTGATCAAATACCACCAAAAGAAAGCTCTGTTTGTGGGAAAAAAAGGACGTCAAATTCGTTTAGGTACAGCGTCGCACGACCGCGCAATTGTCCGTTAAAGTCACGCAGTGCCGAATCGCAAAATACCCCCTGGTCAGCAAGGGGGTAAAATCTTCCGGGGCTTAAGTGGTTAAAAAAAATATGGCAAACTATAGGGGAGATCCGCCCTCTGTCCACCCCATCCCCTATGCTTCGCCATATATGTTCTTTTTAACTGCAGTGGTAAAATCACCTCCTACAACGCTACAATCATTGATTACGTATATGGTGAGAGCAAATGCTGTTGCTGTCAGAATAAACAAATCAGTGCTGCAGCTGATGGGCGTACCTGCAAAGCAAGCACTGGTTAACAATAAAATACAGTAACAATAAAACATTACAGTACCCACCATTAGACCTCCCAGCATCCACCCACTTCTAATGATGGGCATACATGCCATGTTTTTTTTTCCTTCAGCCCATGGGCTGAAGGAAAAAGAAGAATATAGCCGATTCCTCCAATCGCCTTGATCGACGTGGATGAAGAAATCTCTGCCAAGAAAAGTGTTAAAAAAAATATATGGCGAAGCATAGGGGAGATCCGCCCTCTGTCCACCCCATCCCCTATGCTTCGCCATATATGTTCTTTGTAACTGCAGTGGTGAAATCACCTCCTACAGCACTACAATCATTGATTACGTATATGGTGAGAGCAAACGCTGTTGCTGTCAGAATAAACAAATCAGTGCTGCAGCTGATGGGCTCACCTGAAAAGCAAGCAATGGTTAACAAAAAAATACAGTAACAATAAAACATTACAGTATATTATAAAGTACAGTAAAAGAAGAAAGAGTAGTAAAGTAGAGTAAGAACAGAAAATTACCTCAATAAAACAACTGTATTTGGCTTTTTTTATTCTTTAAATTTTTTTAAAAAAATGTAAAAACTGCCTTCAGGCTTTCTAAGAGTGGAAATTGTTGATTTCACTCTTCACTATCACCTATCACAGTTTCAGAAGTCATGAAATGCCAAGACAGTACAACCCCCCCCCCCCCCCCAGCCCTCCAAAATGAACCCTTTTTGGAAAGTGGACACCCTAAGCTATTTGCTGAGAGGCATGTTGAGTATTTTGCAGATGTCCCTTTTTTGTCACAAAGGTTTAAAAATTAAAAAAAAAAAAATATATATATATATATATACATTTCTCCTTTTCTTTCTTTATTTTCCAAAACAAATGAGAGCTGCAAAATACTCACCATGCCTCTTAGCAAATACCTTAGGGTGTCTACTTTCCGAAAAGGGGTAATTTGCGGGAGGGGGTCTATCTTGGGATTTTTATTTTTTAAAAATGGGGTTCTATTGCACTCTAGATCTCTCCTCTGCCCTTAAAGCATCTGACCACACCAAGATTGGTGTGATAAGATGCTTTCCCAATTTCCCAATGGCGCTGTTTCTATCTGGTGAAACCGAAGTCATAAAATGCTCGTAGCTTCTGGTATCTTAGGCCATAGAGATGATTGTAGCTATTCTGGTCTCCAATCAGCTCTATGGTCAGCTGACAAACACCAGCTGCAGTCTCGGGTTTCCAGGTGGGACAGGAGAGCCCGAGAAAGCTGTGGAAGGCGGCGGGAGTGGGGGAAGTCCCCTCCCACTGCTTGTAAAAAAATCTAGCCGCTAATTATCTGCTAGAATTGCATTTACATGAAAGCTGACCGCTAGCCGTAAAAAAAAAGATACCAGAAAATGTGTGGTATGCCCACCATTAGACCTCCCAGCATCCACCCACTTCTAATGATGGGCATGTTTTTTTTTTTTCCCCATGGGCTGAAGAAAAAAAAAAAAGAACATAGCAGATTCCTCCATTCGCATTGATCGACATGGATGAAAATATCTCTGCCAAGAAAAGTGTTAAAAAAAAAAATGGCAAACTATAGGGGAGATCCGCCCTCTGTCCACCCCATCCCCTATGCTTCGCCATATATGTTCTTTTTAACTGCAGTGGTAAAATCACCTCCTACAACGCTACAATCATTGATTACGTATATGGTGAGAGCAAACGCTGTTGCTGTCAGAATAAACAAATCAGTGCTGCAGCTGATGGGCGTACCTGCAAAGCAAGCACTGGTTAACAATAAAATACAGTAACAATAAAACATTACAGTACCCACCATTAGACCTCCCAGCATCCACCCACTTCTAATGATGGGCATACATGCCATGTTTTTCTTCCTTCAGCCCATGGGCTGAAGGAAAAAGAAGAATATAGTCGATTCCTCCAATTGCCTTGATCGACGTGGATGAAGAAATCTCTGCCAAGAAAAGTGTTAAAAAAAATATATGGCGAAGCATAGGGGAGATCCGCCCTCTGTCCACCCCATCCCCTATGCTTCGCCATATATGTTCTTTTTAACTGCAGTGGTGAAATCCCCTCCTACGTATATGGTGAGAGCAAACGCTGTTGCTGTCAGAATAAACAAATCAGTGCTGCAGCTGATGGGCGTACAAAGCAAGCAATGGTTAACAAAAAAATACAGTAACAATAAAACATTACAGTATATTATAAAGTACAGTAAAAGAAGAAAGAGTAGTAAAGTAGAGTATGAACAGAAAATTGCCTCAATAAAACAACTGTATTTGGCTTTTTTTATTCTTTAAATTTTTTAAAAAAAAATTTAAAAACTGCCTTCAGGCTTTCTAAGAGTGGAAATTGTTGATTTCACTGTTCACTATCACCTATCACAGTTTCAGAGGTCATGAAATGCGAAGACAGCCCAACCCACCCTTCCCCCCTCCAAAATGACCCCTTTTTGGAAAGTGGACACCCTAAGCTATTTGCTGAGAGGCATTTTGAGTATTTTGCAGATGTCCCTTTTTTGTCACAAAGATTTAAAAATCGAAAAAAAAAATATATATATATACATTTCTCCTTTTCTTTCTTTATTTTCCAAAACAAATGGGAGCTGCAAAATACTCACCATGCCTCTTAGCAAATACCTTAGGGTGTCTACTTTCCGAAAAGGGGTAATTTGGGGGGTCTATCTTGGGATTTTTTTTTTTTTTAAATGGGGTTCTATTGCACTCTAGATCTCTCCTCTGCCCTTAAAGCATCTGACCACACCAAGATTGGTGTGATAAGATGCTTTCCCAATTTCCCAATGGCGCTGTTTCTATCTGGTGAAACCGAAGTCATAAAATGCTCGTAGCTTCTGGTATCTTAGGCCATAGAGATGATTGTAGCTATTCTGGTCTCCAATCAGCTCTATGGTCAGCTGACAAACACCAGCTGCAGTCTTGGGTTTCCAGGTGGGACAGGAGAGCCCGAGAAAGCTGTGGAAGGCGGCGGGAGTGGGGGAAGTCCCCTCCCACTGCTTGTAAAAAAATCTAGCCGCTAATTATCTGCTAGAATTGCATTTACATGAAAGCTGACCGCTAGCTGTAAAAAAAAAGATACCAGAAAGTGTGTAGTATACCCACCATTAGACCTCCCAGCATCCACCTACTTCTAATGATGGGCATACATGCCATGTTTTTTTTCCTTCAGCCCATGGACTGAAGGAAAAAAAAGGACATAGCCGATTCCTCCAATCGCATCGATCGACGTGGATGATGAAATCTCTGCCAAGAAAAGTGTTAAAAAATAAATATATGGCGAAGCATAGGGGAGATCCACCCTCTGTCCACCCCATCCCCTATGTTTCGCCATATATGTTCTTTGTAACTGCAGTGGTGAAATCACCTCCTACAGCACTACAATCATTGATTACGTATATGGTGAGAGCAAACGCTGTTGCTGTCAGAATAAACAAATCAGTGCTGCAGCTGATGGGCTCACCTGAAAAGCAAGCAATGGTTAACAAAAAAATACAGTAACAATAAAACATTACAGTATATTATAAAGTACAGTAAAAGAAGAAAGGGTAGTAAAGTAGAGTAAGAACAGAAAATTACCTCAATAAAACAACTGTATTTGGCTTTTTTTATTCTTTAAATTTTTTTTAAAAAAATGTAAAAACTGCCTTCAGGCTTTCTAAGAGTGGAAATTGTTGATTTCACTCTTCACTATCACCTATCACAGTTTCAGAAGTCATGAAATGCCAAGACAGTACAACCCCCCCCCCCCCCAGCCCTCCAAAATGAACCCTTTTTGGAAAGTGGACACCCTAAGCTATTTGCTGAGAGGCATGTTGAGTATTTTGCAGATGTCCCTTTTTTGTCACAAAGGTTTAAAAATTAAAAAAAAAATATATATATATATATATATACATTTCTCCTTTTCTTTCTTTATTTTCCAAAACAAATGAGAGCTGCAAAATACTCACCATGCCTCTTAGCAAATACCTTAGGGTGTCTACTTTCCGAAAAGGGGTAATTTGCGGGAGGGGGTCTATCTTGGGATTTTTATTTTTTAAAAATGGGGTTCTATTGCACTCTAGATCTCTCCTCTGCCCTTAATGCATCTGACCACACCAAGATTGGTGTGAGAAGATGCTTTCCCAATTTCCCAATGGCGCTGTTTCTATCTGGTGAAACCGAAGTCCTAAAATGCTCGTAGCTTCTGGTATCTTAGGCCATAGAGATGATTGTAGCTATTCTGGTCTCCAATCAGCTCTATGGTCAGCTGACAACCACCAGCTGCAGTCTCGGGTTTCCAGGTGGGACAGGAGAGCCTGAGAAATCCGTGGAAGGCAGCGGGAGGGGGGAAAGTCCTCTCCCACTGCTTGTAAAAGCAATCTAGCCGCTAATTATCATCTGCTAGAATTGCTTTTACATGAAAGCTGACCGCTGGCTGTAAAAAAAAGATACCAGAAAATGTGTGGTATGCCCACCATTAGACCTCCCAGCATCCACCCACTTCTAATGATGGGTATGTTTTTTTTTTTTCCCCATGGGCTGAAGAAAAAAAAAAAGAACATAGCAGATTCCTCCATTCGCATTGATCGACATGGATGAAAATATCTCTGCCAAGAAAAGTGTTAAAAAAAAAAATGGCAAACTATAGGGGAGATCCGCCCTCTGTCCACCCCATCCCCTATGCTTCGCCATATATGTTCTTTTTAACTGCAGTGGTAAAATCACCTCCTACAACGCTACAATCATTGATTACGTATATGGTGAGAGCAAACGCTGTTGCTGTCAGAATAAACAAATCAGTGCTGCAGCTGATGGGCGTACCTGCAAAGCAAGCACTGGTTAACAATAAAATACAGTAACAATAAAACATTACAGTACCCACCATTAGACCTCCCAGCATCCACCCACTTCTAATGATGGGCATACATGCCATGTTTTTCTTCCTTCAGCCCATGGGCTGAAGGAAAAAGAAGAATATAGCCGATTCCTCCAATTGCCTTGATCGACGTGGATGAAGAAATCTCTGCCAAGAAAAGTGTTAAAAAAAATATATGGCGAAGCATAGGGGAGATCCGCCCTCTGTCCACCCCATCCCCTATGCTTCGCCATATATGTTCTTTTTAACTGCAGTGGTGAAATCCCCTCCTACGTATATGGTGAGAGCAAACGCTGTTGCTGTCAGAATAAACAAATCAGTGCTGCAGCTGATGGGCGTACAAAGCAAGCAATGGTTAACAAAAAAATACAGTAACAATAAAACATTACAGTATATTATAAAGTACAGTAAAAGAAGAAAGAGTAGTAAAGTAGAGTATGAACAGAAAATTGCCTCAATAAAACAACTGTATTTGGCTTTTTTTATTCTTTAAATTTTTTAAAAAAAAATGTAAAAACTGCCTTCAGGCTTTCTAAGAGTGGAAATTGTTGATCTCACTGTTCACTATCACCTATCACAGTTTCAGAGGTCATGAAATGCGAAGACAGCCCAACCCACCCTTCCCCCCTCCAAAATGACCCCTTTTTGGAAAGTGGACACCCTAAGCTATTTGCTGAGAGGCATTTTGAGTATTTTGCAGATGTCCCTTTTTTGTCACAAAGATTTAAAAATCGAAAAAAAAAATATATATATATACATTTCTCCTTTTCTTTCTTTATTTTCCAAAACAAATGGGAGCTGCAAAATACTCACCATGCCTCTTAGCAAATACCTTAGGGTGTCTACTTTCCGAAAAGGGGTAATTTGGGGGGTCTATCTTGGGATTTTTTTTTTTTTTAAATGGGGTTCTATTGCACTCTAGATCTCTCCTCTGCCCTTAAAGCATCTGACCACACCAAGATTGGTGTGATAAGATGCTTTCCCAATTTCCCAATGGCGCTGTTTCTATCTGGTGAAACCGAAGTCATAAAATGCTCGTAGCTTCTGGTATCTTAGGCCATAGAGATGATTGTAGCTATTCTGGTCTCCAATCAGCTCTATGGTCAGCTGACAAACACCAGCTGCAGTCTCGGGTTTCCAGGTGGGACAGGAGAGCCCGAGAAAGCTGTGGAAGGCGGCGGGAGTGGGGGAAGTCCTCTCCCACTGCTTGTAAAAAAATCTAGCCGCTAATTATCTGCTAGAATTGCATTTACATGAAAGCTGACCGCTAGCTGTAAAAAAAAAGATACCAGAAAGTGTGTAGTATACCCACCATTAGACCTCCCAGCATCCACCTACTTCTAATGATGGGCATACATGCCATGTTTTTTTTCCTTCAGCCCATGGACTGAAGGAAAAAAAAGGACATAGCCGATTCCTCCAATCGCATCGATCGACGTGGATGATGAAATCTCTGCCAAGAAAAGTGTTAAAAAATAAATATATGGCGAAGCATAGGGGAGATCCACCCTCTGTCCACCCCATCCCCTATGTTTCGCCATATATGTTCTTTGTAACTGCAGTGGTGAAATCACCTCCTACAGCACTACAATCATTGATTACGTATATGGTGAGAGCAAACGCTGTTGCTGTCAGAATAAACAAATCAGTGCTGCAGCTGATGGGCTCACCTGAAAAGCAAGCAATGGTTAACAAAAAAATACAGTAACAATAAAACATTACAGTATATTATAAAGTACAGTAAAAGAAGAAAGAGTAGTAAAGTAGAGTAAGAACAGAAAATTACCTCAATAAAACAACTGTATTTGGCTTTTTTTATTCTTTAAATTTTTTTTAAAAAAATGTAAAAACTGCCTTCAGGCTTTCTAAGAGTGGAAATTGTTGATTTCACTCTTCACTATCACCTATCACAGTTTCAGAAGTCATGAAATGCCAAGACAGTACAACCCCCCCCCCCCCCAGCCCTCCAAAATGAACCCTTTTTGGAAAGTGGACACCCTAAGCTATTTGCTGAGAGGCATGTTGAGTATTTTGCAGATGTCCCTTTTTTGTCACAAAGGTTTAAAAATTAAAAAAAAAAAAAATATATATATATACATTTCTCCTTTTCTTTCTTTATTTTCCAAAACAAATGAGAGCTGCAAAATACTCACCATGCCTCTTAGCAAATACCTTAGGGTGTCTACTTTCCGAAAAGGGGTAATTTGCGGGAGGGGGTCTATCTTGGGATTTTTATTTTTTAAAAATGGGGTTCTATTGCACTCTAGATCTCTCCTCTGCCCTTAAAGCATCTGACCACACCAAGATTGGTGTGATAAGATGCTTTCCCAATTTCCCAATGGCGCTGTTTCTATCTGGTGAAACCGAAGTCCTAAAATGCTCGTAGCTTCTGGTATCTTAGGCCATAGAGATGATTGTAGCTATTCTGGTCTCCAATCAGCTCTATGGTCAGCTGACAACCACCAGCTGCAGTCTCGGGTTTCCAGGTGGGACAGGAGAGCCTGAGAAATCCGTGGAAGGCAGCGGGAGGGGGGAAAGTCCTCTCCCACTGCTTGTAAAAGCAATCTAGCCGCTAATTATCATCTGCTAGAATTGCTTTTACATGAAAGCTGACCGCTGGCTGTAAAAAAAAGATACCAGAAAATGTGTGGTATGCCCACCATTAGACCTCCCAGCATCCACCCACTTATAATGATGGGCATGTTTTTTTTTTTTCCCCATGGGCTGAAGAAAAAAAAAAAGAACATAGCAGATTCCTCCATTCGCATTGATCGACATGGATGAAAATATCTCTGCCAAGAAAAGTGTTAAAAAAAAAAATGGCAAACTATAGGGGAGATCCGCCCTCTGTCCACCCCATCCCCTATGCTTCGCCATATATGTTCTTTTTAACTGCAGTGGTAAAATCACCTCCTACAACGCTACAATCATTGATTACGTATATGGTGAGAGCAAACGCTGTTGCTGTCAGAATAAACAAATCAGTGCTGCAGCTGATGGGCGTACATGCAAAGCAAGCACTGGTTAACAATAAAATACAGTAACAATAAAACATTACAGTACCCACCATTAGACCTCCCAGCATCCACCCACTTCTAATGATGGGCATACATGCCATGTTTTTCTTCCTTCAGCCCATGGGCTGAAGGAAAAAGAAGAATATAGCCGATTCCTCCAATTGCCTTGATCGACGTGGATGAAGAAATCTCTGCCAAGAAAAGTGTTAAAAAAAATATATGGCGAAGCATAGGGGAGATCCGCCCTCTGTCCACCCCATCCCCTATGCTTCGCCATATATGTTCTTTTTAACTGCAGTGGTGAAATCCCCTCCTACGTATATGGTGAGAGCAAACGCTGTTGCTGTCAGAATAAACAAATCAGTGCTGCAGCTGATGGGCGTACAAAGCAAGCAATGGTTAACAAAAAAATACAGTAACAATAAAACATTACAGTATATTATAAAGTACAGTAAAAGAAGAAAGAGTAGTAAAGTAGAGTATGAACAGAAAATTGCCTCAATAAAACAACTGTATTTGGCTTTTTTTATTCTTTAAATTTTTTTAAAAAAAATTTAAAAACTGCCTTCAGGCTTTCTAAGAGTGGAAATTGTTGATTTCACTGTTCACTATCACCTATCACAGTTTCAGAGGTCATGAAATGCGAAGACAGCCCAACCCACCCTTCCCCCCTCCAAAATGACCCCTTTTTGGAAAGTGGACACCCTAAGCTATTTGCTGAGAGGCATTTTGAGTATTTTGCAGATGTCCCTTTTTTGTCACAAAGATTTAAAAATCGAAAAAAAAATATATATATATACATTTCTCCTTTTCTTTCTTTATTTTCCAAAACAAATGGGAGCTGCAAAATACTCACCATGCCTCTTAGCAAATACCTTAGGGTGTCTACTTTCCGAAAAGGGGTAATTTGGGGGGTCTATCTTGGGATTTTTTTTTTTTTAAATGGGGTTCTATTGCACTCTAGATCTCTCCTCTGCCCTTAAAGCATCTGACCACACCAAGATTGGTGTGATAAGATGCTTTCCCAATTTCCCAATGGCGCTGTTTCTATCTGGTGAAACCGAAGTCATAAAATGCTCGTAGCTTCTGGTATCTTAGGCCATAGAGATGATTGTAGCTATTCTGGTCTCCAATCAGCTCTATGGTCAGCTGACAAACACCAGCTGCAGTCTCGGGTTTCCAGGTGGGACAGGAGAGCCCGAGAAAGCTGTGGAAGGCGGCGGGAGTGGGGGAAGTCCCCTCCCACTGCTTGTAAAAAAATCTAGCCGCTAATTTTCTGCTAGAATTGCATTTACATGAAAGCTGACCGCTAGCTGTAAAAAAAAAGATACCAGAAAGTGTGTAGTATACCCACCATTAGACCTCCCAGCATCCACCTACTTCTAATGATGGGCATACATGCCATGTTTTTTTTCCTTCAGCCCATGGACTGAAGGAAAAAAAAGGACATAGCCGATTCCTCCAATCGCATCGATCGACGTGGATGATGAAATCTCTGCCAAGAAAAGTGTTAAAAAATAAATATATGGCGAAGCATAGGGGAGATCCACCCTCTGTCCACCCCATCCCCTATGTTTCGCCATATATGTTCTTTGTAACTGCAGTGGTGAAATCACCTCCTACAGCACTACAATCATTGATTACGTATATGGTGAGAGCAAACGCTGTTGCTGTCAGAATAAACAAATCAGTGCTGCAGCTGATGGGCTCACCTGAAAAGCAAGCAATGGTTAACAAAAAAATACAGTAACAATAAAACATTACAGTATATTATAAAGTACAGTAAAAGAAGAAAGAGTAGTAAAGTAGAGTAAGAACAGAAAATTACCTCAATAAAACAACTGTATTTGGCTTTTTTTATTCTTTAAATTTTTTTTAAAAAAATGTAAAAACTGCCTTCAGGCTTTCTAAGAGTGGAAATTGTTGATTTCACTCTTCACTATCACCTATCACAGTTTCAGAAGTCATGAAATGCCAAGACAGTACAACCCCCCCCCCCCCCCCCCAGCCCTCCAAAATGAACCCTTTTTGGAAAGTGGACACCCTAAGCTATTTGCTGAGAGGCATGTTGAGTATTTTGCAGATGTCCCTTTTTTGTCACAAAGGTTTAAAAATTACAAAAAAAATATATATATATATATACATTTCTCCTTTTCTTTCTTTATTTTCCAAAACAAATGAGAGCTGCAAAATACTCACCATGCCTCTTAGCAAATACCTTAGGGTGTCTACTCTCCGAAAAGGGGTAATTTGCGGGAGGGGGTCTATCTTGGGATTTTTATTTTTTAAAAATGGGGTTCTATTGCACTCTAGATCTATTCTCTGCCCTTAAAGCATCTGACCACACCAAGATTGGTGTGAGAAGATGCTTTTCCAATTTCCCAATGGCGCTGTTTCTATCTGGTGAAACCGAAGTCCTAAAATGCTCGTAGCTTCTGGTATCTTAGGCCATAGAGATGATTGTAGCTATTCTGGTCTCCAATCAGCTCTATGGTCAGCTGACAACCACCAGCTGCAGTCTCGGGTTTCCAGGTGGGACAGGAGAGCCTGAGAAATCCGTGGAAGGCAGCGGGAGGGGGGAAGTCCTCTCCCACTGCTTGTAAAAGCAATCTAGCCGCTAATTATCATCTGCTAGAATTGCTTTTACATGAAAGCTGACCGCTGGCTGTAAAAAAAAGATACCAGAAAATGTGTGGTATGCCCACCATTAGACCTCCCAGCATCCACCCACTTCTAATGATGGGCATGTTTTTTTTTTTTTCCCCATGGGCTGAAGAAAAAAAAAAAAGAACATAGCAGATTCCTCCATTCGCATTGATCGACATGGATGAAAATATCTCTGCCAAGAAAAGTGTTAAAAAAAAAATGGCAAACTATAGGGGAGATCCGCCCTCTGTCCACCCCATCCCCTATGCTTCGCCATATATGTTCTTTTTAACTGCAGTGGTAAAATCACCTCCTACAACGCTACAATCATTGATTACGTATATGGTGAGAGCAAACGCTGTTGCTGTCAGAATAAACAAATCAGTGCTGCAGCTGATGGGCGTACCTGCAAAGCAAGCACTGGTTAACAATAAAATACAGTAACAATAAAACATTACAGTACCCACCATTAGACCTCCCAGCATCCACCCACTTCTAATGATGGGCATACATGCCATGTTTTTCTTCCTTCAGCCCATGGGCTGAAGGAAAAAGAAGAATATAGCCGATTCCTCCAATTGCCTTGATCGACGTGGATGAAGAAATCTCTGCCAAGAAAAGTGTTAAAAAAAATATATGGCGAAGCATAGGGGAGATCCGCCCTCTGTCCACCCCATCCCCTATGCTTCGCCATATATGTTCTTTTTAACTGCAGTGGTGAAATCCCCTCCTACGTATATGGTGAGAGCAAACGCTGTTGCTGTCAGAATAAACAAATCAGTGCTGCAGCTGATGGGCGTACAAAGCAAGCAATGGTTAACAAAAAAACACAGTAACAATAAAACATTACAGTATATTATAAAGTACAGTAAAAGAAGAAAGAGTAGTAAAGTAGAGTAAGAACAGAAAATTACCTCAATAAAACAACTGTATTTGGCTTTTTTTATTCTTTAAATTTTTTTTTAAAAATTATGTAAAAACTGCCTTCAGGCTTTCTAAGAGTGGAAATTGTTGATTTCAATCTTCACTATCACCTATCACAGTTTCAGAGGTCATGAAATGCCAAGACAGCCCAACCCACCCCCCCTCCAAAATGACCCCTTTTTGGAAAGTGGACACCCTAAGCTATTTGCTGAGAGGCATTTTGAGTATTTTGCAGATGTCCCTTTTTTGTCACAAAGGTTTAAAAATCGAAAAAAAATAAAATAAATATATATATATATATATGTATGTATATATATATATATATATATATATATATATATATATATATACATTTCTCCTTTTCTTTCTTTATTTTCCAAAACAAATGAGAGCTGCAAAATACTCGCCATGCTCTATGGTCAGCTGACAAACACCGGCTGCAGTCTCGGATTTCCAGGTGGGACAGGAGAGAAAGCCGTGGAAGGCGACGAGAGGGGGGGGGAGTCCCCTCCCACTGCTTGTAATAAAATCTAGCCGCTAATTATCTTCTAGAATTGCATTTACATGAAAGCTGACCGCTGGCTGTAAAAAAAAAAAAGATACCAGAAAGTGTGTAGTATACCCACCATTAGACCTCCCAGCATCCACCCACTTCTAATGATGGGCATACATGCCATGTTTTTTTTCCTTCAGCCCATGGGTTAATTAGGGGGTGATTAGGGGGTTAAAAGTGTGCCTATGTGTACTGGTGTCAGTGTGCTGATTGAATTCTCACGGTAGAGGTTATCTCCTCTCACGCTGGAACCGAAAAGGACTCCAGGAGAGGAGATGACATCATATCCTGTGCCTGTGTTTACATTACACAGGTACAGGAGGTTCTGCTGTTAGTCAAACTTGATCAACAGGTCCAGGCCAAAAATCATTGGCCTGGACCTGATGACTGATTGGTTGTGAACCGAATCAAAACATTGAGGGGGGGTGGCGGGGGCGCACGTGTGCTCCCCCTAGCCTCGCGTGCGCTCGCCACACAGGTACGGCAATTCACGCAGCCAAGTCAGCCTGCCGCAGTATATACGAGGTGGGCGGTCGGCAACTGGTTAAAATTTTGGTTAAAATGACAACTTTGTGTAAAAAATATTTTTTTTTTGCTCATGTTCCAAAAACTTGTGTCAAAAGTTTAAATATTCCATGGACGCAACGTGCCTCCCAGAATATAGCTTGGGGTGTCTACTTTTTAAAAGGGGTCATTTGGGGGTGTTTGAACTGTCCTGGCATTTTATGCCCAACATTAGAAGCTTCCACCACACATCCACCCTCTCATCTAATGTTGGGCATATAATGGGCATGTAATGTTCTTTTTTTTCATGCAGCCTATGGGCTAACCGAACAGATTCCTCTATTCACATCAATTGATGTAAATGAAGAAATCTTTGTCAGAAAAAAGTTTATGCCGAAGGATAGGAGCTACCACCCGCTGACCACCCCACTCTCCTAATGCTTGGGCATACAAAAAAAAAGAACCTAAAAGATTTCTCCATTTACATCGATTGATGAGGATGAAGAAATCTTGGTCAGAGAAAAGTAAAAAAAAGTAAATACCAAAGCATACAGTAGGAGCTACCACCCGCTTACCACCCCATGCTCCTAATCCCTCCATTCACATTGATCTATATGGATGAAGGAATGTCTGCCAGAAAAAAAAGTGAAAAATTATATGCCGAAGCATAGGAGTGATCTGCCAACTGACTCATGCTTGGACATATATGTTGTTTTTTTTACTGCAGATGAGAAATCTCCTCCTGCAGTGCTGCAGGCACTGATGTCTGTATTCTGAGAGCAGCATCCTGCTGCTGTCAGAATCAACAGATCAGGACTGCAGCTGATTGGCCTTCCTGCAAAGCAACAGTTAAAGGGATTAAAGGGATTGTAAAGGCAGAAGGTTTTTTTTTTTTAAATGTGCTCTGCTGTGCCCCCCATTTAATATACTCTGCTCTTCCCTCCTCAGTAATGTAATGTGCTCTGCTGTGCCCCCCATATAATATACTCAGCTCTCTCTTCCTCAGTAATGTAATGTGCTCTGCTGTGCCCCCCATATAATAAACTCTGCTCTCTCCTCCTCAGGAATGTAATGTGCCCCCCCATATAATATACTCTGCTCTCCCCTCCTCAGTAATGTAATGTGCTCTGCCCCCCATATACTATACTCTGCTCTCCCCTCCTCAGTAATGTAATGTGCTCTGCTGTGCCCCTCATATAATATACTCTGCTCTCTCCTCCTCTGCTGTGCCCCCCATATAATATACTCTGCTTTCTCCTCCACAGTAATGTAATGTGCCCCCCGTATAATATACTCTGCTCTCCCCTCCTCAGTAATGTAATGTGCTGTGCCCCCCATATAATATACTCTGCTCTCCCCTCCTCAGTAATGTAATGTGCTCTGCTGTGCCCCCCCATATAATAAACTCTGCTCTCTCCTCCTCAGTAATGTAATGTGCCCCCCCCCCATATAATATACTCTGCTCTCCCCTCCTCAGTAATGTAATGTGCTGTGCCCCCCATATAATATACTCTGCTCTCTCCTCCTCAGTAATGTAATGTGCCCCCCCCCATATAATATACTCTGCTCTCCCCTCCTCAGTAATGTAATGTGCTCTGCTGTGCCCCCCATACCCCCCATATAATATACTCTGCTCTCTGTTCCTCAGTAATGTAATGTGCTCTGCTGTGCCCCCCCCCCCCATATAATATACTATGCTCTCCCCTCCTCAGTAATGTAATGTGCCCCCCCCCCATATAATATACTCTGCGCTCCCCTCCTCAGTAATGTAATGTGCTGTGCCCCCCATATAATATACTCTGCTCTCTCCTCCTCAGTAATGTAATGTGCTCTGCTGTGTCCCCATGTAATATACTCTGCTCTCCCCTCCTCAGTAAAGTAATGTGCTCTGCTGTGCCCCCCATATAATATTCTCTGCTCTCCCCTCCTCAGTAATGTAATGTGTGGTGCTGTGCCCCCCATATAATATACTCTGCTCTCCCCTCCTCAGTAATGTAATGTGCCCCCCCCCCATATAATATACTCTGCTCTCCCCACCTCAGTAATGTAATGTGCTTTGTTGTGCCTCCCATATAATATTCTCACTTCCCTCCTCTCCATCCACTCCTCCTCCTCCTCTCTATCCACCCCCTCTCCTCCCCCCGCCTCACCATCCATCCCCTCCTCCCCCCTCCTCCTCCCCCCTCCTTTCCATACACCCCTCCTCTCCCCCCCTTCTTTACATCCACCCCTCTCCTCCCACCCCCTCTCCCCCCCTCCTCTATCCACCCCCTCGCCTCTCCATGCACCCCCCCTATCCTCCCCCCTTCCTCTCCATACACCCCCTCCTTTCCTTCTCTCCACCTCTTCTCTCCCCCTTCTCTCCTCCCCTCTCCATCCACCCCCCCTCTCCACCCCCCTCCCCTCCTCTCCTTCTGTCCACCTCTTCTCTCCATCCCTCTCCATCCAGCCCCCTCTCCTCCCCCTCTTCCTCTCCACCCCTCCTCCTTTCCTTCTCCCCCCCCCTCGTCTCCATCCACCCACCCCTCCTCCCCTCCTCCTCTCCTCTCCTCCCCCCTCCTCTCTACCCACCCCTCCTCCCCACCTCTTCTCCCCCCCTCCTCTCCTACCCCCTCCTCTCCACCTCTTCTCTCCCCCCTCTCCATCCACCCCTCCTCTCCCCCCCCTTCCTTTCCATACACCCCCTCCTCTCCTCCCCTCCTTCCTCTCCATACACCTCCACCCCCCTCTCCTTCCTCCCTTCCTCTCCATACACCTCCTCCTCTCCCCCCCACCCTCCTCAGTATCTAGCGCACACCCCTTAACCCTGCACTCAGTACCTAGCGCACCTCTCAATCCGGCAGGCAGTACCTAGCGCACCCCTCAACCCCGCAATCAGTATGAAGAGCACCCTGCACGCAGTACCCAGGGCACCCTGCAACCCTGCACTCTTTATGTAGCGCACCCCACAACCCTGCACTCCCCTGCATTCTGTGCATTACACACTCCTGATCCCTGCCACATACACTATATACATGGGCAGGGGAAAGGGGATGCAGTCAGGGGCAGAGCCAAGGGGGGGAGGGGGGTGGCATAATTAGATTTCACCTAGGGTGTCAAAAATCCTTGCACCGGCCCTGGTGTAAAACCACTGTCAGTCATGATACTCGTTGTTCAATGCCATTGCCCGACTATACCCAGCTCCTTTTTTTGGGCAGTGATGTCACTTCTATAGCAGCCCCTTGTCTTCCCGCCTTGTATTCCTGGTGGTGTTGCTGCATATCTCTCCACCGCTCACTGACAAAGTCAAATCCATGGGCATTTCCTATTTCATTAAATTTGCGGCCTTTTAAAAGGTTACATCTGAAAATATTAATGGCGTTTTTCAAGTCTATCTTTGATGACCGGTTTATCGCTGGGCTCTGTGGAGAGAAAAAAACATGTTATATTTAGATAATGCCTAATTATCACTATATTGAATAGTAATTTCGGACAAGTTCTGTTATTTGCTATGTGCTGAGTGAATACAGGAAAGAAAATCCTCTTAGAAGGACCAGTCATGATTGGACATATGCATCGATATGAATCATCATTAAATTATTATAACTGTACAGGCATGTTTATAAATGATCTTTACATGCTGCACTGATTCTAAAGTCTCTCCAGGAACATGGCAGTTAAAAGTATGAAGCTGCTATGAAATGTTGATAGATTTAATGCTTTATAGATGCATGACTTGTAAATGGTCCGATGTGGACTGTTTTTCCATCCTAAAAGTGCAATCTATTGGATAGCATCAAAAAGGAATGCAGCTCCTCATACATGCCAGTAGGGGGCAGAAAATAGAATGCAAAACAGCAGACATAGCACAATTACAGACGTGATCCCATTTCCTAGTCATATACTTACAGGTCTCATGGCGTATGGTGGACGTATTCTTCCAGCTTCCAGTTCATCCCAGTTTATTCCTCTGAAGAATGGGTGGTGTCGCAAATTTGCGAATGAAGACTTGGGATCAGGAAAGGTTTCAATCTATATATAATTTAAAAAAAACATCATTAATATCACAAAAGCAATAACTAAACAATTTTGTTTAGCCAAAATAAACTTTTTGTATCTCTGTGTAGAGTAGGGCATTTTCTTACCTTCCGAATCAAGTCCTCGAGTTGGGCCTTGTTGTCAGTGCATCTTCCTTTCATGTTCATAAGCAAAGTGTTAAAGTTTGAGTAGTCAGGTAAATAGTCCATTGGTATCTTCTGATGGACCTGGAGTAAATGAAAAAATAGTTTTATAGACCAGAGCATAATAAAATAAATACAAAAATACAATACTTTTATTTCAAATCCTATAGCAGTTAACCACTTGCCGACCACCCGCCGCAGTTTTACAGTGGTAAGCTGGCTCGGTTGCACGAAACGACGTAGCTCTACGTCGGTCGCGCGCACGCGTGGTGCTGAGGGGCACTCCCACCCCAACTAGGCAGCGGGGACAGGGCCATCTTACCGAATGGGCACGGTGGGCAGTTGCCCGGGGGCCCCACCTGTCCAGCGCCCCAGCCAAGCTTTAGTCCTGCTTCCTGTGTGCATCCCGCCTGCCAAACTTAGCAGGTGGCAAGCGCCTGTTGGCCTTGCGCTGCTGTCAGGCCACTTGGGCCATGGAGGAGGAGCCCACAAATGCAGGAATGGCTTCCACCTCCAAGGGAACAGGCACACACAGGACAGTTGAGTCTGATTCCCGTCCGTCTGTGTGTTCCCCGGACCCAGCCACCCAACTTGGTAGCTGTCATTAGCCTGGCACTGCTGTACCAATAAATATTGCCTTATCGATAATTTGAATTTTTATTCTCGTCGGTGATTGTGTAGGCGGGGCCCCAGTGCACTGCATTGCCCGGGGCCCTTTGATGCTCTTAAGATGACACTGAGCGGGGAAGCCGATGCACAGGGCCAGCGCCCACAATTGCCGCCTGACATCCGCGATCGCTGTCTGCTGAGAGAGCAGGACGGTCAACTGTTGTAAACACAACTGAACATTCTTCTCTCTGAAATGATCACAGAGCGCCTGTGATCATTCTATATAGGATCACATGTCTCTATGATCATTTCACAAGCCCATCCCCATACAGTTAGTAAACACTCCCCTGGGCTCACACTTAACCCTTTGATCACCCCTAGGTTAACCCCTTCCCTGCCAATGTCATTATTACAGTAACAGTGCATATTTTTAGCACTGTAGTAATATCACTGGTCCCCCCCAAAAGTGTCAAAAATGTCAGTTAAGGGTCGGATCTGTACGCCGCAATGTCGCAGTCCCACTAAAAATCGCAGATCGCCGCCATTTCTAGTTTAGTTCCCCTTTAATATGTATACATCATAACTGCAGGCTGTGCCATGATTCTGTAACACCAAAAAGAGGTCCAACCCCATTCTGCGGGTCTAGGCAAATTTTTATTTTTCACCACATTTTATGGCATTCTTAATCTATTCAGTCCTTTCACACATATCGGTTATGTTCAAAGTGTGAAGAAACTAAACAAGCTCACGGCTGGTTCTGTTTTTACCAGTCGGTTTCTGGCTTTACTATAAGAGTGATCAGGGCGGCTGCAGACCTGCCTGATCACTTTTACATGACTCACAGGTGCATCTAAGGACGACATCAGGACCCCCTGAAGTTTGCAGCACACAGTTTTAGGGTTTAACACATTTGGTATCTAGTTATGCAACACAACCTCATCTTTCATCCTTTACAAAAATGGAAATGATATAGTGTTTGTGTGCATTAACCACTTGCCGACTGCCTAACAACTATTTACATCGGCAGTCAGCCCCTTACAGGCAAAGCGACGTAGTACTACGTCGCTAGCCTGTGAGGCTCTGGGGAGCGAGCGAGCGCTGCCGGATGCGCGCTCCCACTCCCACTCGCTCACGGACCCCCCGCGTGTGTGCCCGGCGGAACGGATCGTCCGTTACACCGGGAGAAAGGCAGGCGGCTAATGTAAACAAAGCCACCTGTCATTCTCCCCTGTGTAAGAATTGAGATCATACGGTTCTGCTATGTAGGACTGTTGATCTCTGTTCTTACACCTCAAGCCACATCCAATCACAGTTAGAAGCACGCCCCTAGGGACACACTTAACCCCTCCCTCTCAAAAAAAGTTAACCCCTTCACTGACAGTGTCATTTTTACAGTAACAGTGCATATGTATAGCACTGATTACTGTAGTAATGTCACTGGTAACCCCAAAAGTGTCAAAAATGTCAGTCAAGGGTCCGATCTGTCCGCCGCAATGTCGCAGTCCCGCAAAAAAAAAAAACGCAGATCGCCGCCATTACTCGTTGAAAAAAAACAAAAACAACAAAAATGACAAAAATCTTTCCCTTAGTTAGTAAACGCAATAACTTTTGCGCAAACCAATCAAAATACGCTTTTTGCGATTTTTTTTTTACCAAAAATATGTAGCATAAAACAAATTGGCCTAAATGTTAAAAAAATTTTGATTTTTACATTTTCTTGGGGGGAATTTCATATAAAAAAATGAGAAAAATATTGTAATTTTGGCAAAATTGACGCTCTTTTTTTGTTTATAGCGCATGATCAAAAAATCGTACAGGTGATCAAATACCACCAAAAGAAAGCTCTGTTTGTGGGGAAAAAAAGGACATCAAATTCGTTTAGGTACAGCGTCGCACGACCGCGCAATTGTCCGTTAAAATCACGCAGTGCCGAATCGCAAAATAGGCCCTGGTCAGGAAGGAGGTAAAATCTTCCGGGGCTTAAGTGGTTAAAGTTCATTTTAGTGTATTTTTTCCTGAAAATATAGATTTGATAACATTTGTGTGAAAAATGCAAAAATTACTGCTCCAGAGCAGAAGTGGTTAAGCCCCTTTTTTGTGGCCAGAAAAACACTACAGCACAGTTAATAAATGGACAGCGTGTACTTACCTCTGAGGACGTAGAAGGCTGGCTGTACGGGCAGGGTGGAAATTTTCTTACATATGCAAGTCCAAAGTCGATAATCTTGACGTGTCCCGTACTATCAATGAGGATGTTGTATGAATGCAAGTCACTGTAAAAAAGAAGAAAAAAAAGGGTAAGCTGGCATTCCAGGCGTTTATGAGCTAGAATAGGGGTCTCCAAACTTTCTAACTGAGGGGCCGGATTACTATCCTTTAGATGGTATGGGGGGGCGACTGTGACCTGTGGGAGTAGAAAATACCTCTGTGTCAGTGAGAGTAAACCAGGCCTCAGGCTTTTTGTTCATTGGGAAAAAGAATATTACATAGAGCCTGTGGTCAGTAGGAGAAGGAATAGTGCCCCATCATTGGTATTAGTAGGAGGAATAGTGCCCTTTTGTTGGTGTCAGTGGGAGGAATAGCGCCCCATCATTGGTGTCAGTGGGAGGAATAGCGCCCCATCATTGGTGTCAGTGGGAGGAATAGCGCCCCATCATTGGTGTCAGTGGGAGAAATAGTGCCCCATCATTGGTATCAGTAGGAGGAAAAGCGCCCCATCATTGGTGTCAGTGGGAGGAATAGCGCCCCATCATTGGTGTCAGTGGGAGGAATAGTGCCCCATCATTGGTATTAGTAGGAAGAATAGCGCCCCATCATTGGTGTCAGTGGGAGGAATAGCGCCCCATTATTGGTGTCAGTGGGAGGAATAGCGCCCCATCATTGGTGTCAGTGGGAGGAATAGCGCCCCATCATTGGTGTCAGTGGGAGAAATAGTGCCGCAGGGCCTGAATAAGGGCAAGTAAAGGGCAGCTTGGAGATCAGTGAGCTAGAAGAATAAAAAATGATGTATTGATTACTTACTTATGTGCGATGCCTCTGGAATGAAGAGCATGAAGGCCACACAGAAGATCCGCAGCAATAAATCTGTTGGAAAAAGAAGAAAAGATTTGTTAGTGATAAACTTACGATAACCTAGGTCCCTGATTAATATATCCTGATCCTAATGCTAGAAGAAATTTTTGAAGACCTCTTATATATTGTTAAATCATTTTAACAAAATATTGACGTGGGGTATTTAAACGTTTTATATGCATATTTAGCTTTTTTTATTTGACTATAAGCAAACCCCGAATTATTTTCATTATGGAGTTATTGCTAAAAAGGCTTCAAAGTACTAATGAAATGACTGTTGTGCAGCTAAGAGCACAGTCATGAATGTCTCCATTATACCAATCTCCTATTAATTAGATCTTCCCGAATCGTTTTCCATAGGTAATGTCAGTCTAAAGCTACCCATGGATATTAGAGTATATTTTTGGAAAGCTCAAGCTATTATCTGAGTTCTGTGAGTCCCTCCCATGGCCTTTGGCAGCCTCCTATTATCAGGGTATGAATTCTGGCCCAATAGCTAACGTTTCTTTCCCCTGTAAGCAATTTTGGAGATGTCTGGCATCTCAGCTACCCTCCTTCTTTTTTCCCTCTGCATATTCTCATTAAAAACGTTGAATCGATCAAAACATTGCAAATAACCACTTGCCGACTGCCGCACGACTATTAACTGCGGCAGTCAGCCGCTCCTGAGCAAAGCGACGTAGACCTACGTCGCTCACCCGCAAACCTGTAGGGGGCGAGCGCGCGCCGCCACCGGCGCGCTCCCGCCCCCCCCCCTCGTTCCCTGCCTTCCCTGCGTGTGTGACCGGGGGCTCCGATGTCCGCCGGCCACTCGCGATCTCCCTCAGGAGAGGGAGAAAGACAGACGGCTGATGTAAATACAGCCGTCTGTCATTCTCCCTTAGAACATGACAGAGGCTATGCGATCCTGCTATGTAGGATCGTATGTCTCTGTGATGATCTAACAAGCCACGCCCCCTGACAGTTAGAATCACGCCCCTAGGGACACACTTAACCCCCTGATCACCAATAAAGTTAACCCCTTCCCTGCCAGTGTCATTTTTACAGTAACAGTGCATATTTATAGCACTGATTACTGTAGTAATGTCACTGGTACCCCCAAAAGTGTCAAAAATGTCAGTCAGGGGTCCGATCTGTCCACCGCAATGTCGCAGTCCCACAAAAAAAAATCGCAGATCGCCGCCATTACTAGCTAAAAAAAAAAACAATAAAAATGTTAGTAGTTAGTAAACGCAATAACTTTTGCGCAAACCAATCAAAATACGCTTATTGCGTTTTTTTTTACCAAAAATATGTAGCAGAAAACAAATTGGCCTACAATGTTAAAAAATGTTAATTTTTACATTTTTTTGAGAATTTCATATATAAAAATGTGAAAAATATTGTTATTTTTTCAAAATTTTCGCTCTTTTTTTGTTTATAGCGCAAAAAGTCAAAATCGCACAGGTGATCAAATACCACCAAAAGAAAGCTCTGTTTGTGGGAAAAAAGGACGTCAACTCCATTTGGGTACAGCGTCGCACGACCGCGCAATTGTCCGTTACAGTTACGCAGTGCCGAATCACAAAATAGGGCCTGGTCTTTGAGCAGCCAAATCCTCCGGGGCTTATGTGGTTAAAAGCATTTAGGTACAGCAGGCACACCCCATCACCCCCTTAAATACTGAGGTCCCATAGCTTAAAAGTGATCTGTCTACAATTGTACATTCTACCTCCCTGCCCACTCCTAGTGAACCCCATTATAGGACTTACCTTACGGTGTCAATATCCAGAGTTCTCCTCTCGTCTATGAATTGTTGCAGGGTCCCACCATTCACATACTCCATTACATAGCAAAGGTAATTCTAGAAAAAGATAAAACAGATAAAAATTACAATGCATTTATTATTCACTAAAGAAGAACATATTCAACCCTTCACCTTTGTCTTCTCTTATTTGGAGACTTTCAGTGAAAAATATAGCAACATGTCTGTGAAGGGTCTCATTTGTGAAGGTTATTTTATAGCTAGACATAGTCACATATGGCGCTTTTCCACTGCATGGAACCGAACGGTACGGCTCTCTTTTTTGCTTTTCCACTGCTGGTACCGCATGGTACGGTGTAGGAACGGTTCGGTACGGTACGGCGGCGCTTTTCCACTGCATGGAACCGAACGGTACGGCTCTGAAAAACACTACCTTGTGGTTCCAAGCGTACCGTACCGGTACTAAATTCCACAACCCTTCCCATGCAGCCTGATTGGTCCTCACTACAAGGCAGTGATTGGTCAATAATCATCACTGTCATTGTTTGTGCGGTAGTAGAGGCGGTGCAACCACAGAGTAATCTTGCCCACTAATTATCAGTACTATAAACAGTGGAAAAGCAAACCATACCGTACCATACCGAACCGTTCCAACACCGTACCATGCGGTACCAGCAGTGGAAAAGCAAACCGGGCCAAGCAGGGCCGAGTAGAGCCGAGCCGGTACTTGCAGTGGAAAAGTTCCAATATAAACTGGGCTTGTTCTGTGATTTTGAAGACGCTATGCTCCCTTTACAAGCAGAAAGAACTAAAGGACCTGCTTGGATGACCATCAAAACTCTTTTTCATCAAGCTTACAGAACGAGTCCAGTTGACTAACAATTACTAACACCCATGATTAGAGAACTATCAGGGGTAGGAGAATGTGATATTCCACCGTTATGGTACGGTTCGGTTCGGTACGGTACGCAATTTTTGTCGTTTCCATTTTGAATGGTACCCTAATTCCGAACCGTACCGTACCACTTTTTTGGGACCCTTTCATTGGGGTACTAAGCACATTAGTACCGTACCAACAGGGTGGAGCTACACTCTGTAGAACTTTGATTGGTTGACAGAGAATCATCCATCACAGCTTTCCGGCTAAACCACGCCTATCATGAAAGGGAACTATTGGCAGTGGAAACGCAAGGTGTACTGTTCCGAACCATACCGTACTGAACCGAACCGTCAGAGATGTATAGTAACTAAGTAGAACTACTTCACTACTGTACTTAAATACCAAAAGACGGTATCTGTACTTTCCTAGAGTAGATTTTTTTTCTCCTACTTCCACTTTTACTTCACTACATTTTGTCAATGATTTCAATACTTCTACTCCGATATTTTTTTTTTGTGCTGCATAGTTACTCGTTACAATTATAAAAATTACCACTGCCAGAACAGTAGATGGCAGGTTTCATGAAGCTCAAAACATGTGTATTATCAGCGGATACAAAAATAAAAGCTACTGTATGTATAAATAAAAACTGCATTTGAAATAATAAAAAACAATATGATGTTCAAACTTTTGACTTCTTTCTTTAATAACTACATAACACAGTACTTGTACTTTTACTTTCAGTACTTGAGTAGCAAAATGTTTAAAAAAACTACTTGCAATACTTAAGTACAAAAAATGTTGAATACTTTAGCACTTCTACTCAAGTCACTTTTTGATCGAGCACTTCCACTTCTACTCAAGTATGGTTTTCGAGTACTTTATACAACTCTGCTCATTTTTGAAGGTTATTTTATAGCTAGAAATAGTCACATATAAACTGGGCTTGTTCTGTGATTTTGAAGACGTTATGCTCCATTTACAAGCAGCAAGAACTAATGGACCTGCTTGGATGACCATCAAAACTCTTTTTCATCAAGCTTACAGAACGAGTCCAGTTGATTAACAATTACTAACACACAGCTATCAGGGGTAGGAGAATGTGATATATTAATTGATTTTCACTCTCCTAAAATTCCCCTCAAACAAGTAAAAGATAAAGTTACTTACCTCTGTATGAAAAGTAGCAAATAATTGCGGGAAGAACCTGCAATCTCCCGTCGCTTCCATGGCTTGGCGCTCTGCAAAAATTTTTTCAGGAGAAAAGGGAGGTATTTTGGCTATTTTTATAGCCAGCAGCTGATCAACGGCAGGATGTGATGCCACAAGTACCTAAAGGAGAAAGAGGAATAGGATATTAGTATCGTCAAGTAAAGGTTGGCTTACCCATCCGTAACATTTCTTTTTTGGGTTAGATGTAAAAATGCCAATCATCCGATGGCTCTTTACATCTCACATGGTCTCCAATGATGAGATTTACTCACTGGAGTTCCCATCTTTACCCTCTCTTCTTTTCTGAAAGCTTACCCATTCTCTGCAATGTAAATTCAATGGAAAATCCACCAGTTTGAGTGAAACCCCTTCCCACCCATCCTTATCTTGTGTTACATTAAAAATATGGCATCAGAGCTTTTGGCTGGATTCACAATGTATAAGAGCATTAAACTTCATTCTATAAAAGTGTTTGTAAACCCAAAAAAATCAAATTGAATAAAGCTTTCCCTTTCTGTATTTCACGCTTTTTACAATAATATTTTATTGTTACTGTTATTCATCTGAATTACCTGATTGATTCTGCAAGTTCCCTACTTCATGGTTGCAAACTGACCAGGCTAGACATCTGTGTTAGTGTGGTTGGTTTGTATCTCCTTCCATTCTATTCTGAGATACAGGCAAGTCGTGCAATCGCACAGATTATTTGTATCTTGCATGGTCAGTACAGCATTGCCAACCCCTTCCCCCGTGGTGCAGCCAGTAAGCTGCTGTTCATGCTTAAAGTCAATTTCAGACCTGAGCGGGCTGAAAACAGGTAAGTAGATACATCTTTCTTACACAGCTTAGTCAGCTTGGGTGCTAGGAGGGGAGAGGGGACATGTTTAAGGCTAATGAGATGAGATGTAAGCTGTAATTCTATTTTAATGGCACCCAGCACACCCTACCAATGCAGCTTTTATGGTGAATCTTGGAGCATTAGGCAGCCCATTTAAATGAATGGGCTGCCTTAACATGATGCACTTTATGGAACAACTATATAACAGGTGATAAAACACCACTACTGTGTGAATTCACCCTTAGCCCCCGTTCACATTGGGGCGATTTGACATGCGATTTGAAATGTCAAATCTCAAGCCTATTGCCGGCAACGCCACCATCCGAATTGGTGCGATGCTGACTTTGCGACGCTGCACCGACTTCCAAAAGTAGTTTCTGCACTACTTTTAGCGACTTCAGGGGCGTATTCAATAGACATATGTGCATGAACCCGCACAGATGTCTTTTAAATTGCCCCCAAACTCACAATGAAGTGCGGGTTTGAAATCGTGCGAGTTCAGCTGAACATGCACGATTTCAAACTCGCCTCCAATGTGAACATACCCTTAAAGTGAGTTGTCTCCCTTCTATATAGGATCCCTGTCTGTTATATGAATATAAATAATCTGTAAATCTGATCACTTACCTTCCCAAATAGTCCCTCTCCAACAAGTTTATGATAATTGAAGCTTTCTAGAGTCAGAGCAGCAGGAACATCGGACTGGATCTGGCTGTTGTCGAAAGTGATGGGAGCATAGGGCTGGATCTGGCTGACTTCGAAAGAGAAGGGAGCATAGGGCTGGATCTGGCTGTCTTCGAAAGAGATGGGAGCATAGGGCTGGATCTGGCTGACTTCGAAAGAGAAGGGAGCATTGGGCTGGATCTGGCTGACTTCGAAAGAGAAGGGAGCATTGGGCTGGATCTGGCTGACTTCGAAAGAGAAGGGAGCATTGGGCTGGATCTGGCTGACTTCGAAAGAGATGGGAGCATTGGGCTGGATCTGGCTGACTTCGAAAAACATGGGAGCATCGGGCTGGATCTGGCTGACTTCGAAAAACATGGGAGCATTGGGCTGGATCTGGCTGACTTCGAAAGAGATGGGAGCATCGGGCTGGATCTGGCTGACTTCAAAAGAGATGGGAGCATCGGGCTGGATCTGGCTGACTTCAAAAGAGATGGGAACCTCGGACTGGATCTGGCTGACATCTAAAGAGAAAAGAAAAGGGATTAGTTACCTCCACCTACATTTGTTTAAACGATAATTATTGAGTTTTTCCTAGTGTAAAGTATAAAGTTAACTGAACAAGATTATGTGGCAAAGTGACTACATTCTACCCAATTATTTCTATGGGTGAGCCGTATTGTGCAAGTCGGTATTTAATATTGGAGTTGCACTCGCTGGGCTGGGCTGGGCTGGATCCTTTAAGGGAATTTTATTTCTGGTGTCAAAGAAACTTTATTGCAATAGAAAATTGCATACATTACAAATACAGTAAAACCTTAGTTTACGAGTAATGTGGATTAGGAGTGTTTTGAAGGAGGAGCAAAGTTTTTTTTTTTTTTTTTTAAATGTTGCCTTGGTTTGCGAGCGCTGTCTTGATATACGAGCAATATCCAAGCAGTAGTTTTAATGTAAAAAAAAAAAAAAGAATGACGCTCACAATGTTAAAGTGTTTGTTAACCCACACTGCTATCTTGCTATAATCCTCTTTGTTTTCCAATGCTAGCTGCTCCTGTCACTGTGTTTTATAAGAAAATGCCGGCTTTACCCGATTTCAGAGCGTCGATCGGCCATCACGTGACCCGCTGCGTCTCTTCTCTGACAGCTGCAGCGGGCATAGCCGAGATTCCCCCGCTGACGTCAGTCAGAAGGGGAGGAGGAAAGAGTCGGGTGGTCATGTGAAGGCCAAGCGGCGCTCTGAAATCGGGTGAAGCCAGCATTTTTTTTTTCATAAAACATAGTGACAGGAGCAGCTAGCATTGGGAAACAAAGAGCATTATATAAGATAATACAATTTTTTAGCATTAGAAGGGGAGGGGGCGGGCACCTGACACAGGCCAAATTACACAGAACCCTTTATACTGTATTTTGTATTGCCGTAATCATTTTTATTTGAATAAATGGCCGTGGAACGAGTTTCTATTATTTCTTATGGGGAAATTCGCTTTGATATAAGAGCGCTTTGGATTACAAGCATGCTTCAGGAATGAATTATGCTCGCCAACCAAGGTATTACTGTATAAAGATTAACTGAGCAATTACAAAAGGGCAAAAGTAACAAGCCCACGCAGGGGCATTAGGTCATGTATCAAGATATAGCAAAATGCGTATGTGCTGAAAACAAATACTTCTTGAAACAGAGGACAACCATTGAGACAGGTGGTATACTATATGTCACCACTGGCAATTAAGGCTACGGTTAGGGGTGTGTTATATATTACCTACTGTTCATCAATTAGAAGTATAAAAAACATAAATAGGTGACTGGGGGTGGGGGAGCTTCCATCAAAAATTTCCTTTGGAACCCTGTGTCATCTCTAATCTAATTAGATTTACACTCCAGCTTGAAACATCTCTAAATAATGGATCTTGTTCAGCCAACTTACATGTCGTATTGTTCAAATCTTACCTTTTGAAGAAGTGTCTTCTTTATCTCCTTCTCTCTCTCCTTTCTCTCCTTCTCTCTCTTCTTTCTTAGAAAAATAAGCCCAGACCTTGGTAAAGAATGACTGACCATTGCCCACAGGGGTGGAAGTCTGCTGGGCAGGTTGGTCAGATTCTCCGCTGGTGGTAGAGTTGGTGACCTCTTCAGAGGAATAGGTGCTGTCTGGAATGATTATCTGATAACCACTTGAGCTACTTGTGGTCTCAGTCTCGAATACTATATTTATTTTCCAATTAAATTGTAGGCGCCCTCCTACAGACGCAGTCTTTGTACTGATGAGGAGGGTAACCCCCCCTATTAGCTTAACCACATACTCATCTGTCAGAGTGGACTCAGTCTCTGCAGTATCTGAGGAGTCAGTGGATTGTGGTTTGTCTTCTGAGTCAGACTTGCTTGTAGAAGAAGGGATCTCAATCACGGTATCTGGGATAGGCACAGCCTCTGTAGGGATGCTGATCTCTATCCAGTCTTCTGGCTTAGCCACAGTCTCTACAGCCCTGGTGAACTCCAGTTCACCTGCAGAAACATGGGTAGTGTATGAGCTGGGATCCCTCTCTGTGGTGCTTGTGGACTCAGTCCCATCTGCGGGAGTTGGCACAGTGTCCACAATGTCTGAGGAGTCAGTAGATTGTGGTTTGTCTTCTGAGTCAGACTTGCTTGTAGAAGAAGGGACCTCAATCACGGTATCAGGGATAGGCACAGCCTCTGTAGGGAAGCTGATCTCTATCCAGTCTTCTGGCTTAGCCACAGTTTCTACAGTCCTGGTGAACTCCAGTTCACCTGCAGAAACATGGGTAGTGTATGAGCTGGGATCCCTCTCTATTGTGTTTGTGGACTCAGTCCCATCTGCGGGAGTTGGCACAGTGTCCACAATGTCTGAGAAGTCGGTAGATTGTGGTTTGTCTTCTGAGTCAGACTTGCTTGTAGAAGAAGGGACCTCAATCACGGTATCTGGGATAGGCACAGCCTCTGTAGGGATGCTGATCTCTATCCAGTCTTCTGGCTTAGCCACAGTCTCTACAGCCCTGGTGAACTCCAGTTCACCTGCAGAAACATGGGTAGTGTATGAGCTGGGATCCCTCTCTGTGGTGCTTGTGTACTCAGTCCCATCTGCGGGAGTTGGCACAGTGTCCACAATGTCTGAGGAGTCAGTAGATTGTGGTTTGTCTTTTGAGTCAGACTTGCTTGTAGAAGAAGGGAGCTCAATCACGGTATCTGGGATAGGCACAGCCTCTGTAGGGAAGCTGAACTCTATCCAGTCTTCTGGCTTAGCCACAGTCTCTACAGTCCTGGTGAACTCCAGTTCACCTGCAGAAACATGGGTAGTGTATGAGCTGGGATCCCTCTCTGTGGTGCTTGTGGACTCAGTCCCATCTGCGGGAGTTGGCACAGTGTCCACAATGTCTGAGGAGTCAGTAGATTGTGGTTTGTCTTCTGAGTCAGACTTGCTTGTAGAAGAAGGGAGCTCAATCACGGTATCTGGGATAGGCACAGCCTCTGTAGGGAAGCTGATCTCTATCCAGTCTTCTGGCTTAGCCACAGTCTCTACAGTCCTGGTGAACTCCAGTTCACCTGCAGAAACATGGGTAGTGTATGAGCTGGGATCCCTCTCTATTGTGTTTGTGGACTCAGTCCCATCTGCGGGAGTTGGCACAGTGTCCACAATGTCTGAGAAGTCGGTAGATTGTGGTTTGTCTTCTGAGTCAGACTTGCTTGTAGAAGAAGGGACCTCAATCACGGTATCTGGGATAGGCACAGCCTCTGTAGGGATGCTGATCTCTATCCAGTCTTCTGGCTTAGCCACAGTCTCTACAGCCCTGGTGAACTCCAGTTCACCTGCAGAAACATGGGTAGTGTATGAGCTGGGATCCCTCTCTGCGGTGGTTGTGCACTCAGTCCCAGCTGCGGGAGTTGGCACAGTGTCCACAATGTCTGAGGAGTCGGTAGATTGTGGTTTGTCTTCTGAGTCAGACTTGCTTGTAGAAGAAGGGATCTCAATCACGGTATCTGGGATAGGTACAGCCTCTGTAGGGAAGCTGATCTCTATCCAGTCTTCGGGCTTAGCCACAGTCTCTACAGCCCTGGTGAACTCCAGTTCACCTGCAGAAACATGGGTAGTGTATGAGCTGGGATCCCTCTCTGCTGTGGTTGTGGACTCAGTCCCAGCTGCGGGAGTTGGCACAGTGTCCACAATGTCTGAGGAGTCAGTAGATTGTGGTTTGTCTTCTGAGTCAGACTTGCTTGTAGAAGAAGGGATCTCAATCACGGTATCTGGGATAGGCACAGCCTCTGTAGGGATGCTGATCTCTATGCAGTCTTCTGGCTTAGCCACAGTCTCTACAGCCCTGGTGAACTCCAGTTCACCTGCTGAAGCATGCTGGAGGGCACAATTTGTGCCACTGGTAGTCTCTGTCTTCTTTTCTGAGACAGTAACATTGTCTTCGATGATTGCAGAAGGAATCTCATTTATTTCTGTAGACAAAAAAAATATAATTAGATTACCTTATTTTCATAATATTATATATATATATTTATTCTTAACCAGGGTTCCATGGCACCCTGGAGTGCCACCCGAGGACCTCAGGGGTTCCCGCGACAATCTGGTTGAGAGACTTTCAGATTCAATCGAGGTCCCGATTTCGCTAAATGTACATCGGCATAACAGGACCTCGTTAGGGACAGTGCAGTGAAGAGTAGTGGAAGGGGGAGGCGGCTTCCTGAGTCCTAAGCTCTCCACCTCTCCTTACAGGGCAGAAGGGTTACTTGTTCCATCCTACTAAGTGCCCCGGGTTCAAACTCTACAGGCGACTGCTGATGCAGGGCTTTACCCTGCAGCCAGCTGTATGTCACTTGTCATTATCCTGTCCAAACTCGCTGCACATGGCCAGCACCGCCTTCAGCCTTGTAGACTTAAGGGAAGAACGATCCTGCCTTGGGGCATTAGTGAGAGAAATGCAGGGCACAGAGGGGATCAGAGGGGAGGGTGGGGGTTGGCTTTAGCAGAAAGAGTGGGGTACAACGATGTGCCAAAAGGGGATTTGAGGTGTGGGGTGAGCAGAGAGGAAGGTTTGGGGGTACCGATGTGAGAAGAAAGAGGGGTTTGGAGTACAGAGGTGAGCAGACATGGGGTGTGCGGTACAGAGGTGAACATAGGGGGTTTGAGGTATGGAGGTGACCAGACGGGGGTGGGGGGGTTGGAGTACGGAGGCAAGCAGAGAGTGGAGGTTTGGGGTATGGAGGTGAGCAGAAAGGGAGGTTTGGGTTAAGGAGGTTAGCAGAGAGGGGGTTTGGGGCACAGATGAGCAGAGAGGGGGTTCAGTTTATGAAGGTGAGCAGAGGGGAGGGTGTGGAGGTGAGCAGAGAGGGGAATCATAGAGGGTTTGGGGGTACGGAGGCAACCAGAGAGTGGAAGTTTGGGGTATGGAGGTGAGCAGAAAGGGAGGTTTGGGGTATGGAGGTGAGCAGAAAGGGAGGTTTGGGGTAAGGAGGTGAGCAGAGAGGGGGGTTTGGGGCACAGATGAGCAGAGAGGGGGCTCAGTTTATTAAGGTGAGCAGAGCGGAGGGTGTGGAAGTGAGCGGAGAGGGGGATCAGAGTATGGAGGTGAGCCGAAATTGGGATTTGGGGTACTGAGGTCAGCAGAGAGGAGGGTGTGGAGGTGAGCAGAGAGGGGATTCAGAGTATGGAGGTGAGCCGAGAAGGGTTTGGGGTACTTAGGTGCGCAGAGAGGAGGGTGTGGAGGTGAGCAGAGGAGAGGGGTTTGGGGTGCGCAGGTGAGTATCCTAAATTAGAGGTTCACATCTGTGCTGCGTGTAGGGCAGTCCATTTACTTCAATGGACTTCCCTATCTGCCGAAAAACAGAGAAAGAAGTCCCGACACATTATTTTCTTAAATCGCATTGTACCCCTGTGCATTTATCTACATGTCGGGAACATGTGCGATTTTGCACGCATGTCCCGGCAGTAATGTGAACCAAGCCCTAAACTGGGTGCCTCAAGACGAATATAATCTTTAAGGGTGCCCTGGCTGGAAAAAGGTTAAGAAACACTAGTCTAGACTATCAACCACTCAGAACTAACCAAATAAATCACAAGATTGGCTGAACAAAATACAAGCCCAATTGTTTGATTGCCATGTTAAAAAATAGTTTTCAATTCTTTTTATCTTTTTTTTAGTAAAGTGTACATATAGCCTAAAAGTAGAGCAGAGAAGGGTTCAAACCGCTATCAGGTTATTTTTTGCTATTTGTGTCCCACTGAGGAAATACTTCTCTGTGAGAGGAAAGTGAGAAAAAAACACTACAAAGTAAGGAGAAATTCCCCTCTTGTACAGTTGTTACAGAAACTGGCATTCCCATTGGAGGACCTACCCTCATCCCCAGTTCTGGTGACACTTCCAAATTTTCGGATCACACTTAACTTCTTGTTTCAGTGACAATGGTCATCAGAAAAAATGTGCAGGTGAATTTTCCAGCAATAATATTTTGACAGCGTTTAAAGCCCATCGCCATTCTTTTTTATTAAAAAAAAAACAAGTTTTTGCTCCAAATAAGACTAAGCAGCTCTGAGGAAGGGGGACAACCCGAAAACGCATAACCGGTTTTTTGGTGGTCTACATCCCACCACGGCCTGCATCGGGGGAGGAAGCTCAGTGGAGACTCCCGGTGGACCTTTATTGTATATAGTTTGCTCATGTTTCACATTTGCCTTGTGAGTATGATGTGTATGCTATCTCATTTATAATAAACTGGTGCGCCCTCTGTATGCTCTTTTCTAGAGGCAGGTTTTAAATGTATAGGAAGGCTGTGATTCGTTGCTGTTGGACCCGGTGTCTCAGCTCTGGCACCTGCACCCCCCTTATGGAACAGAGCAATTCTAACACTTCTGCTATTTTGGATCACACCTCCCGTTCTATTTCTGGGATAATGGCTACTAGGACAAATATAGAGGTGGGCAATAAAGATTTGACAGGGCTTCTAACCTGTCAACATTCGTTCTTAACCACTTCTGGACTGGAAGATTTTGCCCCCTTAATGACCAGGCCATTTTTTTGTGATTCGGCACTGCATTACTTTAACTGACAATTACGCGGTCGTGTGACGCTGTACCCAAAAAAATTAGATTTCCTTTATTTCCCACAAGTAGAGCTTTCTTTTAGTGGTATTTGATCACCTCTGCGATTTTTATTTTTTGCGCTATAAACAAAAAAAGAGTGACAATTTAAAAAAAAAAAAAAAAAACAATATTTCTCTTTCGTTCTCTGACGGACAGCTCCATGCATTCTTAGACCCCTGGGCTTCGGTTTTTTCTGCCTAGTCAGGAGTAAGGACCTGGTTCCCTGCTGGGATCTGTGGTCCAGGCATTTTTTCCTTTTTAAATGGAATTTTTTATTTTCCTTTGTTATTTTCTGTTCCTGAGTGAACTACAATCAAGAGCCGGACTGGGCAACACGCTGGATATCCTAGATCGTTACGGCCTTCCAAGTCTGGCCTGCAAGCGCAACCCAACTATTAGCTCTGCGCTAGGTTGGCCGCGACATCGCCCCACTGGACGGGTGCTGGCCAGTGAGTGAAACACTTTGCGAGGTCTTATAGCCCTCGTCACCACAATGGTCACGACCAGAGTCACAGCGTGCCTCTGGCCGCAGCACACCCATTCCAAGATGGCGCGGTGACCTCCTGGGAGTGGTGCCCGCTTAGTGTGGTGAGTAGTTTCCCCCCTCTTTTCTCTGGGAATTGTTGGGGTGGATGCGGGCCCTCCCTTCTCCCCAACCCCTCCAATCCCCCCCCCCCCCGTGTCCGCCACTTTGCTCTTGTTGGGAATTATATATATTGTTGTGTTTTTCCCACCCCTCATATTGACACTGCTTTGGGACATCCCGAGGGTCTAAGAAGACATGGAGCTGTGTCCGTCAGTGAACGAAAGAGAAAACTGAATAAACCGAGATTCCTGGGAGCAACCTTCCTATAGCAGATATTAAGTGCAGCAGACACCTCATAAAAAAGTGTGAAAGGTAATCAAGTGCAATAATGGTGTTGCGCAATCAATATCTGTAAGATCAAAGTGATAGCAAACAAAATTAATAAATATATAACTAGTGAATATAAAATGTACTCATATGAATAGTCCTCAAAAAACTGCTCAAAAAAGTGCATATAATGCTATGATAATATAAAAGACAATATTTCCTCAATAAAATCAGTGTAAATAACCATAAAAGTGCAATGTGCAAACAAATATCCAAAAGGATTACAGTGTGCCAATCTTAGTGATAAAAATCAATATATAGATATATATCAAATCCAAAGTTTACAAATGAACGGTGAAAATGCAAAGTAGAAATAAAAAAGTATAAATAATAGTCTTTGTGCAATAGTGCAATTAGCAAAAAAAGTCCTTAACCGGTTGCCGACTGCGCACAGTATATTTACTGCGCCGTTCTGTCTTCCCGGGGAGCGATCTCAGGTGCCCCGCAGATCAGCTTCCCCTCTCACGCGCCCCCAGGAGCGACGTATGGGTACGGCGATTTGCGCAGCCGAGCTAGCTGCGGCGGGCGGTCGGCAAGTGATTAAATATAAATATAAATGTGGGCTTTAGAAGTACTTTAAGCACTTGATTATGAGCCGGCATTACTTCATCCTTGTTTGACTGACAATTACTCCGCCATGCAGCTCTGAACACAAATTAATTTTATGTCATGTTTAGAGACAGATATACTTTGTTTACACAGGTGGGACAGGGATTGGTAAAAATAGACAGTTGAGCCATGACTTTACCTTCCAATGCCCCTCCCCCCCCCCCCATCATGCCAATTTCTAAACACAAATTATTAAATAGCACCAGGTGGGGACTTCCATAGGGGAGCTCAGATATCACAGATCACAAGCCCAGGACTGTTGGGTTATCGGTTGTCTGATACCTCTGGTACCCTGGAGAAGATGGGAGCACTGGGGGGTTGGGTAGAACTTCCCTGCCCCATAAACTGCTGCCTTTGTCTCTGATAAAGAGAAGAGAACAGCATGCAAAGTACAGTAAGCCATCAGTGATTGGGTGAAATTTGGGAATAGGGGGCTATAATTAGGGGTGTGGTCTGTAAGCTGCAATTCACCAATAAGAAGATACAATGTAACATCTCATTCTGAAAGTCAGTGTGGACATTCTTACCGGAAATCTGATTTGAAATTTCAGCTGGTGTGCAGAGAATGCAGTGAATTTAATGTACAGACGTGCTGCAGCAGCTCACAGTATACAGATAAGGATTTTATTTTTTATGTTTGAAAGGTAAAAGTGCTTTCAACTGCAATTTCTCCATTTAAATGTATAGGAAGGCTGTGATTGGCTGCTGCTGGAATGTGCAGCTCTGCTCTGGCGCCTGTATACTGCAGAGCTATTTTTAGATTTCCCCTATTTGGAGGTATTTGGACTTTCTACTTCTGGGATAATGAAGAAATATAGGGGTGACCCCCAGAAATATAGGGGTGACCCCCAGAAATATAGACATGCCCCCCAGAAATATAGGGGTGACCCCAAAAATATAGGGGAGACCCCCAGAAATATAGGGGTGATCCCCCCCAAATATAGGAGTGACCACCCCCCAAAAAAAATATAGGGGTGACCCCCCAGAAATATAGGGGATCCTCCCCAGTGGGGTCACAGCTGACAATAAAGATTTGACAGAGTTTATAACCCCTCATCACTCTTTCTTAACCAAAAAAAAAAAAGAAAAAAATACATGTTGTCTATAGATGGAATTATAGGGGCTATAATTAGGGGCGGGGTATATAATCTGCTCTTCACCAATAAGAAGATATAATATAACTCCTCTAAATAAAATGGATCTTGTTCAGCCAGCTTGTATATTGTATGAATCATAAACTTTACCTTCTGGATCCCTAACTGCATTCTTATTTTTTCCACGGCGGAACAGACGCCGGAAAATTCCCCCAACCCGGCCAAAGAATGGCCGACGCTTCCCCTTAGGGCTGGGATTCTGATGGGGGGGTTGGGGAGAATCTATGCTGGGGTTGGGAATAATCTCCATGTCCTGTCTGTTCTCTACAGGTTCTTCTCTGATGGTGAATTGAGAAATAGAAATCTTTTTCTTAAATATGCGCATCATTTTCCAAAGCCTAAAACACTGTCTAGGAGCTCTAGAAACACAACCTTCACCTTGCACGCAAACTGTCGGTTTGGCAGTTGGAAGCTCAGCAGCTTGTTTATATAGCCTTGGTCATGTGATGTCATCAGTGATGTAAGATCTGGCCAGGCATCACTGCCAACTGCCGATTCTCCTGTGCAGGATTGAATGATCTAGGAAGGCTGTGAATGGATTGGCTGTTGCTCTTGCTTGATTGTTCAGGTCTGCCTAATGCATTTGATGCTTTGTTGACAAGACAAAGCCTTTTTCTGCCAGCAGCCTATTGCTTTGGTAATGACTTCAGCATTATATAAAATAATATTGTGATTTCTTGTGCTAATATTGTCAAATGATTTTTTGTGCAATCTATAGATAAAAATACAATTTAAAAAAAATCTATATTGATTGATAATTCTATATTTATTTTTTTTTTAATATTCCCCAGTGAATTTGTATGTGAATGTTTATATTTCTGTCTCTGTGGGGGATATGAATATTATATATATGGATTGTATATCAGTCTGGTGTGTACTATGGAGATGAGTTCTGGTGTTGCTCTGAGCTCAGTATGATTGCTATGCGCTATCCATGGAAGTCTAGGAGGGTTTCTAGTAATGGGTCGCTATCTCTGTAACTTTATATATATTCACCACCGGAGAATTCTTCTTCATAAGTGTGTATATATAAACTACACTATTAGATTGACACTGTTGCTAAGGGCTTTGAATGGCTGCTATTGGGGTCCATTTTTATTATTGGTTGTCCATGGATGTCTAGAAGTGGATTCATAGTAATAGGTTGATGTCAATGTAACTGTTTATATTGAACACTGACAACTCTTCACTGTTACTATGCACTTAGCAGTGTTGCTATGGATATATATATATATATATATATATATATCATAGTTGCCAACATTTGAAAAAAATTTCCAGGGACACTTTACAGCACAGCTATCAATTACTTACCACACCCACTTCCCCGAAGCTCCGCCCACTCTGCATAATTAATCTCCGCCTACTTATCAGATTATAGGGTCTACTTCATAAAGAGAGAATTACAGGAATTTGAAAAGGGAATTGAAAACTTGAGGCCAAAGTAGCAGAGTTGGAAATATTCTCCCATTCAGCTGCACTACTTCTGCCTAAAGTTTAAAATTCTCATCACAATTCCCTGCAATTCTAAAGTGTCAGCTTGTCGGAAGGTGCTCTGCCTCCCCCTGCTGGCGGATTTCGGAAAGTGCACCATGCTGACACCCTGCCTCCAGTGACACGTTAAATTTGCGACAGGCGGGAAGAGTGAGCAGGCACCGAGAGAGAGACAACCTGCTGCCAGAACTACAACACATAGCTGGGGTGAGAGCGACACTGTGTGGAACAAAATAATGATTTACATTGTCCCTGATTAACAGGGACAATGTAAATTACCCGGGATAGGCTCCTATTTGCCGGGATTGTCCCGGGAAAAACGGGACAGTTGGCAGGTATGATATATATATGTATATATATATATATATATATATATATATATATATATATTTATTTATTTCACTATGAACTGCACCATGTATGCACAATGAGCGGATGCTATGGGCTATCCATTCAAGTAATGGGTCGTTATCTCTGCTGTAACTTTATATATATTCAACACTGGGGCAATGTTGTTGATATGTGTGTGTGTATATATATATATTATACACCATTTAATTGACACTGTTGCTAAGGACTTTGAATGGTTGCTATGGGGGTCCATTGTTACTATGGGTTGTCCATGGGTGTCTAGAGGTTGTCTTATAGTAATGGGTTGATGTCTATGTAACTGTTTATACTGTACACTGACAACTCCATACTGTTGCTATGCACTTAGCAGTATTGCTATGGATGGATATATATATATATTCACCACTGGTAGGCCTTCCAATATATATATATATATATATATATTTATATTTATATAACACTATTGAATTGACACTGTCGCTAAGGACTTTGAATGGTTGCTATGGGGGTCCATTGTTATTGTGGGTTGTCCATGGGCGTCTAGAGGTTGTTTTATAGTTATAGGTTGATGCCTATTTAACTGTTTATATTGTCCACACTGTTGCCATGGACGGATATATATACTGTATACAAAGTATATATATATATATATACAAAGTATATATATATATATATATATATATATATATATATATATATATACACACAGTATATATTCAACACTAGTAGGTCTTCCAATATATATATAATACACAATGAACTGCACCTGTTGCTATGCACAATGAACGGTTGCTATGGGCTATCCATGGAAGTGTACGGGAGGGCTTCTAGTAATGGGTCGTTATCTCTGTAACTTTATATATATTCAACACCTCAACACTGGGGCAATGTTGTTGATGTATGTGTGTGTTTTTATATATATATATATATAGTACACTATTGAATTGACACTGTTGCTAAGGACTTTTAAACACTAGTAGGTCTTCCAATATATATATATATATATATATATATATTCATATATTAAATACACAATGAACTGCACCTGTTGCTATGCACAATGAACGGTTGCTATGCGCTAACCATGGATTGGTTTCTAGTAATGGGTCGTTATCTCTGTAACTTTATATATATTCAACACAGGGGCAATGTTGTTGATGTGTGTGTATTTATATATATACAGTATATAGTACACTATTGAATTGACCCTGTTGCTAAGGACTTTGAATGGTTGCTAGGGCAGGCCATTTTTATTATGGGTTGTCTATGGATGTCTAGAGGTGGTTTTATAGTAATGGGTTGATGTCTATGTAACTGTTTATATTGTACATTGACAACTCCATACTGTTTCTATGCACTTAGCACTGTTGCTATGGATTTGTCTGTTCTGTGAGAAGGAGCAGAGACTGCCTTCTGCTGGAGAGAAGATTTGTCTTTGTCATCCCTCCAGCCTGCAGAGGGAGATAGAGAGCCTGCACTCAGACTGGGAACTCCATAGACCCCTTTTAGCCTCCTCTGTCTTACCGTATGTGGATATTTGTGCACATCATCATGGGGATAAGGTGCTTTGTGGGGGGGGGGGGCAGAGCCCCTGCCCCAAAACACCCGCCCAATGTTGAGGGTATATTGTCCGGTATAGTTCAGAAGGAGGGGGGCGCTCTCTTGCTCGGGGGGCGCTCTCTTGCTCGCCCCCCCCCTTTTCTGACCTGCTGGGCTGCATGCTCATATAAGGGTCTGGTATCGATTTTGGAGGGGACCCCATGCCATTCTATTTTTACTCGGGGGTTCCCTTCAAAATTCATTCCAGACCCAAAGGACCTGGTATGACTTCTCCAGTGGGGGACACCCGATGTGGATCTGTTGGCCTCCCGTCTCAACAGGAAGGTGCAGAGGTTCATGTCAAGGTCTCAGGATCCTCTGGCCGATGCCACAGATGCCCTGGTGGCCCCCTGGGGTCAGTATCATCTGATTTACGCTTGTCCTCCAAAACAACATCTTTCGAGACTGCCATGCAGGATCGAGTTTGAAGGGATTCCAGTCATTCTGGTGGCGCCACACTGGCCTCGGCGGTCTTGGTACGCAGGCCTGGTAACAGATGTTCCTTGGAAACGTCCTCTAAGGGAAGATCTTCTGTCTCAGGAACCAATCTTCCATCCTGGTTTACAGTCACTGGTTTTAACGGCCTGGCTATTGAAAACCAGGACATTTTTGACAGTTTTGGGGGGGCCAGTGACATTACTACAGTAATCAGTGCTAAAAATATGCACTGTTACTGTACTAAAGACACTGGCAGGAAAGGGGTTAACACCAGAGGCGATTAAAGGGTTAAATGTATGCCTAGGGGGTGTTTTCTAACTGTGAGGGGGATGGGCTTATGGAAACAACACAGAGACCACCTGTGTTCCTAAATAGGAGGAACACAGGAGCCCTGTGTTAAATGCTGACAGAACAATGGTCTGCTGTGTTTGCAATGGCAGACTGCTGTTCTGTCTTCCCAGGGAGCGATCGCAGGTGCCTCGCAGATCAGCTTCCCCTCTCACGAATTGCCGCGCATGCGCCCCCACGCTCGTTTCCCAGGAGCGACGTATGGGTTCGGCGATTCGCGCAGCCGAGCCAGCTGCGGCGGGCGGTCAGCTAGTGATTAAATATAAATATAAATGTGGGCTTTAGAAGTACTTTAATCACTTGATTATGAGCCGGCATTACTTCATCCTTGTTTGACTGACAATTACTCCGCCATGCAGCTCTGAACACAAATAAATGTTATGTAATGTTTAGAGACAGATATACTTTGTTTACACAGGTGGGACAGGGATTGGTAAAAATAGACAGTTGAGCCATGACTTTACCTTCCAATGCCCCCCCCCCCCCATCATGCCATTGCTAAACACAAATGATTAAATAGCACCAGGTGGGGACTTCCATAGGGGAGCTCAGATATCACAGATCACAAGCCCAGGACTGATGGATTATCGGTTGTCTGATACCTCTGGTACCCTGGAGAAGATGGGAGCGCTGGGGGGTTGGGTAGAACTTCCCTGCCCCATAAACTGCTGCCTTTGTCTCTGATAAAGAGAAGAGAACAGCAAGCAAAGTACAGTAAGCCATCAGTGATTGGGTGAAATATGGGAATAGGGGGCTATAATTAGGGGTGTGGTCTGTAAGCTGCAATTCACCAATAAGAAGATACAATGTAACATCTCATTCTGACAGTCAGTGTGGACATTCTTACCGGAAATCTGATTTGACATTTCAGCTGGTGTGTAGAGAATGCAGTGAATTTATTGTACAGATGTGCTGCAGCAGCTCACAGTATACAGATAAGGATTTTATTTTTTATGTTTGAAAGGTAAAAGTGCTTCCAACTGCAATTTCTCCATTTAAATGTATAGGAAGGCTGTGATTGGCTGCTGCTGGAATGTGCAGCTCAGCTCTGGCACCTGTATATTGCAGAGCTATTTTTAGATTCCTTCTATTTTGGGGTATTTGGACTTTCTACTTCTTGGATAATGAAGAAATATTGGGGTGACCCCCCAGAAATAAAGGCGTGACCCCCAGAAATATAGGGGTGACCCCCCAGAAATATAGGTGTGACCCCCAGAAATATAGGTGTGCCCCCCAGAAATATAGGGGTGACACCCAAAAATATAGGGGAGACCCCCAGAAATATAGGGGTGACCCCCCCCCCAAATATAGGAGTGACCACCCCCCCAAAAAAATATAGGGGTGACCCCCCAGAAATATAGGGGATCCTCCCCAGTGGGGTCACAGCTGCCAATGAAGATTTGACAGAGTTTAAACCCCTCATCACTCTTTCTTAACCAAAAAAAAAAGAAAAAAATACATGTTGTCTATAGATGGATTTATAGGGGGCTATAATTAGGGGCGGGGTATATAATCTGCTCTTCACCAATAAGAAGATATAATATAACTCCTCTAAATAAAATGGATCTTGTTCAGCCAGCTTGTATATTGGATGGATCATAAACTTTACCTTCTGGATCCCTAACTGCATTCTTATTTTTTCCACGGCGGAACAGACGCCGGAAAATTCCCCCAACCCGGCCAAAGAATGGCCGACGCTTCCCCTTAGGGCTGGGATTCTGATGGGGGGGTTGGGGAGAATCTATGCTGGGGTTGGGAATAATCTCCATGTCCTGTCTGTTCTCTACAGGTTCTTCTCTGATGGTGAATTGAGGAATAGAAATCTTTTTCTTAAATATGCGCATCATTTTCCAAAGCCTAAAACACTGTCTAGGAGCTCTAGAAACACAACCTTCACCTTGCACGCAAACTGTCGGTTTGGCAGTTGGAGGCTCAGCAGCTTGTTTATATAGCCTTGGTCATGTGATGTCATCAGTGATGTAAGATCTGGCCAGGCATCACTGCCAACTGCCGATTCTCCTGTGCAGGATTGAATGATCTAGGAATGCTGTGAATGGATTGGCTGTTGCTCTTGCTTGATTGCTCAGGTCTGCCTCATGCATTTGATTCTTTGTTGACAAGACAAAGCTTTTTTCTGCCATCAGCCTATTGATTTGGTAATGACTTCAGCATTATATAAAATAATAATGTGATTTCTTGTGCTAATTTTGTCAAATGATTTTTTTTATGTAATCTATAGACAAAAATAAAATAAGAAAAATCTATATTGATTGATAATTCTATATATTTTTTTTTTTTTTTTAATGATCATATTCCCCAGTGAATTTGTATGTGAATGTTTATATTTCTGTCTCTGTGGGGGATATGAATATTATATATATGGATTGTATATCAGTCTGGTGTGTACTATGGAGATGAGTTCTGGTGTTGCTCTGAGCTCAGTATGATTGCTATGCGATATCCATGGAAGTCTAGAGGAGGGTTTCTAGTAATGGGTTGCTATCTCTGTAACTTTATATATATTCACCACTGGGGAAATCCTCTTCATAAGTGTGTATATATAAAGTACACTATTAGATTGACACTGTTGCTAAGGGCTTTGAATGGTTGCTATGGGGGTCCATTTTTATTATGGGTTGTACATGGATGAGGTGGTTTTATAGTAATAGGTTGATGTCTATGTAACTGTTTATATTGAACACTGACAACTCTGCACTGTTGCTATGCACTTAGCAGTGTTGCTATGGATGGATATATATATATATATATATATATATATATATATATATATATATATATATATATTCACCACTGGTAGGCCTTCCAATATATATATATATATATATATATATATATATATATATATATATATATATATTACACTATTGAATTGACACTGTTGTTAAGGACTTTGAATGGTTGCTATGGGGGTCCATTGTTATCATGAGTTTTCCATGGGTGTCTAGAAGTTGTTTTATAGTAATAGGTTGATGCCTATTTAACTGTTTATATTGTCCACATTGTTGCCATGGATGGACATATATACAAAGTATATATATATATATAAATATATATACACACAGTATATATTGAACACTAGTAGGTCTTCCAATATATAATACACAATGAACTGCACCTGTTGCTATGCACAATGAACGGTTGCTATGCGCTATCCATGGAAGTTTACTGGTAGGTTTCTAGTAATGGGTCGTTATCTCTGTAACTTTATATATATTTAACACCTCAACACTGGGGCAATGTTGTTGATGTGTGTGTATATATATAGTACACTATTGAATTGACACTGTTGCTAAGGACTTTGAAACACTAGTAGGTCTTCCAATATATATAATTATTGTATATATATATATGCATATATTCATTTATATATTAATTACACAATGACCTGCACCTGTTGCTATGCACAATGAATGGTTGCTATGGGCTAACCATGGATGGGTTTCTAGTAATGGGTCGTTATCTCTGTAACTGCAGCAGCTCACAGTATACAGATAAGGATTTTATTTTTTATGTTTGAAAGGTAAAAGTGCTTCCAACTGTAATTTCTCCATTTTAATGTATAGGAAGGCTGTGATTGGCTGCTGCTGGAATGTGCAGCTCTGCTCTGGCACCTGTATACTGCAGAGCTATTTTTAGATTTCCCTATTTGGGGGTATTTGGACTTACTACTTCTGGGATAATGAAGAAATGTAGGGGTGACCCCCAGAAATATAGGGTGACCCCATAAATATAGGGGAAACCCCCCAGAAATATAGGGATGACCCCCCATAAATATAGGGGTGACCCCAAAAATATAGGGGTGCCCCCAGAAATATAGGTGTGCCCCCCAGAAATATAGGGATGACCCCAAAAATATAGGGGAGACCCCCCAAAAATAAAGGGGAGACACCCCAGAAATATAGGGGTGCCCCCCAGAAGTATAGGGATGACCCCCCCAAATATAGGAGTGCCCCCCAAAAAATATATATATAGGGGTGACCCCCAGAAATATAGGGGTGACCCCATAAATATAGGGGAGACCCCCCCAGAAATATAGGGATGATCCCCCAGAAATATAGGGGTGACCCCAAAAATATAGGGGTGCCCCCAGAAAAATAGGTGTGCCCCCCAGAAATATAGGGATGACCCCCAAAAATATAGGGGAGACCCCCCAAAAATAAAGGGGAGACACCCCAGAAATATAGGGGTGCCCCCCCAGAAATATAGGGATGACCCCCCCCAAATATAGGAGTGCCCCCCCCCCAAATATATATAGGGGTGACCCCCAGAAATATAGGGGTGACCCCCAGAAATATAGGGGTCCCCCCCAGTGGGACACAGCTGACAATAAAGATTTGACAGTGTTTTTAACCCCTCATCACTCTTTCTTAACCAAAAAAAAAAAAATACATGTTGTCTATAGATGGATTTATAGGGGGCTATAATTAGGGGCGGGGTATATAATCTGCTCTTCACCAATAAGAAGATATAATATAACTCCTCTAAATAAAATGGATCTTGTTCATCCAGCTTGTATATTGTATGGATCATAAACTTTACCTTCTGGATCCCTAACTGCATTCTTCTTCTTATTTTTTCCACGGCGGAACAGACGCCGGAAAATTCCCCCAACCTGGCCAAAGAATGGCCGACGCTTCCCCTTAGGGCTGGGATTCTGATGGGGGGGTTGGGGAGAATCTATGCTGGGGTTGGGAATAATCTCCATGTCCTGTCTGTTCTCTACAGGTTCTTCTCTGATGGTGAATTGAGGAATAGAAATCTTTTTCTTAAATATGCGCATCATTTTCCAAAGCCTAAAACACTGTCTAGGAGCTCTAGAAACACAACCTTCACCTTGCACGCAAACTGTCGGTTTGGCAGTTGGAAGCTCAGCAGCTTGTTTATATAGCCTTGGTCATGTGATGTCATCAGTGATGTAAGATCTGGCCAGGCATCACTGCCAACTACCGATTCTCCTGTGCAGGATTGAATGATCTAGGAATGCTGTGAATGGATTGGCTGTTGCTCTTGCTTGATTGTTCAGGTCTGCCTAATGCATTTGATGCTTTGTTGACAAGACAAAGCCTTTTTCTGCCATCAGCCTATTGATTTGGTAATGACTTCAGCATTATATAAAATAATATTGTGATTTCTTGTGCTAATTTTGTCAAATTATTTTTTTATGTAATCTATAGACAAAAATAAAATAAGAAAAATCTATATTGATTGATAATTCTTTATTTATTTTTTTTAATGATCATATTCCCCAGTGAATTTGTATGTGAATGTTTATATTTCTGTCTCTGTGGGGGATATGAATATTATATATATGGATTGTATATTCAGTCTGGTGTGTACTATGGAGATGAGTTCTGGTGTTGCTCTGAGCTCAGTATGATTGCTATGCGCTATCCATGGAAGTCTAGAGGAGGGTTTCTAGTAATGGGTTGCTATCTCTGTAACTTTATATATATTCACCACTGGAGCTTCTTCATAAGTGTGTATATATAAAGTACACTATTAGATTGACACTGTTGCTAAGGGCTTTGAATGGTTGCTATGGGGGTCCATTTTTATTATGGGTTGTACATGGATGAGGTGGTTTTATAGTAATAGGTTGATGTCTATGTAACTGTTTATATTGAACACTGACAACTCTGCACTGTTGCTATGCACTTAGCAGTGTTGCTATGGATGGATATATAAATATATATATATATATATATATATATATATATATATTTACCACTGGTAGGCCTTCCAATATATATATATATATATTACACTATTGAATTTACACTGTTGCTAAGGACTTTGAATGGTTGCTATGGGGGTCCATTGTTATCATGAGTTGTCCATGGGTGTCTAGTTTTATAGTTATAGGTTGATGCCTATTTAACTGTTTATATTGTCCACATTGTTGCCATGGATGGATATATATACAAAGTATATATATATATATATATATATACAGTATATATTCAACACTAGTAGGTCTTCCAATATATAATACACAATGAACTGCACCTGTTGCTATGCACAATGAACGGTTGCTATGCGCTATCCATGGAAGTGTACTGGTGGGTTTCTAGTAATGGGTCGTTATCTCTGTAACTTTATATATATTTAACACCTCAACACTGGGGAAATGTTGTTGATGTGTGTGTGTGTATATATAGTACACTATTGAATTGACACTGTTGCTAAGGACTTTGAAACACTAGTAGGTCTTCCAATATATATAATTATTGTATATATATATATATATATTCATATATTAAATACACAATGAACTGCACCTGTTGCTATGCACAATGAACGGTTGCTATGGGCTAACCATAGATGGGTTTCCAGTAATGGGTCGTTATCTCTGTAACTTTATATATATTCAACACAGGGGCAATGTTGTTGATGTGTGTGTATTTATATATATACAGTATATAGTACACTATTGAATTGACCCTGTTGCTAAGGACTTTGAATGGTTGCTAGGGCAGGCCATTTTTATTATGGGTTGTCTATGGATGTCTAGAGGTGGTTTTATAGTAATGGGTTGATGTGTATGTAACTGTTTATATTGTACATTGACAACTCCACACTGTTGCTATGCACTTAGCACTGTTGCTATGGATTTGTCTGTTCTGTGGGAAGGAGCAGAGACTGCCTTCTGCTGGAGAGAAGATTTGTCTTTGTCATCCCTCCAGCCTGCAGGGGGAGATAGAGAGCCTGCACTCAGACTGGGAACTCCATAGACCCCTTTTAGCCTCCTCTGTCTTACCGTATGTGGATATTTGTGCACATCATCATGGGAATAAGGTGCTTTGTGGGGGTGGGGGGGGGGGCAGAGCCCCTGCCCCAAAACACCCGCCCAATGTTGAGGGTATATTGTCCAGTATAGTTCAGAAGGAGGGGGGCGCTCTCTTGCTCGGGGGGCGCTCTCTTGCTCGCCCCCCCCTTTTCTGACCTGCTGGGCTGCATGCTCATATAAGGGTCTGGTATAGATTTTGGAGGGGACCCCATGCCATTCTATTTTCACATGGGGGTTCCCTTCAAAATTCATTCCAGACCCAAAGGACCTGGTATCACTTCTCCAGTGGGGGACACCCGATGTGGACCTGTTGGCCTCCCGTCTCAACAGGAAGGTGCAGAGGTTCATGTCAAGGTCTCAGGATCCTCTGGCCGATGCCGCAGATGTCCTGGTGGCCCCCTGGGGTCAGTATCATCTGATTTACGCTTGTCCTCCAATACAACATCTTTCGAGACTGCCATGCAGGATCGAGTTGGAAGGTATTCCAGTCATTCTGGTGGCGCCACACTGGCCTCGCCGGTCTTGGTACGCAGGCCTGGTAACAGATTTTCCTTGGAAACTTCCTCTCAGGGAAGATCTTCTGTCTCAGGAACCAATCTTCCATCCTGATTTACAGTCGCTGGTTTTAACGGCCTGGCTATTGAAAACCAGGACATTTTTGACAGTTTTGGGGGGGCCAGTGACATTACTACAGTAATCAGTGCTAAAAATATGCACTGTTACTGTACTAAAGACACTGGCAGGGAAGGGGTTAACACCAGAGGCGATTAAAGGGTTAAATGTATGCCTAGGGGGGTTTTCTAACTGTGAGGGGGGTGGGCTTATGGAAACAACACAGAGACCTGTGTTCCTAAATAGGAGGAACACAGGAGCCCTGTGTTAAATGCTGACAGAACAACGGTCTGCTGTGTTTGCAATGGCAGACCGCTGTTCTGTCTTTCCGGGGAGCGATCGCAGGTGCCTCGCAGATCAGCTTCCCCTCTCGCGATTTGCCGCGCACGCGCCCCCACGCTCGCTCCCCAGGAGCGACGTATGGGTTCGGCGATTCGCGCAGCCGAGCCAGCTGCGGCAGGCGGTCGGCAAGTGATTAAATAGAAATATAAATGTGGGCTTTAGAAGTACTTTAATCACTTGATTATGAGCCGGCATTACTTCATCCTTGTTTGACTGACAATTACTCCGCCATGCAGCTCTGAACACAAATAAATTTTATGTCATGTTTAGAGACAGATATACTTTGTTTACACAGGTGGGACAGGGATTGGTAAAAATAGACAGTTGAGCCATGACTTTACCTTCCAATGCCCCCCCCCCCCCCATCATGCCAATTTCTAAACACAAATTATTAAATAGCACCAGGTGGGGACTTCCATAGGGGAGCTCAGATATCACAGATCACAAGCCCAGGACTGATGGGTTATCGGTTGTCTGATACCTCTGGTACCCTGGAGAAGATGGGAGCGCTGGGGGGTTGGGTAGAACTTCCCTGCCCCATAAACTGCTGCCTTTGTCTCTGATAAAGAGAAGAGAACAGCATGCGAAGTACAGTAAGCCATCAGTGATTGGGTGAAATATGGGAATAGGGGGCTATAATTAGGGGTTTGGTCTGTAAGCTGCAATTCACCAATAAGAAGATACAATGTAACATCTCATTCTGAAAGTCAGTGTGGACATTCTTACCGGAAATCTGATTTGACATTTCAGCTGGTGTGTAGAGAATGCAATGAATTTAATGTACAGACGTGCTGCAGCAGCTCACAGTATACAGATAAGGATTTTATTTTTTATGTTTGAAAGGTAAAAGTGCTTCCAACTGCAATTTCTCCATTTAAATGTATAGGAGGGCTGTGATTGGCTGCTGCTGGAATGTGCAGCTCAGCTCTGGCACCTGTATACTGCAGAGCTATTTTTAGATTTCCCCTATTTGGGTGGGACAGGGATTGGTAAAAATAGACAGTTGAGCCATGACTTTACCTTCCATTGCCCCCCCCCCCCCCCCCATCATGCCAATTTCCAAACACAAATGATTAAATAGCACCAGGTGGGGAAAATTATTAAATAGCACTTCCATAGGGGAGCTCAGATATCACCGATCACAAGCCCAGGACTGATGGATTATCGGTTGTCTGATACCTCTGGTACCCTGGAGAAGATGGGAGCGCTGGGGGGTTGGGTAGAACTTCCCTGCCCCATAAACTGCTGCCTTTGTCTCTGATAAAGAGAAGAGAACAGCATGCAAAGTACAGTAAGCCATCAGTGATTGGGTGAAATATGGGAATAGGGGGCTATAATTAGGGGTGTGGTCTGTAAGCTGCTATTCACCAATAAGAAGATACAATGTAACATCTCATTCTGACAGTCAGTGTGGACATTCTTACCGGAAATCTGATTTGAAATTTCAGCTGGTGTGTAGAGAATGCAGTGAATTTATTGTACAGATGTGCTGCAGCAGCTCACAGTATACAAATAAGGATTTTATTTTTTATGTTTGAAAGGTAAAAGTGCTTTCAACTGCAATTTCTTCATTTTAATGTATAGGAAGGCTGTGATTGGCTGCTGCTGGAATGTGCAGCTCAGCTCTGGCACCTGTATACTGCAGAGCTATTTTTAGATTCCCCTATTTGGGGGTATTTGGACTTTCTACTTCTGGGATAATGAAGAAATATAGGGGTGACCCCCCAGAAATATAGGGGTGACCCCCAGAAATATAGGGGGGACACCCAAAAATATAGGGGAGACCCCCAGAAATATAGGGGTACTCCCAGAAATATAGGGGTGCCCCCCAGAAATAGCTCAGCTCTGGCACCTGTATATTGCAGAGCTATTTTTAGATTCCCCTATTTGGGGGTATTTGGACTTTCTACTTCTGGGATAATGAAGAAACATAGGGGTGACCCCCAGAAATATAGGGGTGACCCCCCAGAAATATAAGCGTGCCCCCCAGAAATATAGGGGTGACCCCCCAAAAATATAGGGGAGACCCCCAGAAATATAGGGGTACCCCCATAAATATAGGCGTGCCCCCAGAAATATAGGGATGACCCCAAAAATATAGGGGAGACCCCCCAAAAATAAAGGGGAGACACCCCAGAAATATAGGGGTGCCCCCCAGAAATATAGGGATGACCCCCCCCCAAATATAGGAGTGCCCCCCCCCCCAAATATATATAGGGGTGACCCCCAGAAATATAGGGGTGACCCCCAGAAATATAGGGGTCCCCCCCAGTGGGACACAGCTGACAATAAAGATTTGACAGTGTTTTTAACCCCTCATCACTCTTTCTTAACCAAAAAAAAAAAAATACATGTTGTCTATAGATGGAATTATAGGGGGCTATAATTAGGGGCGGGGTATATAATCTGCTCTTCACCAATAAGAAGATATAATATAACTCCTCTAAATAAAATGGATCTTGTTCATCCAGCTTGTATATTGGATGGATCATAAACTTTACCTTCTGGATCCCTAACTACATTCTTCTTCTTATTTTTTCCACGGCGGAACAGACGCCGGAAAATTCCCCCAACCTGGCCAAAGAATGGCCGACGCTTCCCCTTAGGGCTGGAATTCTGATGGGGGGGTTGGGGAGAATCTATGCTGGGGTTGGGAATAATCTCCATGTCCTGTCTGTTCTCTACAGGTTCTTCTCTGATGGTGAATTGAGGAATAGAAATCTTTTTCTTAAATATGCGCATCATTTTCCAAAGCCTAAAACACTGTCTAGGAGCTCTAGAAACACAACCTTCACCTTGCACGCAAACTGTCGGTTTGGCAGTTGGAAGCTCAGCAGCTTGTTTATATAGCCTTGGTCATGTGATGTCATCAGTGATGTAAGATCTGGCCAGGCATCACTGCCAACTACCGATTCTCCTGTGCAGGATTGAATGATCTAGGAATGCTGTGAATGGATTGGCTGTTGCTCTTGCTTGATTGTTCAGGTCTGCCTAATGCATTTGATGCTTTGTTGACAAGACAAAGCCTTTTTCTGCCATCAGCCTATTGATTTGGTAATGACTTCAGCATTATATAAAATAATATTGTGATTTCTTGTGCTAATTTTGTCAAATTATTTTTTTATGTAATCTATAGACAAAAATAAAATAAGAAAAATCTATATTGATTGATAATTCTTTATTTATTTTTTTTAATGATCATATTCCCCAGTGAATTTGTATGTGAATGTTTATATTTCTGTCTCTGTGGGGGATATGAATATTATATATATGGATTGTATATTCAGTCTGGTGTGTACTATGGAGATGAGTTCTGGTGTTGCTCTGAGCTCAGTATGATTGCTATGCGCTATCCATGAAAGTCTAGGAGGGTTTCTAGTAATGGGTTGCTATCTCTGTAACTTTATATATATTCACCACTGGGGAAATCCTCTTCATAAGTGTGTATATATAAAGTACACTATTAGATTGACACTGTTGCTAAGGGCTTTGAATGGTTGCTATGGGGGTCCATTTTTATTATGGGTTGTACATGGATGAGGTGGTTTTATAGTAATAGGTTGATGTCTATGTAACTGTTTATATTGAACACTGACAACTCTGCACTGTTGCTATGCACTTAGCAGTGTTGCTATGGATGGATATATATATATATATATATATATATATATATATATATATATTTACCACTGGTAGGCCTTCCAATATATATATATATATATATATATATATATATATATTACACTATTGAATTTACACTGTTGCTAAGGACTTTGAATGGTTGCTATGGGGGTCCATTGTTATCATGAGTTGTCCATGGGTGTCTAGTTTTATAGTTATAGGTTGATGCCTATTTAACTGTTTATATTGTCCACATTGTTGCCATGGATGGATATATATACAAAGTATATATATATATATATATATATACAGTATATATTCAACACTAGTAGGTCTTCCAATATATAATACACAATGAACTGCACCTGTTGCTATGCACAATGAACGGTTGCTATGCGCTATCCATGGAAGTGTACTGGTGGGTTTCTAGTAATGGGTCGTTATCTCTGTAACTTTATATATATTTAACACCTCAACACTGGGGAAATGTTGTTGATGTGTGTGTATATATATAGTACACTATTGAATTGACACTGTTGCTAAGGACTTTGAAACACTAGTAGGTCTTCCAATATATATAATTATTGTATATATATATATATATATATATATTCATATATTAAATACACAATGAACTGCACCTGTTGCTATGCACAATGAACGGTTGCTATGGGCTAACCATAGATGGGTTTCCAGTAATGGGTCGTTATCTCTGTAACTTTATATATATTCAACACAGGGGCAATGTTGTTGATGTGTGTGTATTTATATATATACAGTATATAGTACACTATTGAATTGACCCTGTTGCTAAGGACTTTGAATGGTTGCTAGGGCAGGCCATTTTTATTATGGGTTGTCTATGGATGTCTAGAGGTGGTTTTATAGTAATGGGTTGATGTAACTGTTTATATTGTACATTGACAACTCCATACTGTTGCTATGCACTTAGCACTGTTGCTATGGATTTGTCTGTTCTGTGGGAAGGAGCAGAGACTGCCTTCTGCTGGAGAGAAGATTTGTCTTTGTCATCCCTCCAGCCTGCAGAGGGAGATAGAGAGCCTGTGCTCAGACTGGGAACTCCATAGACCCCTTTTAGCCTCCTCTGTCTTACCGTATGTGGATATTTGTGCACATCATCATGGGGATAAGGTGCTTTGTGGGGGTGGGGGGGGCAGAGCCCCTGCCCCAAAACACCCGCCCAATGTTGAGGGTATATTGTCCAGTATAGTTCAGAAGGAGGGGGGCGCTCTCTTGCTCGGGGGGCGCTCTCTTGCTCGCCCCCCCCTTTTCTGACCTGCTGGGCTGCATGCTCATATAAGGGTCTGGTATAGATTTTGGAGGGGACCCCATGCCATTCTATTTTCACATGGGGGTTCCCTTCAAAATTCATTCCAGACCCAAAGGACCTGGTATCACTTAGTCTCCAGTTGGGGCACACCCGATGTGGACCTGTTGGCCTCCCGTCTCAACAGGAAGGTGCAGAGGTTCATGTCAAGGTCTCAGGATCCTCTGGCCGATGCCGCAGATGTCCTGGTGGCCCCCTGGGGTCAGTATCGTCTGATTTACGCTTGTCCTCCAATACAACATCTTTCGAGACTGCCATGCAGGATCGAGTTGGAAGGGATTCCAGTCATTCTGGTGGCGCCACACTGGCCTCGCCGGTCTTGGTACGCAGGCCTGGTAACAGATGTTCCTTGGAAACTTCCTCTCAGGGAAGATCTTCTGTCTCAGGAACCAATCTTCCATCCTGATTTACAGTCGCTGGTTTTAACGGCCTGGCTATTGAAAACCAGGACATTTTTGACAGTTTTGGGGGGGGGCAGTGAAATTACTACAGTAATCAGTGCTAAAAATATGCACTGTTACTGTACTAAAGACACTGGCAGGGAAGGGGTTAACACCAGAGGCGATTAAAGGGTTAAATGTATGCCTAGGGGGGTTTTCTAACTGTGAGGGGGGTGGGCTTATGGAAACAACACAGAGACCTGTGTTCCTAAATAGGAGGAACACAGGAGCCCTGTGTTAAATGCTGACAGAACAACGGTCTGCTGTGTTTGCAATGGCAGACCGCCATTCTGTCTTTTCGGGGAGCGATCGCAGGTGCCTCGCAGATCAGCTTCCCCTCTCGCGATTTGCCGCGCACGCGCCCCCACGCTCGCTCCCCAGGAGCGACGTATGGGTTCGGCGATTCGCGCAGCCGAGCCAGCTGCGGCAGGCGGTCGGCAAGTGATTAAATAGAAATATAAATGTGGGCTTTAGAATTACTTTAATCACTTGATTATGAGCCGGCATTACTTCATCCTTGTTTGACTGACAATTACTCCGCCATGCAGCTCTGAACACAAATAAATTTTATGTAATGTTTAGAGACAGATATACTTTGTTTACACAGGTGGGACAGGGATTGGTAAAAATAGACAGTTGAGCCATGACTTTACCTTCCATTGCCCCCCCCATCATGCCATTGCTAAACACAAATGATTAAATAGCACCAGGTGGGGAAAATTATTAAATAGCACCAGGTGGGGACTTCCATAGGGGAGCTCAGATATCACAGATCACAAGCCCAGGACTGATGGATTATCGGTTGTCTGATACCTCTGGTACCCTGGAGAAGATGGGAGCGCTGGGGGGTTGGGTAGAACTTCCCTGCCCCATAAACTGCTGCCTTTGTCTCTGATAAAGAGAAGAGAACAGCATGCAAAGTACAGTAAGCCATCAGTGATTGGGTGAAATATGGGAATAGGGGGCTATAATTAGGGGTGTGGTCTGTAAGCTGCAATTCACCAATAAGAAGATACAATGTAACATCTCATTCTGACAGTCAGTGTGGACATTCTTACCGGAAATCTGATTTGAAATTTCAGCTGGTGTGTAGAGAATGCAGTGAATTTAATGTACAGACGTGCTGCAGCAGCTCACAGTATACAGATAAGGATTTTATTTTTTATGTTTGAAAGGTAAAAGTGCTTTCAACTGCAATTTCTTCATTTTAATGTATAGGAAGGCTGTGATTGGCTGCTGCTGGAATGTGCAGCTCAGCTCTGGCACCTGTATACTGCAGAGCTATTTTTAGATTCCCCTATTTGGGGGTATTTGGACTTTCTACTTCTGGGATAATGAAGAAATATAGGGGTGACCCCCAGAAATATAGGGGTGACCCCCCAGAAATATAAGCGTGCCCCCCAGAAATATAGGGGTGACCCCCCAAAAATATAGGGGAGACCCCCAGAAATATAGGGGTACCCCCATAAATATAGGCGTGCCCCCAGAAATATAGGGGTGACCCCCAAAAATATAGGGGAGACCCCCCAGAAATATAGGCATACCCCCCAGAAATATAGGGGTGCCCCCCAGAAATATATGGATGATCCCCAAATATAGGAGTGACCCCCCCAAAAAAATATAGGGGTGACCCCCAGAAATATAGGGGTGGCCCCCAGAAATATAGGGGACCCCCCCAGTGGGACACAGCTGACAATAAAGATTTGACAGAGTTTATAACCCCTCATCACTCTTTCTTAACCAAAAAAAAAAAAAAACACATGTCTATAGATGGATTTATAGGGGGCTATAATTAGGGGCGGGGTATATAATCTGCTCTTCACCAATAAGAAGATATAATATAACTCCTCTAAATAAAATGGATCTTGTTCAGCCAGCTTGTATATTGTATGGATCATAAACTTTACCTTCTGGATCCCTAACTGCATTCTTCTTCTTATTTTTTCCACGGCGGAACAGACGCCGGAAAATTCCCCCAACCTGGCCAAAGAATGGCCGACGCTTCCCCTTAGGGCTGGGATTCTGATGGGGGGGTTGGGGAGAATCTATGCTGGGGTTGGGAATAATCTCCATGTCCTGTCTGTTCTCTACAGGTTCTTCTCTGATGGTGAATTGAGGAATAGAAATCTTTTTCTTAAATATGCGCATCATTTTCCAAAGCCTAAAACACTGTCTAGGAGCTCTAGAAACACAACCTTCACCTTGCACGCAAACTGTCGGTTTGGCAGTTGGAGGCTCAGCAGCTTGTTTATATAGCTTTGGTCATGTGATGTCATCAGTGATGTAAGATCTGGCCAGGCATCACTGCCAACTGCCGATTCTCCTGTGCAGGATTGAATGATCTAGGAAGGCTGTGAATGGATTGGCTGTTGCTATTGCTTGATTGCTCAGGTCTGCCTAATGCATTTGATGCTTTGTTGACAAGACAAAGCCTTTTTCTGCCATCAGCCTATTGATTTGGTAATGACTTCAGCATTATATAAAATAACAATGTGATTTCTTGTGCTAATATTGTCAAATGATTTTTTTATGTAATCTATAGACAAAAATAAAATAAGAAAAATCTATATTGATTGATAATTCTATATTTATTTTTTTAATGATCATATTCCCCAGTGAATTTGGATGTGAATGTTTATATTTCTGTCTCTGTGGGGGATATGAATATTATATACAGTGGGTACGGAAAGTATTCAGACCCACTTAAATTTTTCACTCTTTGTTATATTGCAGCCATTTGCTAAAATCATTTAAGTTCATTCTTCTTCCTCATGAATGTACACATAGCACCCCATACTGACAGAAAAACACAGAATTGTTGACATTGTTGCAGATTTATTAAAAAAGAAAAACTGAAATATCACATGGTCCTAAGTATTCAGACCCTTTGCTGTGACACTCATATATTTAACTCAGGTGCTTTCCATTTCTTCTGATCATCCTTGAGATGGTTCTACACCTTCATTTGAGTCCAGCTGTGTTTGATTATACTGATTGGACTTGATTAGGAAAGCCACACACCTGTCTATATAAGACCTTCCAGATCACAATGCATGTCAGAGCAAATGAGAATCATGAGGTCAAAGGAACTGCCTGAAGAGCTCAGAGACAGAATTGTGGCAAGGCACAGATCTGGCCAAGGTTACAAAAAGATTTCTGCTGCACTTAAGGTTCCTAAGAGCACAGTGGCCTCCATAATCCTCAAATGGAAGACGTTTGGGACGACCAGAGCCCTTCCTAGAGCTGGCCGTCCGGCCAAAGTGAGCTATCGGGGGAGAAGAGCCTTGGTGAGAGAGGTAAAGAAGAACCCAAAGATCACTGTGGCTGAGCTCCAGAGATGCAGTCAGGAGATGGGAGAAAGTTGTAGAAAGTCAACTATCACTGCAGCCCTCCACCAGTCGGGGCTTTATGGCAGAGTGGCCCGACGGAAGCCTCTCCTCAGTGTAAGACACATGAAAGCCCGCATGGAGTTTGCTAAAAAACACCTGAAGGACTCCAAGATGGTGAGAAATAAGATTCTCTGGTCTGATGAGACCAAAATAGAACTTTTTGGCCTTAATTCTAAGCGGTATGTGGTGGAGAAAACCAGGCACTGCTCATCACCTGTCCAATACAGTCCCAACAGTGAAGCATGGTGGTGGCAGCATCATGCTGTGGGGGTGTTTTTCAGCTGCAGGGACAGGACGACTGGTTGCAATTGAGGGAAAGATGAATGCGGCCAAGTACAGGGATATCCTGGACAAAAACCTTCTCCAGAGTGCTCTGGACCTCAGACTGGGCCGAAGGTTTACCTTCCAACAACACAATGGCCCTAAGCACACAGCTAAAATAACGAAGGAGTGGCTTCACAACAACTCCGTGACTGTTCTTGAATGGCCCAGCCAGAGCCCTGACTTAAACCCAATTGAGCATCTCTGGAGAGACCTAAAAATGGCTGTCCACCAACGTTTACCATCCAACCTGACAGAACTGGAGAGGATCTGCAAGGAGGAATGGCAGAGGATCCCCAAATCCAGGTGTGAAAGACTTGTTGCATCTTTCCCAAAAAGACTCCTGGCTGTATTAGATCAAAAGGGGGCTTCTACTAAATACTGAGCAAAGGGTCTGAATACTTAGGACCATGTGATATTTCAGTTTTTCTTTTTTAATAAATCTGCAACAATGTCAACAATTCTGTGTTTTTCTGTCAGCATGGGGTGCTATGTGTACATTCATGAGGAAGAAGAATGAACTTAAATGATTTTAGCAAATGGCTGCAATATAACAAAGAGTGAAAAATTTAAGGGGGTCTGAATACTTTCCGTACCCACTGTATATGGATTGTATATTCAGTCTGGTGTGTACTATGGAGATGAGTTCTGGTGTTGCTCTGAGCTCAGTATGATTGCTATGCGATATCCATGGAAGTCTAGGAAGGTTTCTAGTAATGGGTCGCTATCTCTGTAACTTTATATATATTCACCACTGGAGCTTCTTCATAAGTGTGTATATATAAAGTACACTATTGAATTGACACTGTTGCTAAGGGCTTTGAATGGCTGCTATGGGGGTCCATTTTTATTATAGGTTATATATATTGAACACTGACAGCTCCACACTGTTGCTATGCACTTAGCAGTGTTGCTATGCATGGATATATATATATATATATATTTAACACTGGTAGGTCTTCCAATATATATATATATATATATATTACACTATGAACTGCACCATGTTGCTATGCGCAATGAGAGGTTGCTATGGGCTATCCATTCTGCTAATGGGTCGTTATCTCTGTAACTTTATATATATTAAACACTGGGGCAATGTTTTTGATATATGTGTGTGTGTATATGTGTGTGCACTGTGTATATATATATATATATATATATATATACAGGACACTGTTGCTAAGGAGTTTGAATGGTTGCTATGGGGGTCCATTGTTATTGTGGGTTGTCCATGGGTCTCTAGACGTTGTTTTATAGTAATAGGTTGATGTCTTTTTAACTGTTTATCTTGTCCACACTGCTATGGATGGATGGATGGATATATATATATATATATATTCAAAACTAGTAGGTCATCCAATATATATAATTATTTATTTACTGTATATATACAGTGTATATGTATATACAAAGCATATATATATATATATATATATATATATATATATACAGGGCCTCTGATAGGGGGGGGGGAACACCAGTACTACTGTAGGGGGCCTGGGTACACAGGGGGGCCCGAACAGTATGGGGAATCAGTGTGGTCGGGCAGAGGGGCAATTACAGAAGGAAGCCCTGTGCAGCTCTCTGCAGCAGCTGAAAGGCAGTTTCTCTCCCTCCTGCCAGCTTTCAGCTGCTGTAGGGAGCCTGCTTCGGATCCCCTCATCCTCATGTGCCCCCTTTTCACTGTGCCGCCCCCCCCCCCCTTCCCCTCCTGCAGCGCTGCAGGCTTCCCTGTCCTGTAAAAAAATAACAAATTGTAAAAAAAAAATACTAAATAAACATTGTAATAAATTTAAAAAATAGTAAAAGAAAATAGTTGTAAACATTTTTAACATTTTTTAAAAAAAAATATAATTTTTTTTTTATGTAAAAAACAAATAAAAAGAAATGAGTCACACAGGTTCTCTGTTATGAATGTGTCAGGTAATAATGATTTTAGTGTATTTTTATATTTTTAGTGAAAATGTCCTGATGTTTTTGGTGGGGGGGGGGCCTGTCAGGTAGGCTGTATGGGGCACGTGATTTCTAACAGCAGCCCTGTATATATATATATATATATTTATTTATTTATTACACGATGAACGGTTGCTATGGGCAGGTGTATGGGTGGATTTCTATTAATGGGTCGTTATCTCTGTAATTTTATATATATTCACCGCTGGGGCACTGTTGTTGATATGTGTGTGTGTGTGTGTGTATATATATATATTTATAGTACACTATTGAATTGACACTGTTGCTAAGGACTTTGAATGGTTGCTAGGGCGGATGATTTTTATTATTGGTTGTCCATGGATGTCTAGAGGTGGTTTTATAGTAACAGGTTAATGTCTATGTAACTGTTTATATTGTACATTGACAACTCCACACTGTTGCTATGCACTAAGCACTGTTGCTATGGACTTGTCTGTCCTGTGGGAAGGAGCAGAGACTGCCTTCTGCTGGAGAGAAGATTTGGCTTTGTCATCCCTCCAGCCTGCAGGGGGAGATGGAGAGCCTGAGCTCAGACTGGGAACTCCATTGACCCCCCTCAGCCTCCCCTGTCTTACTGTATGTGGAAATTTGTGCACATCATCATGGGGATAAGGTGCTTTGTGGGGCTGGGGGTCGGCAGCAGAGCCCCTGCCTCAAAGCGCCCCCAATGTTGAGGGCATATGGCCCAGTGTAGTTCAGAAGGAAGGGAAGTGCTCGCTCGTCCCCTCTTTTTTCTGACGTGCTGGACTGCATGCTCAGAGAAGGGTCTGGTATAGATTTTGAGGGGGCACCATGCCATTCTATTTTCACATTTTGGCATGATGTTCCCTTAAAAATTAATTCCAGACCCAAATGACCTAATATGCATTGGGGGAGACCCCGCACTGTTTTTCCCCAATTTTTTTTTTTTTTATTGCCAGCAATTCTTTTTATTTAGATCTAGCTGTCAGCTGAAAGCTGGTGACTCATCGGTTGTTTATAATAATAAATATAATACTAATGCTGTATATAATAAGTATCATACATTTTAGTGTTAGTATAATAAATATTATTAAATATTAAAAAGTATAAATAGTATTTATTTATTATCACTATGATATTATTTTATATATTATACAAAATAACAAAATAAAGATAAAATGAATCTGTAAATAAAAGAATAAATAAAAAGACTAAATAAAAATAACAAAATTCAACAAAATGTTTACATTTAGCCCCCGTTCACACTGGGGTGACAGGTCGCCTGCCATACAGAAGCTGTGGACCCGTTCTAATAGGAGCGACACAAGTCGCTCCGACTTAGAAAAAGGGTCCGAAGCTTCTTTGGGGCGACCCGGGGCGACCTGCATAGGCTTCAATGTTATGAAGTCCGTGCCGGCCGCTCCGAGGTTGCGATGCGAGCAGCGCGCCGCGACCTGTGTGGTCGCCCGGGGAAGTCGGATCGCCCCAGTGTGAACGGGGCTGGAAATTTTTTTTTCAAACAGTCATGTAAACCATGTTCCTTCATTTATTATACAAAAAATATAAAGTATAAAATCACTATGGTGCAACAAAACGAAATAGAATCAGGCCCTCCAGAATTCCCAGGGTGCACCATGTATATCCATGTATAGACAGTACATGGATCATCCATAACATTATGACCACCCACCATAACCCTTTGAGGCAAAGACTGCACTGGACCTCTGAAGGTATGCTGTGGTATCTGGCACGAAGTCCACCAAGTGGGGCCTCTATGGATTGGACTTGTTTTTACAGCATATTCCACAGATGCTTCACAGACTGAGATCTGGAGAATTTGGAGGCCAAGTCAATACCTCAAATTCTTTGTTGTGGCACTTTTCCACTTCCAGTACCGGCTCGGCTGCACTCGGCACTGCTTGGCCCTGCTCGGCTGGATTCCTCAAACCATTTTTGAATTCATTACACCAGGCCACCTTCTTCCATTGCACTGTGGTCCAGTTCCGATGCTCACATGCCCATTGTAGGCACTTTGTGCTGTGGACACGGGTCAGCATAGGCACCCTGTCCGGTCTGCAGCTACACAGCCCCAAACACAACAAACTGCGATACTCTGTGTGTTCTGACACCTTTCTATCAGAACCAGTATTCACTTTATCAGCAATTTGAGCTCCAGTAACTCTTCTATTGGATCAGACCACACGAGCCAGCCTTCGCTCCCCACATGCATCAATAAACTTTGGCTGCCCATGCCCCAGTCACTGGTTTACTGGTGTTCCTTCCTTTGACCACTTTTGGTCGGTCCTGACCAAAGTTGCTGCAGTTTTGGAGTTGCTCTGACCCAGTCATCTAACCATTACAATTTGACTCTTGTCAAAGTCACTCAAATCCTTACACTTGCCCATTTTTTCTGCTGTCTGTACATCAACTTCAGGGATAACATGTTCATTTGCTGCCTTATATATCCCACTGTCAGAATTAATCAATAAAAAGAATTCGCTACATATTGATTTATGGACATAAGTGAAGATTCTCCTTCCTCATAGATCTTTGCTTATTATTAACCATAAATAGACACTGTTATATTCAGAGCAGTATAAACATTCTGACACCACACACTTTCAGGTGCCATTTTAACCAGATAATCAATGTTATTCACTTAACCTGTCATTGGTCATAATGTTAGGCTGATCTGTGTATATTGGCTACAGTCCCAGGGCTATTAAATATTCAGATTGGGGATCCAGAGTAAGGACCTCAACACCATCAGCAAGACCATCTAGAGGACCACTGGTCTGTTGTCCCCTCTGAAGACACATGAAGTGAAATGATGCGCTGTAACAGATTTATCTATCAGATAATGTATGATGTTGGCAGTAATTCTGTGGCTTAGCCCAGTCATTAGCCATTAGACACGTGTAGAGCTGGAAAAATGATCCCATGTGTGTAGGGATCTACTTCCACCTACTGCTAGCTGCTAATAACACAGGTTTATGTATAATTATGTACAACACTTCCTCCCCGGGGGTCTGGAGTAGGAAGCCAGGAAGGAGGACGTGAATTGTGAGAGGCCTCCATGAGCCAAATGGGGATCAGCAAAAGGGACTGTACTAGAGCTGCAGCGACGCTTCGATGTAATCGATTACGTCGACCACGGAAATATGTCGGCATGCGTGAAAGGCGTTGACGCGTCACACGTGACGTCACACACCCCCTGCTCGTGCCGGCCGTTCTCCTCCTCCCCCTCCTCAGAGTGCACGAGACTGACACTGAGGCATGAAAAGACCGGGAGATAATAAAGTAATCACTCAGGCATCTGTTTACATTAACCTTATACACTGGAAGGGTCCCTTGAACAGTCACTGACACTAATTTTGCAAATATGTGCTGAATGTGCTAGTACAGTACTGCTCTTCTCTCATATAATAAAGTATATGCACACTATAGAGCTTTACCCCGCTCTCCTCTCATATAATAAAGTATATGCACACTATAGAACTTTACCCCGCTCTCCTCTTATATAATAAAGTATATGCACACTATAGAGCTTTACCCCGCTCTCCTCTCATATAATAAAGTAGAAGTACACTATAGAGCTTTACCCCGCTCTCCTCTCATATAATAAAGTATATGCACACTATAGAGCTTTACCCCGCTCTCCTCTCATATAATAAAGTATATGCACACTATAGAGCTTTACCCCGCTCTCCTCTCATATAATAAAGTATATGCACAGTATAGAGCTTTACCCCGCTCTCCTCTCATATAATAAAGTATATGCACACTATAGAGCTTTACCCCGCTCTCCTCTCATATAATAAAGTATATGCACACTATAAAGCTTTACCCCGCTCTCCTCTCATATAATAAAGTATATGCACACTATAGAGCTTTACCCCGCTCTCCTCTCATATAATAAAGTATATGCACACTATAGATCAGTGCCAGCAGCTTTGCTAGTATGCTATTTCACTCATATAATTTTATCTTTAGCGCAGAAATTTTTCCCTTTTTACATTTTATTTTTGCCACTTCATTTTTGTATACTGTAAAAACTTCAACCACATTGAAGTATTTTTTAGAAAAAAAATTAACAAAAGTTGAAATATCATATTAGAAGTTGCACGTATTATTTTTTGTAAAGTTATTCAAAGGGATTAATTAGCTAATCAAAAAAAGAACACTCGATTAAGCAAATATAAATAAATAAATAAATAAATAATCGTTAGATTAGTCGACTAATCTGAAAAATAATCGCTAGATTAGTCGACAGACAAAATAATCGTTAGTTGCAGCCCTAGACTGTACTGCTGCGTGCTCTACTGGGCTGCAGGAAAGTGAGGGACTACATTTCCCAGCATGCCCAGAGGTGTTGTTCTGTTGCTAAGGAAACATGAAACCCTTCCTCTCCCAGTAAGGATGGTGTGGTTGCTGGGAGAGGAAGGGATGAAGTGATGTGGATCAGAGTGCCATACAATTTGAACCCGACATGTAAATATCCTGCAAACCTTCTACTGAAGGTATCTTGGACTGCAGAGTAGAGCCCTGCGCGGGCCTGTTTTCTTAAACCCGCACCCGCTGAATGTATGACCAGGACCGCCCGTACCTGCAACCTATGTGTTCCACACCCGCCCGCACCCGCAATGTTTGTGTCCAATCCCACCCGCACCCGCAATGTTTGTGTCCACTCCCGCAAACTTTATCTCAGTGTTGGCTCTTATCTGCAGTCAAAGCTCTTATCTTATAATGCTGTATAATGATGCTGAAAAGAGGTCTTGGAGTTAGAGGCTCTGATGTGTTCTACACACTATTAATGGGGAAATGTGAAGTTGAGGAGCTTTTGTGGCAAGTTGTTTACTATGTTGTTAACCAGTAAACTGACGAAATGCACATGTGTGTACATTCCTTTATTTGTAGAGGTGGGCTACAGGATAAGAAAATGTGAAGGTGGGTTTTTAGGCATGGAGAATGTGAGTCCAAATACGGCAGAGATTCTCTCGTTACAGGTTAGTGAGTGTTATATCCTAGGAAGAAAGGGCGAAGCGCCTCTAAGTGCAGTATTTTATTGAAGTCTAGGCACATAAAATCATGGCATGCGGTATTGAACACTTGAGAAAAGAGCGCGCATGCTCCGTACGAGCTTGGCGCATGCTCTGAAACGCGTCGTGTGCACTCTGACCCTGCTGATGTCACACGGTTGACGTTGCGTCCCAGCCTGCGTTCCAGCCTGCCACGAGAGAACGAGCCGGTCCCGGAAGACAGTAGCCGGCGTCTCCCAGTCCTCCGAATCCATCCACCGGACAGGATTGCTCCAACCCTTCCTCCCTCTCGGCAGTGGCGCTATGGACACCTCACCGCTTGACTCCGCATCGAGCTGATTATACCTTTTATTCTTGTAAGTTGCCATGATTTTATGTGCCTAGACTTCCTTTACTATTGTTCACAGACTGACTTCCTGTGTGGTGGAGGCGGCCCTTACTTCATCTCCCATCTCTACGGTTCATCCTACTTATGGACATACCAATTGCTATATAGGTAACCCCATTGTTTTTCCCAGTACTCCATTGTATTATCGAGCATTTGACACATCCTCACACTGACCGCATCACTACTGGACCAGAGCGCCAGCTAAATCTCCCTTTTTCTTAGTGTTATATCCTAGGAAGAGGAGGGGAAGAGCCTTTGGCCAGCTTGGCAGGAGTTGGTGTCACATTTGGGCTGCCAACAAGCCGCCTCTAAAAACAGTAAAAAAATAAATGACCTACAGTGTACATCCATTAATCACAGTGATTAAAGTACTTGTTAAAAACCATGTTTGTGATTTTTATACTGTGTACATGTTTTTGTAAATGAGTACCCATTACTCATTCACATGGGGGATAGTATCTGGGGGCCCCCCTATCTTCGAAGGGTGATTCCAGTGGGCCCCTGCCCACAGACCCCCATTATCCCCCAAGTCAGGGTTGTCAGGAAGAGGTCCTTGTCTTCTTCAGGGTGAGATGCTTTGCCGGGGGGGGGGTGGTCCCTCCTGACAAGGAACCCCTTCCCCATGTTGCAGAAACTCTCAGCCCGCCACGCCTTCCTTTCCTGGGCAGCCAAGCTGCACGCTCACATAAGAGTATGGTATGGATTTTGGGGGATTCCCAAGCATGTAAGTGAATAGGGCCAGTGATGTCACTGGTTGTTAAAGGAGTGCCTGCACCCGCTGGCATCTTTAACAGTGGAAAGCTGTCATGGGTAATGGTGGAAGCAACACTTCTACTATACATGACTTTCGGCTCTCTACAACCTTGGAAACATTTGGATGTTAGCCCCAACACCCAAAAGGACAATGTTCAGTGGGAACTCGGACCGAACCTTAGGCTTATCCCTAGACCCATGTTCTCCTTCTTTATTAGGCCAGAGCTTTGTGATCTTAATAGCAACAAGTTGGATTTATCCATTTTTTAGCAGTTTCTGCATTGTGGACAATTGCATTTACAAAGTTGGGGAAAACACCTGAAAATCGCTGCCATGATTGTGCTTCAGCTTGCTGGACTGCACTAGCTGTCTTAAAAAGGTTAACTTGGTCTATGCATGCGGATCTACCTATACAGTATATATATATATATATGGAGAAGTATTCTCACATATGAAAGGGATATTAACCCATTTCACACTTACTTGGCCTCTGATCACTAAGAAAATTGACTGAAACTGACAAAATACATTCCTGGCGTTAAAAGTCTCACAAAGGAGATAAAAGGGTAAGGTTCACATTGAGAGACTTTTATAAGGACGGCAGCTTGGACCTCAACTTTATTTCTAACTGTGAAATTTGCAGAAGTCCTTGGCTGCCATATTAACTGGAACCTCACCCGTACTTCACTCACAGTACACAGCGATTTATATAGGGGTAAATTATTATTTACTTCACCACTTTGATCTTTGCAAGCTGTTGGGTTTAATTCCAACCTAACAGAATAATCTAGTTGTTGTATTTTTTACTATTGTTCCATTTATGTTTTTAGCACCACCATTTACTTACAATGTTTTCCTGTTAATGATTGAGTAATGATTTAGTATAAACACAAGTTTTATATATCACTACAAAAGAATAATTGTAAATAAGAGGCTAGAAGATTTTTTGTGTATGTTTTATTGATTTTATTGTTTTCATTAAGGATCACATATATATGTATACTGTATGTACAGATAAGGGGGAGAGCGCTGCACTTTCTAATTAATAATAAAATGATGATACTAACATTGGTCAGAAAAGAAATGCAGACAGTGAAAATTTAGGGTTCCCTTATATTGGCGGTCAATGAAGAAGTTCCCATTTACATTGATGGTCATTGAAGAAGTACCCTCCTACATTGGAGGTTAGTGAAGAAGTACCCTCTTACATTGGTGGTTAGTGAAGAAGTACCCTCCTACATTGGTGGTTAGTGAAGAAGTACCCTCCTACATTGGTGGTTACTAAAGAAGTACCCTTTTACATTGGCAGTCAATGAAGAAGTACCCATTTACATTGGTGGTTAGTGAAGAAGTACCCTCCTACATTGGTGGTTGGTGAAGAAGTACCCTCTTACATTGGTGGTTAGTGAAGAAGTACCCTCTTACATTGGTGGTTAGTGAAGAAGTACCCTCTTACATTGGTGGTTAGTGAAGAAGTACCCTCCTACATTGGTGGTTAGTGAAGAAGTACTCTCTTACATTGGTGGTTAGTGAAGAAGTACCCTCTTACATTGGTGGTTAGTGAAGAAGTACCCTCCTACATTGGTGGTTAGTGAAGAAGTACCCTCTTACATTGGTGGTTAGTGAAGAAGTACCCTCCTACATTGGTGGTTAGTGAAGAAGTACCCTCCTACATTGGTGGTTAGTGAAGAAGTACCCTCTTACATTGGTGGTTAGTGAAGAAGTACTCTCTTACATTGGTGGTTAGTGAAGAAATACCCTCTTACATTGGTGGTTAGTGAAGAAGTACCCTCTTACATTGGTGGTTAGTGAAGAAGTACCCTCCTACATTGGTGGTTAGTGAAGAAGTACCCTCTTACATTGGTGGTTAGTGAAGAAGTACTCTCTTACATTGGTGGTTAGTGAAGAAATACCCTCTTACATTGGTGGTTAGTGAAGAAGTACCCTCTTACATTGGAGGTTAGTGAAGAAGTACCCTCCTACATTGGTGGTTAGTGAAGAAGTACCCTCTTACATTGGAGGTTAGTGAAGAAGTACCCTCCTACATTGGTGGTTAGTGAAGAAGTACCCTCCTACATTGGTGGTTAGTGAAGAAGTACCCTCTTACATTGGTGGTTAGTGAAGAAGTAACCTCCTACATTGGTTGCTAAGTAAATAAGTACCCTCCTACATTGGCGGTTAGTGAAGAAGTATCCTCTTACATTGGTGGTCAATGAAGAAGTACCCTCTTACATTGGGGGGTCAGTGACAAAGTACCCTCCTACATTGGTGGTTAGTAAAGAAATACCCTTTTACATTGGTGGTCAGTTAAAAGTACCCTCTTACAGTGGCGATCAGTGAAGAAGTACCCTCTTACATTGGTGGTTAGTGAAGAAGTACCCTCTTACTTTGGTGGTCAGTGAAAAGTACCCTCTTACATTGGAGGTTAGTGAAGAAGTACCCTCCTACATTGGTGGTTAGTGAAGAAGTACCCTCTTACATTGGTGGTTAGTGAAGAAGTAACCTCCTACATTGGTTGCTAAGTAAATAAGTACCCTCCTACATTGGCGGTTAGTGAAGAAGTATCCTCTTACATTGGTGGTCAATGAAGAAGTACCCTCTTACATTGGGGGGTCAGTGACAAAGTACCCTCCTACATTGGTGGTTAGTGAAGAAATACCCTTTTACATTGGTGGTCAGTTAAAAGTACCCTCTTACAGTGGCGATCAGTGAAGAAGTACCCTCTTACATTGGTGGTCAATGAAGAAGTACCCTTTTACATTGGTGGTCAATGAAGAAGTACCCTTTTACGTTGGTGGTTAGTGGAGAAGTACCCTCTTACTTTGGTGGTCAGTGAAAAGTACCCTCTTACATTGGTGGTCAACGAAGCAGTATCTTTTTACATCGGTGGTTAGTGGAGATGTACCCTCTTACAGTGGTAGTCAGTGAAGAAGTACCCTCTTACATTGGTGGTTAGTGAAGAATTACCTACTTACATTGGTGGTTAGTGAGGAAGTATCTTCTTACATCAGTGGTTAGTAGAGAGGTACACTCTTACAGTGGTGGTCAGTGAAGAAGTATCCTCTTACTTCAGTGGTTAGTAGAGATGTACCCTCTTACATTGGTGGTTAGTGAAGAAGTACCCAGTTACATTGGTGGCCAGTGAAGAAGTACCCTCCTATACTGACAGACCTTTATAAGGACGGCAGCTTAGTATTCAACTTTATTTCCAACTGTGAAATTTGCAAAAGTCCTTGGCTGCCATATTAACTGGAACCCCACCCGTACTTCCCTCACAGTACACATCCATTTGTATAAGGGTAAGATATCCATTACTTCACCACTTTGATCTTTGCAAGCTGTTGGGTTTAATTCAAACCTAACAGAATAATCTAATTGTTGATTTATTACTTATGTTCTAATTTGTGATGCCATTACTTCTTAACCACTTCAGGACCGCCCTACATACATATAATGCGTCAGGGCAGCCCTTAAGCCTCTCTCTCAGCGGGGAGCGTTCGCGGGTGTCAGACGGCAATCGGAGCCGCCTGCCCGCTGCATTGGCTTCCCCGCTGACGAGCGGGGGCTGGAGCGCGCCGCCGGTGGTGCGTGCTCGCCCCCTAGACTCCTGAGAGCGAGCGACGTACAGCTATGGAAATTCGCCCAGGAGTGGCTGTCGCCCTATAACTGCGGCGGGCGGTTGGCAACAGGTTAAACACATTCATGCACCTTTATGGACATTTGAAGCACTGATGCACCTTCAATCGTGGAATATCCAACAGTTTATTTATACATAATTGTTTTTATTCATCATTTATTTATTGTAGCACTTGTGCACTTTTATATTTCTATTTAGGCAAGCTCTGTTTTATTCATAATCGATTTATTTCTGAGTCTTTCTTAGTGAACCGCAGCTGCCCATGATGATCATTTCACCTGTTAGCACTTGATTGTGGTTGCACATAATAATTTTTTCTGCATGTTTCTTTTATATATGCAAGCGCTGTTTTTACCAATATCTATTTGTGGTTAACAAAGGGCATCATTTTTTTTTTTTTGGGTAAAGTGTCGCACTACCGTGCAATTGTCAGTTAACCACTTTAGCCCCAGAAGATTTTGCTGCTCAATGACCAGGCCACTTTTTTCAACTTGGCACTACGCGAATTTAACTGACAATTGCGCGGTCATGCAATGCTGTACCCAAACAAATTTTACATCCTTTTTTTACCCACAAACAGAGCTTTCTTTTGGTGGTATTTGATCACCTCTGTACTTTTTATTTTTTGCAATATTAATAAAAAAAAGAGCGAATATTTTGCAAAAAATTGACATTTTCTACTTGGACTTTTAAAAAATATCCAATATATTCAATTTTTGTCATATATTTATGCCAAAATGTATTTAGCTACATGCCTCTGACAAAAAAATTCTCAATGAGCGTATTTTTATCCACTTTAACCGGTTGCCGACCACCGCAAGTACATATACTGCGGCGGTCAGACCCGGCCAGGCAAAGTGACGTATGGGTACGTCACTTGCCTGTCACTTGCTTGTGAGCCAATAGCGGGCGAACGCGCGCCCGCAGAGGCGCACGCCTTCCCCGGCTCGTTCACTAGGAAGTCCGTGCGTGTGACCGGCGGACCCGATGTCCGCCGGTCACTCGGCGATCGTCGGTGGAGAGGGAGAAAGGCAGGCGGCTAATGTAAACAAGCTGCCTGTCATTCTCCCCTGTGTAGGAATAGTGATCATACGATTCTACTATGTAGGACCGTTGATCACTGTTCCTACACCAGTAGCCATGTCCAATCACAGTTAGAAGCACGCCCCTAGGGACACACTTAACCCCTCCTTCCCCAATAAAGTTAACCCCTTCCCTGCCAGTGTCATTTTGCAGTAACAGTGCAGATACATAGCACTGATTACTGCAGTAATGTCACTGGTAACCCCAAACGTGTCAAAAATGTCAGTCAAGGGTCCGATCTGTCCGCCGCAATGTCGCAGTACCGCAAAAAAAATTGCAGATCGCCGCCATTACGCATTAAAAAGAAACCACCAAAAATGACAAAAATCTTTCCCTTAGTTAGTAAACGCAATAACTTTTGTGCAAACCAGTCAAAATACGCTTTTTGTGATTTTTTTTACCAAACATATGTAGCATAAAACAAATTGGCCTAAAATGTTAAAAAATTTTGATTTTTACATTTTTTTGGGGAATTTCATATAAAAAAATTTGAAAAATATTGTTATTTTTGCAAAATTTACGCTCTTTTTTTGTTTATAGCGCAAAAAGTAAAAATTGCACAGGTGATCAAATACCACCAAAAGAAAGCTCTGTTTGTGGGAAAAAAAGGACGTCAAATTTGTTTAGGTAAAGCGTCGCACGACCGTGCAATTGTCCGTTAAAGTCACGCAGTGCCGAATTGCAAAAAAAAAAACCCTGGTCGGAATGGGGGTAAAATCTTCCGGGGCTTAAGTGGTTAAGACCTGAAGATTTTACCCCATTCCTGACCAGGCCATATTCTGCGATTCGGCAATGCGTTATTTTAACGGACAATTGCGCGGTCGTGCGACGCTGTACCCAAATGAAATTTACGTCCTTTTTTCCCACACAAATAGAGCTTTTGGTGGTATTTGATCACCTGTGTGATTTTTAATTTTTGAAAAAAAGAGCGACAATTTAGGAAAAAAAAAAACAATAATATTTTTCACATTCTTATATACGGTCAGGTCCATAAATATTGGGACACCAACACAATTTGAATCTTTTTGACTCTATACACCACCACAATGGATTTGAAATGAAACAAACAAGATGTGCTTTAACTGCAGACTTTCAGCTTTAATTTGAGGGTATTTACATCCAAATCAGGTGAACGGTGTTTGTATATGTGCCTCCCACTTTTTAAGGGACCAAAAGTAATGGGATAGATTAACAATCATAAATCAAACTTTCACTTTTTAATACAGTAAAACCTTGGATTGCGAGCATAATTCGTTCTGGAAACATGCTTGTAATCCAAAGCACTCTTATATCAAAGCGAATTTCCCCATAAGAAATAATGGAAACTCAGATGATTCGTTCCACAAGTCCTTCGGTTTATATTCTATATACAAAGATTATAGCAATGTGATAGGCTGTGTAACCATAAAATGTCCATCCACAATATGCAGCCTTCCCAAGGGGATTAGAAGCAAAATCTAGCAGAGCTACAGAATATAAGAGAGATGAGAGGCGCCTCTAAGTGTAGCAATATGGTTACATTTAATGAAGGTTCAACATTTAGCAACTCACATGGTTGATGATTAAAATAGGCACACTTAAGTATGCAGGCATCCGGGGTAAAGCTGTCCACATAGACCATCTTCTGAACCACCGACTTTCACCACTGTCAGTCTGCAATCGTGACTGGGAAGAATAGCCTGCAGTAGAGCGATCTGAAAGTGAGGCTTTGAATCACTCGTGGAGTGCAGCGGGAAAGGGATTATGAAGATGGCTGTGCAGAGGATGGTCTATGTGGACAGCTTTACCCCGGATGCCTGCATTCTTAGATGTGCCTGTTTTAATCATCAACCATGTGAGTTGCTAAAAATTTAACCTTCATTAAATGTAACAATATTGCTATACTTTAGAGGCTCCTCTATTCTTTTTTATACATGACGCTACTTGTATATTAAGTCCAAATTTATTTAAAAAATGTGCTTGTCTTTCAAAGCGCTCTCAAACCAAGTTACTCTCAAACCAAGGTTTTACTGTACTTGGTTGTAAATCCTTTGCAGTCAATTACAGCCTGAAGTCTGGAATGCAGACATCACCAGACGCTGGGTTTCATCCCTGGTGATGCTCTGCCAGGCCTCTACTGCAACTGTCTTCAGTTCCTGCTTGTTCTTGGGGCATTTTCCCTTCAGTTTTGTCTTCATCGAGTGAAATGCATGCTCAATCGGATTCATGCTCAGTCCCATTCAGCTACACTACTTCTGCGTAAATGTTACGCAGAAGTAGTGCAGCTGAATGGGAAAATTATTCCAACTCTGCTACTTTGGCCCTAAGTTTGAAATTCCCTTTTTAATTTCCTGTAATTCTCTCTATATTGAGTAGACCCTGAAATCTGATAAGTAGGCAGAGATTAATTATCTGGAGTGGGTGGACACCCGCAAGCTCAGGGCAGTATCCCGGTCACAGTCAGGAGATGCGATGCAGAGTGTCCTGTGAGAGACGAGTGAGAACACCCGCCGAAGCCGCTGTAGGTCCGCCTCACAGGCGGAGTGATATGATCACATGCACTCTGCCTGTGGGAGGAGCGGCAGAGAGGAAGCAGCGGCTTTGCTCTCTACTTCAGTCGCATCTTCCACTCCAGAGGCATTTTGGCGCGCTCTGGATCATCGGCCACAACTGACCAACTCTGACCTAACCTAAACCCAGAGGCCAGCACAGACTAGAGAGCAGCACCAGAGAGCCAGTACCAGCACCAGTGACCAGTACCAGTGACCAGGCCAGCACCAGTGACCAGGCCAGTACCAGAACCAGTGACCAGCACCAGTGACCAGGCCAGCACCAGTGAACGGTACCAGCACCAGTGACCAGTACCAGTGACCAGGCCAGCACCAGTGACCAGGCCAGTACCAGAACCAGTGACCAGTACCAGCACCAGTGACCAGGCCAGCACCAGTGAACGGTACCAGCACCAGTGACCAGTACCAGTGACCAGTACCTGCACCAGTGACCAGTACCAGCACCAGTTACCAGGCCAGCACCAGTGACCAGGCCAGTACAGTACCAGCACCAGTGGCCAGGCCAGCACCAGTGACCAGCACCAGTGACCAGGCCAGTACCAGCACCAGTGACCAGGCCAGCACCAGTGAATGGTACCAGCACCAGTGACCAGTACCCGCACCAGTTACCAGACCAGTACCAGCACCAGTGACCAGGCCAGCACCAGTGAATGGTACCAGCACCAGTGACCAGTACCCGCACCAGTTACCAGACCAGTACCAGTTACCAGGCCAGTACAGTACCAGTGACCAGTACCAGCACCAGTGAACAGTACCAGCACTAGTGACCAGTACCAGCACCAGTGACCAGTACCAGCACCAGTGAACAGTACCAGCACTAGTGACCAGTACCAGCACCAGTGAACAGTACCAGCACTAGTGACCAGTACCAGCATCAGTGACCAGCACCAGTACCAGCACCAGTGACCAGGTATACTGACTAAATATAATTTTATTATTCTCTGGTTGTGTTAAATTGGAAAGGGGGGGGGGGGGGTGCGGCACAGGCGTGTATGGGGGGGGGGCGCGGCGTGCATTGCATGGGGGGGGGGGTGGGGTGGCGGTGTATGTGGGGGGGGGGCACCTCCCCGAAATGACTTTGCCACCTCCCTGAAATGAGTTTTTGCAGGTTGGGATGTCTGCTGATTAGTCCGCCACAATATCGCAGTTCCGCTATAAATTGCTGATCGCCACCATTACTATTAAAAAAAATGAATTAATTAAAAATATCTCATAGTTTGTAGATGCCATAACTTTTGTGCAAACCAATCAATATACACTTATTGGGATTTTCTTTTTTACCATAAATATGTAGCAGAAAACATATTGACCTAAATTGATGAAGAAATTTGATTTTTTTAAATTTTTTATTGGATATGTTTTATAGCAGAAAGGAAAAAAGTATTGTTTTTTAATCAAAATTGTTGGCCTTTTTTTGTTTATAGCGCAAAACATTAAAATCGCAAAAGTGATCAAATACCCAAATACCACCAAAATAAAGCTCTATTTGTGGAAAAAAAAAAAAAGGACATCAATGTTATTTGGGTACAGCGTTGCACGACTGAGCAATTGTCAGTTAAGGTAACGCAGTGGCGAATCGCAAAATATTGCCTGGTGCAGAGTAAACCTTCTGGAGCTGAAGTGGTTAATCGGGTTTTATTACCCCTTCCCCGGTGACCCCAATGCATCTTTGCCAAAATGGCGATTTTTCACTCAAGTACCCCAATTTTTGTCAAAGTTTTGGGACAATGAAAACTTAGAATATGACTACCAGGGAGCAGTGTGGGATCAGTAATGGTGTCACCTCACACCACATCTTATAACAGAGTAACACTTGTGTGACATGACAGGTTCTCTATATTCAGTATGTTGAAGTTATATAACACATATTTTTATTGATCACATGTATTTATGACTTGTACATCCGTGGTTTTGCTGGTAATTGAAGCACACATTGTCTCTGCACTGAGGAGGACAGCTCGCCATGACACTCAGTAAACTTCCTCCTTCTCCTCAGTGCGAAATACGCGGGAAAAACGACAACAAGCCAATCAGCGCCCAGCCCGCGAATCCCCGCCTGACGTCTCCCCTTTGTTGTCCTGCGGAGAGGCGGTACTCGGACAGAGTGCGCAGGCGCTTCCGAGGGCAGCGCGGCTCGCGCACTGAGGGATCCCAGCGGGTCTGTGGTGCACCGTGCGCGCCCGAAAGTAGGTGGAGCCAAGGATTACCCTCTAGAAGGTGGGCACCATCTACAGCCAGTGGAGGTGTACGTCTTTGTCGGCGCGCCAGCAAAGCCCCTCGGAAATTTTGTTAATGACACCACGTGACCGGTGTGGGCCGGGCTTCATCACTGCCTTCACTAGCTCGCCAGGTGAGCGTGACGTCATTCCTCTAGTGTGAATGGGAAGGATGGAATGCGCTTGCGCGGGTTGGTGAATTATTATTGCAGCTAGAACATGTGTTGCCCTTGGCAACGGCTGGTAGCTTTCCAGTGTCAGCATGGCTGGGATTGGCTGTTCATGTTTGGTACACTGAGGATGTCATTCTATAATATATAGGAAGCTGAACACACACACTGCAATCTGATTGTACAATCTGCTTTTCATTGTGTGCAGTGCCAGCCATACTGGTAATACATGGGGTACTGTGTTCATTACAATTAGCTCTATCCCCCACTACCCGGTGCACCTTCATTGCAGCATATCACCATGCAAGATTGTGCATTGTGCTGGGAGTGTTGGCAGCCCCATTACTTCCAATTAATTGTCTTCAATTTAGCTACTTCCTATCCGGGCCGATTCTGACACCTCACTCCCACATGGAAAATATACTATTTTGTGCTAGAAAATGACTTAGAACCCCCAAACATTTTATTTATATCTATATATATGGTACAGGAGATGGCACAGGAGATGGCACAGGTATGGCACAGGTCATGGGCATGGCACAGGTCATGGTACAGGCATGGCACGGGTCATTGTACAGGCATGGCACAGGTGATGGTACAGGCATGGCACAGGTGATGGTACAAGCATGGCACGGGTCATGGTATTGGCATGGCACAGGTCATTGTACAGTCATGGCACAGGTGATGGTACAGGCATGGCACAGATGATGGTACAGGTCATGGTAAGGCATGGCACAGGTGATGGTATAGGCAAGGCACAAGTGATGGTACAGGTATGGCACAGGTGATGATACAGTCATGGCACAGGTGATGGTACAGGAATGGCACAGGTCATGGTACAGGCATGGCACAGGTCATGGTACAGGCATGGCACAGGTCATGGCCCAGATGATGGTACAGGTCATGATAAGGCATGGCACAGGTGATGGTATAGGCATGGCACAGGTGATGGTACAGGTATGGCACAGGTCATGGTACAGGTATGGCACAGGTGATGGTATAGGCATGGCACAGGTCATGGTACAGGTATGGCACAGGTCATGGTACAGGCATGGCACAGGTCATGGTACAGGCATGGCACAGGTCATGGCCCAGATGATGGTACAGGTCATGATAAGGCATGGCACAGGTGATGGTATAGGCATGGCACAGGTGATGGTACAGGTATGGCACAGGTCATGGTACAGGCATGGCACAGGTCATGGTACAGGTATGGCACAGGTCATGGTATAGGCATGGCACAGGTCATGGTACAGGTATGGCACAGGTCATGGTACAGGCATGGCACAGGTCATGGTACAGGCATGGCACAGGTCATGGTATAGGCATGGCACAGGTCATGGTACAGGCATGGCACAGGTCATGGTACAGGCATGGCACAGGTCATGGTATAGGCATGGCACAGGTCATGGTATAGGCATGGCACAGGTCATGGTACAGGCATGGCACAGGTCATGGTATAGGCATGGCACAGGTCATGGTACAGGCATGGCACAGGTGATGGTATAGGAATGGCACAGGTGATGGTACAGGCAAGGCACAGGTGATGGTATAGGCATGGCACAGTAAGAACAGGCATGGCACAGGAGAATGTCCTTTACCATGCCCGCAGCACATTACTACAGTAATCAGTGCTATACATATGCACTGTTACTGTAAAAATGACACTGGCAGGGAAGGGGTTAATTTTATTGGAGAGGGAGGGGTTAATGTATGCCTGGTGCTTACTGACGTGTAGGGGGGGAGGTGACTGAGTGAGTCATGGACAGATCGGATGTCCAGCTATGCTGAACAGTCCGATCTGTCACTCCCTGTCACTATGGAGATCCGCCCGCTGTGTGTAAACAGACTCGATCCCCGACGATCGGGTAAGAGCAGCGATCGCCGCTGCTCCTCCCCTGGCCCGACTCCCGCTGTGAATGAAAACAGCGGGAGCGAGCCTCCGGCGGCGCGCAAGCGCCGCCCAGAAGGGGGAGTGTCTAACGACGTTAATACTACGTCGCTGGACGATAACGAGCCACTCTGCCGCAGTAGTATTACTGTGAGCGGTTCTAAAGTGGTTAACTGACAATTGCGCGGTTGTGCAAGGATGTACCCAAATAAAATTGATGTCCTTTTTTCCCCACAAATAGAACTTTTGTTAGGGCTCTTTCACACGGGCGCTCCGTATGTCTGTATTTCATTTTTTTGCGGATGAAATACGGACATAATGTATGTCAATGGGATTGCAGATGTCAGTGGATGACCATCCGCTGACATCCGATTTTCGTCCTTTCAGTTCTGTTCCGTTTTTGGAACGGAACAGAACCCTATTTTTCTTCCGTTAAAAAAACGGAACGGATGCAAAATTGGATGTCAGCGGTGTCATCCGCTGACATCCGCAATCCCCATAGACTTACATTATGTCCGTATATCATCCGCAAACGGATGGGATGATATGCGGACATACGGAGCGGATGACACAAGTTTCATCCGTGTCCGTGAAAAAAGAAAAAAAAAAGTGCCGCAGCGGAATAGAAAATCGTAGCGGCCGTGTGAAAGAGCCCTTAGTTGGTATTTGATCACCTCTGCCGTTTTTATTTTTTGCGCTATAAACAAAGAATGACAATTTTGAAAAAAAAAATAAAAAAACAACAATATTGTTTACATTCCCTGCATTCCGTTGGGGGTTAAAGAACCAGGCACAGATGGGGATTGAACCCATGATCTTTGGTTTACGAGACCAACGCCTTACCACTTGGCCACTGCGCCTTCTATACAAATTATATCTACTGCATTCAGTTGGGGGTTAAAGAACCAGGCACAGATGGGGATATATTTTTTACTTTCTGCTCTAAAACCTATTCAATAAAAAAAATTTGGTAAAATTTAAATTTCTTCATAAATTTAGGTTAATATGTATTCTGCTACATCTTTTTGAGAAAAAAAAAAATCCCAAGTGTATATTGATTGGTTTGCCCAAAAGTTATAGCGTCTACAAACTATGGGATATATTTATTGAGTTTTATTTTTTTACTAGTAATGGCGGCGATCAACAACTTATAGCGGGACCGCGATATTGCGGCGGACAAATTAGACGCCTAACTGTTGACTTTTGACACTTTTTTGGCGACCATTGAAACTAATACAGTGATTAGTGCTAAAATATGCACTTTCACTGTACTGACACTGGCTGGGAAGGGGTTAATTAACATCAGGGGCGATCAAAGGATTAAATGTGTGCCTAGCTGGTGTTTTCTTACTGTGGGGGAGGTGCTTTTACTAGAGGAAGGCATAGATCCGTGTCCCTGCTTTGCAGGAACACAAGATCCATGCCTTCTGTACTGACAAGAACGGCCATCTGCTTTGTTTACATAAGCAGAACGCTGTTCTGTCAGTGTACCGAACAATCAACGGCTGACGGCAGACATTGGGTCTGCGGGGTGCGCTGATCAGCTCCTGTGTAGAATAACAGCGGGAGCGAACCGCCGATGGTACACACTCGCACCAGCATACTAAAATATATAGTATATCCGTCCGATCTGACAGAGCAGTAGGGGCTGAGAATCCCCCGCTGATGTTAGCAGGGAGGGGAGGAGGAGAGAGACGGCATACATTGAATCCGGCCCTTAAGTGGAAAAAGGTTACTGACCCCTGGCCTACACCTAAAGCAAGAACATTATTCAACTTTAGTCAGAGCCACACAGTTTGCTTTTATCTACAAACACCCAGCAGGGAGCATCGATAGTTTCAAAAAACTATTAGATGGGCACCTTAAAGACCACAACATACAGGGGTATACAATGTACGGATAACAGCAAACACACACACACATCATAGGTTGAACTGGATGGACTGATGTCTTTTTTCAACCTCACTAACTATGTAACCCCTTACTTGCATATACCTTCTTTTTGTAAAGGTGAACTTACCCTTTAACCACTTCCCCGGGTAGATGGAGATATCTGAATGATGCCTGCAGCTACAGACATCATCCAGATATCTTTCTTTTCACCTAGCCATTCTCTCCATTGTAAAAGCCATCATAGCAGCTGTTTAGCCTCTTCATTGCTTTTAAAGGTGGCGGGAGGGCATGTCTCCTGCAGCTAGGGTTGCCACCTCATCCCTTTTAAATCCAAACTGATTTGAATTACACAGATTCTGAGGCTAATTTAATGCAGGTAAGGCACCAGGTGAGTTTAATTGCTACCTTAATCCGCCACAGAACCTGTGTAATTATTCTGTGTTCAGTTTAAGGTTCGGTTTTCACTAGTGCGACTTGCGGTGCGACTTGACACATGTCAAGTCGCACAGCAAGTCAAAAGCCATTGTTTTCAATGGGGCCCGTTTCCACTGCCGCGGCTTCAGTTGCGGCGACTACAAAAGTAGATTGTGTACTACTTTTGAGCCGTCTTCAGTGCGACTTCCCTCTATATATGAGGGACAAGTCTCACTGAAGCCGCAGTTTTCTTTCGATACGAAGTCGTGCTAGAAGTAGCACGACTTCGTAGCCGCACTAGTGGAAACCTAGCCTTAAGGGGGTGAGGTGGCAACCCTACCTGCAGCCCTCTGGTCTCTCCTGTGCGATTGGGGAGCTGAACAATGAATCCGTCCCCGGCCATCTCTATGACTCTATGAGGTTGGAAGCGATGTCATGATGTCACTACTGGAGCCTGCAGATTTTTTTTCTTTATCTTAAGCTTTTCAGCATAGAGAAGAGATGTGGGGACTTATAGTCTCCAGATCTCTCTGAAAAGAGGACCTGTCATGCCCTATTCCTTTTAGAAGGGATGTTTACATTTCTTGTAATAGGAATAAGTGCCGGTTCACACTTGTGCGCTTGCGGAGATCGCATGTAATTCGGAGCACACTTTGTATGGCTGAATTCGCACCGCATCCGCACCAAACTCCCACATGAGGCTTTTTTTTAGCCGCAGTAGAATCGGATTTCATGGTGGTTCACACTAGTGCGATCCGATTCTGTGCGAACTTGCAGATCGCACTGCGATATGCGATCACAACTGGGGGTGTCGTTAACTTTCAATTGACACCCCCTGCGTATCGCATATGGCAGTGTGAACTGCCAGAGGTGCGGATGCGATGCGGGAACAAGCTGCATATTCGCAGCGTTCCGGCATCGCACAAATGTGAACCGGCACTAAAAGTGATCAAAAAATGAAAGGGAAAGTGTAAAATATAAAATAAACAATAAAAAACTAAGAAAGTTAAAGTAAACATAGTAAAAATCTATGAAAGTGTTTTTTTCCAAAAAAAATTGTGTTTGAAAAAATGCTGCGCAAATACCATGTGACATAAAAAATGGCAACGACTGCCATTTTGTTCCCTAAGGTCTCTGCTAAATGCTGCGGAAATACCGTGTGACATAAAAAATGGTCTCTGCTAATAAAAAAATAACATAATGTTTGGGGGTTCTGAGTAATTTTCTAGCAAAAAATGATGATTTATACATGTAGGAGAGGAATGCCAGAATTGGCCCGATAGGGAAGGGGTTAATAGCACCCACTCGCGTCTAGCAAGGGCAGCGCGTTCCTGTGAAGTGTGAGAAACGCACCCTCCTGCACTGCTGTGAGTGGGCCCTCTGGGTGTACATCTTCTCTAACCATGACATACTGATGCTGAATTTGATTTGGACCTCTGGCTATAAAGGAATGAGAAGTACAACTTGACAGATAATATAGAAGTCATTATATAATCATTATGGCTCCATGCACACTAGTCATTTTTATTGAGAATTTTTAAGCACAAAACATAGATTTATTGGTAATTGCCAAGAAGATGTTACACAGCTCAAAACGTAGCTGCTGAGGGTGTGATAACCACAGCAGCGCTTTTTAACCACTTAAGCCCCGGAAGATTTTACCCCCTTCCTGACCAGGGGTTTTTTTTTTTGCGATTTTTTTTTTTTTTTTTTACTGCGTGACTTTAACCGACAATTGCGCGGTCGTGCGACGCTGTACCTAAACGAATTTGACGTCCTTTTTTTCCCACAAATAGAGCTTTCTTTTGGTGGTATTTGATCACCTGTGCGATTTTTTATTTTTTTTTGATCATGCGCTATAAACAAAAAAAGAGCGTACATTTTGCAAAAATAACAATATTTTTCAAATTTTTTTATATGAAATTCCCAAAAAAAAAAAAGTAAAAATCAAAATTTTTTAACATTTTCGGCCAATTTGTTTTCTGCTACATATGTTTGGTAAAAAAAAAAATCGCAAAAAGCGTATTTTGATTGGTTTGCTCAAAAGTTATCGCGTTTACTAACAAAGGGAAAGATTTTTGTCATTTTTCATTTTTTGGTGTTTTTTTTTTTAACGAGTAATGGCGATCTGCGATTTTTTTTTTTTTTTTTTTTTTTTGCGGGACTGCGACATTGCGGCGGACAGATCGGACCCTTGACTGACATTTTTGACACTTTTGGGGGTACCAGTGACATTACTACAGTAATCAGTGCAAAACATATGCACTGTTACTGTAAAAATGACACTGGCAGGGAAGGGGTTAACTGTATTGGAGAGGGAGGGGTTAAGTGTGTCCTAGGGGCGTGTTTCTAACTGTGATTGGACATGGCTACTGGTGTAAAAACAGAGATCAAAGGTCTTACATAGTAGAACCGTCTGATCTCCATTTTTACACAGGGAAGGATGACAGGCGGCTTTGTTTACATTAGCCGCCTGCCTTTCTCCCATCCCGGCGAACGATCATAAGCGACCGGCAGACATCGTTAGGGAACGAGCCAGGGCGAGCGCGCGCCTCAGTGGGCGCGCGCTCGCCCGCTATTGGCTCACAAGCCAGTGACAGGCTAGTGACGTACCGGTATGTCACTTTGCCTGGCCGGGGCTGACCGCCGCGGTATATGTACGTGCACTTACAGAACGGGTCCTGTAGCAGTCAATGGACCGCGACTTGTCAGGCTGACCAAGTCGCCTGACAAGTCGCGGCAGTGTGAATGGAGCCTTAGTGTTTTTTAGCTTCAGCGTCTAGGAGCAGAAAAAATAAATTTTTGGAGAGTTTTCAGGAGCGTTTTCCGCCAGATAAAAAAAAACGCGAAATGCTCCTTACAGCTTTGTTTAAGCGTTTTTTTTTTTTTTTTGTATCTTCATGTAATGTAAAAAGCTAATAAACGCTTCTAAAACACTACTAGAAGCTGACTAGTGTGCATGGAACCTAAAACATACAACGTAATATAACATGTGAGAGCGTTATTATGATTACAAGCAGGCAGATGTTGTAGTAATGAGTCAAATGTGAACTTGCTAAAAAATCTGTTACAGATTTACACAACAAAGGAGATTTTCGGTCCAGCTGGAGCTCAGCCTGGGGATGAACACGCCTGGGTTGTGTTTAGAGGCTTTTGCACATGTTTGCAGTTTTCTGTCCTAAAGGGGAAAAGGAAAAAATGTACATTTGAACCCACACTTCTGTTCATACCACATTCATCTGTGCCTTGGAATCTTATTTTGCGACTTTTGTCTATATTTGTGTGCAGCACTTACTTCTGGTTTGTTGGTATCACCATGAGAAATAGGAGTAAAGTCTGAGGGAACTCAAATTAAAGTATTTCCTGCCTTTGCTGCTGGTATTTTGCAAGATTCAGCAAGATCTCTTTTCTAGTTCTAATATACATTCAAGTCAGAAAGTTGCTCAGGTTCTGTTCACAGGTAAACTTATGCAGGTGTGATGGAGCGCACTTGTTTTTCTGTGATTTAGCATGTCGCACTTACTGCTGCCCATTGGTTTCAGTGGGCTGCCCTACACACAAAAGAAGATGACACTTTTTAAAAATAATCCAAATCAAAATGACTGCTACTTTGTTACTAAGCATTTTGGCACATGCACCTTAGCAAGGTGCTTGGAGTGCTGTTCAGAATTTTACACTGCCGCACACTAGCAAAAGGGCTATGTGATTTTGCACGTATTTTTGCAGTGCATAAATGTTAACTTGGCCTAAGGGTTTATTTTTTTTTTTTTTAAAAGTGGTTCGGAGTCCCAGGTCACACTTGTGCGATGCAGGAAGGCTGCGAATTCGCAGCCTGTTCCTGCATTGCAAACGCACATCTGGCAGTTCACACTGCCATATGCGATACGCAGGGGGTGTCAATGAAATGTTAACGACACCCCCAGTTTGATCGCATATCGCAGTGCGATCTGACAGTTCACACAGGATCGGATCGCACAAGTGTGAACCACTGTGCGATCCGATCCTGATGCGGCTGGAAAAAAGGGTCATGTGCGTGTTTGGTGCGGATACAGTGCGAATTCAGCCATACAAAGTGTATGGCTGAATTTGCATCCGCACATCCGATCACATGTAATGAACGAGCTGTGCGCTCCGACATTACATGTGATTGCCGCACTCGCTATAGTGTGAACCGGCCCTAAAGGCAGAATGTTTTTTGTACCTTATTGCGATCTATGCATTTCAGTAAAAAAACCTTCTGCATACAGCTCCCCCTCAACACCCCCTTATACTAACCTGAGCCCAAACTCGATCCAGCAATGTGCACAAGAGCAGAGGCTCTCTCGGCTCTCTCTTTCCTCATTTGCTCAGAGACAGCAGCAGAAACCATACAAAATATGCTGCTTGTATGTGCAACTGTGCAACTAAATGTGCTAAATTAAAAAAAAACAAATAATATTCTAAAGTGCAATGATCTAAATGACCAAATACATCAAAAGTGACATCGCTGTAAAACATAAAACATTGCAATCCAATAATATCACAGCTCAATGTGCAAAATGTTAACATTAATCACCCAATAACGAGCACTTTCACCCGCTTCCTGCCCAGGCCAATTTTCAGCTTTCTGCACTGTCGCACTTTGAATGACAATTGCACGGTCATACAAAACTGTACCTAGATTAATTTTTTATTATTTTCTTCACACAAATAGAGCTTTCTTTTGATTGTATTTAATCACCGCCGGGTTTTTTATTTTAAAAATAAAAACAAAAAAAATGAAATAAATGTTCCCAAGTCATGCTCCAGAACGGTCACTTGAGAGATGCTCACCATCAGCATGAGCACCAGTGCCGCTTGTTGTTTCCTTTATCATTGTTTTGGTGTAACACCGAATACTACTGGCAGCTTTTTGATATAATCCCTTAGGCGCTGTAACTTTTGCTTTATCATTTATGGACACACAGAGCCACCTCAGAAGTGAGCTTGCGTGAGTGCCTCCATAGCAAGCAGCTTGCCATGGGGGCACTCGGCGGAGGGGGGTTTAGAATCCATAACCGCTGGCGGGGACCCTGGAAGAGGAGAATCTGGGCTGCTCTGTGCAATACCATTACACAGAGAAAGTACAGTGCCTTGCGAAAGTATTCGGCCCCCTTGAACTTTGCGACCTTTTGCCACATTTCAGGCTTCAAACATAAAGATATAAAACTGTAATTTTTTGTGAAGAATCAACAACAAGTGGGACACAATCATGAAGTGGAACGAAATTTATTGGATATTTCAAACTTCTTTAACAAATAAAAAACTGAAAAATTGGGCGTGCAAAATTATTCAGCCCCCTTAAGTTAATACTTTGTAGTAGGGATGCACCGAATAATCAGCGGCCGAACATTATTCGGCCGAAAATAGAAAAAATAGCACTTTCGGTGTTCGGCCGAATAAGTCAAAAGGCCGAATAATTTTGTGCCGAATAATAGGGCTGAACGATAGTCGATATGATATTGACTATCGTTCTGTGGCCGTAGGCGATATTTACAGGGGGAAGGGACTCGGAGGAGGACAGGAGGACTCACAGACTTCCGTGTTAGGCAGGGGAAGCCGGGACACTTCAGCGGTGAGCATACATACATTACTCACTCGTGCACTGCAGCCCGCCCCACACTTTCAGTGAGTCTTACTCTCCTCCCTAGTTTTTTCAATGGCACATTCAGGAAGCCAATCACGCCGTGATTAGCTGCACAGCGAACCAATCACGCGTGCCTGCACAACTGATTGGTTCCGATGTGCCGCTACTCACGGCGTGATTGGCTTCCTGAATGTGCCATTGAAAAAACTAGGGAGGAGAGTAAGACTCACTGAAAGTGTGGGGCGGGCTGCAGTGCACGAGTGAGTAATGTATGTATGCGGCTGTGCTCCTTTCCAGGCTCCTACTAGTCCACCTCCAGCCTCCTACTACCACCACTATGAGAGACTGTCTGTCACTGTATAATCTGATCGAGTCCACACTGACACTGACTGACTGTCACTGAGTAATTGATGTTACCACATTAACCCTGACCTGCCCAGTGCCCTGTATCTGCAATTAAAATTTACAAGGCTGCCTGCATGCTTCCTGATTTCCATTCCCAGCATCCTTCCCAATCCCTACAGTGTCACTAACATTAACCCTATGGTACAAGGCTGCAGTGTGCACTGAATCCCATTCCCTACAGTAACATTTAGGGAGAGAGAGAGACATGAGAGGACAAGAGAGAGAGAGAGAGAGAGAGAGAGAGAGACATGAGAGGACAAGAGAGAGAGAGAGAGAGACACGAGAGGACAAGAGAGAGGACAAAAAATTGGCAAAATAAATGGAAAAAATGCAAAACACCGCGTTCGGTATTCGGCCTTCGGCCTTCGGCCAAACATTTTATTATTATTCGGCTTCGGCCAAGAATTTCATTTCGGTGCATCCCTACTTTGTAGCGCCACCTTTTGCTGCAATTACAGCTGTAAGTCGCTTGGGGTATGTCTCTATCAGTTTTGCACATCGAGAGACTGAAATTTTTGCCCATTCCTCCTTGCAAAACAGCTCGAGCTCAGTGAGGTTGGATGGAGAGCGTTTGTGAACAGCAGTTTTCAGTTCTTTCCACAGATTCTCGATTGGATTCAGGTCTGGACTTTGACTTGGCCATTCTAACACCTGGATATGTTTATTTGTAAACCATTCCATTGTAGATTTTGCTTTATGTTTTGGATCATTGTCTTGTTGGAAGACAAATCTCCGTCCCAGTCTCAGGTCTTTTGCAGACTCCATCAGGTTTTCTTCCAGAATGGTCCTGTATTTGGCTCCATCCATCTTCCACATCAATTTTAACCATCTTCCCTGTCCCTGCTGAAGAAAAGCAGGCCCAAACCATGATGCTGCCACCACCATGTTTGACAGTGGGGATGGTGTGTTCAGGGTAATGAGCTGTGTTGCTTTTACTCCAAACATAATGTTTTGCATTGTTGCCAAAAAGTTTGATTTTGGTTTCATCTGAGCAGAGCACCTTCTTCCACATGTTTGGTGTCTCCCAGGTGGCTTGTGGCAAACTTTAAACAACACTTTTTATGGATATCTTTAAGAAATGGCTTTCTTCCTGCCACTCTTCCATAAAGGCCAGATTTGTGCAGTATACGACTGATTGTTGTCCTATGGACAGAGTCTCCCACCTCAGCTGTAGATCTCTGCAGTTCATCCAGAGTGATCATGGGCCTCTTGGCTGCATCTCTGATCAGTCTTCTCCTTGTATGAGCTGAAAGTTTAGAGGGACGGCCAGGTCTTCGTAGATTTGCAGTGGTCTGATACTCGTTCCATTTCAATATTATCGCTTGCACAGTGCTCCTTGGGATGTTTAAAGCTTGGGAAATATTTTTGTATCCAAATCCGGCTTAAAACTTCTCCACAACAGTATCTCGGACCTGCCTGGTGTGTTCCTTGTTCTTCATGATGCTCTCTGCGCTTTAAACGTACCTCTGAGACTATCACAGTGCAGGTGCATTTATACAGAGACTTGATTACACACAGGTGGATTCTATTTATCATCATTAGTCATTTAGGTCAACATTGGATCATTCAGAGATCTTCACTGAACTTCTGGAGAGAGTTTGCTGCACTGAAAGTAAAGGGGCTGAATAATTTTGCACGCCCAATTTTTCAGTTTTTTATTTGTTAAAAAAGTTTGAAATATCCAATAAATTTCGCTCCACTTCATGATTGTGTCCCACTTGTTGATTCTTCACAAAAAATTACAGTTTTATATCTTTCTGTTTGAAGCCTGAAATGTGGCAAAAGGTCGAAAAGTTCAAGGGGGCTGAATACTTTCGCAAGGCACTGTAATTTTACCATGTTTGTTATTTAAAAAAAAAAAAAAAAAATGTACACCTATACAATCACTTTAATGGGTTCAATGACCATGCAGCCATTGCAGCGGGACAGGGATTTTAAACCCCCCACCCTTTTATTTCTTCTCTCTGCAACACTTTTGGGATAGATCAGAGTGATGCTGTCTGCTGCTCACCAATCAGAATTACTCTGATCTGTCCCAGAAGCCCTGCAGAGAGAAGAGCAGGGGTTTTAAATCCCAGGATAACAATAATAACCCCCATCGTGTCAGTTGCTGCAGTAAAAACACCGAACATTGGTCATTGGTATCAGTAACCACAATAACAAATCCCAAGGTTAGTGTCAGTGTCTATAGTAATTACCCCCAGTAACATTTTGAGAAGGAAAGGTCTGCAATGACAGGCTATATATTTTTTTTAATGACTGGTATAAACTTCAATATAAATTTTCAATATTAGCTTTAAAGGTCATATTATAGTCAAGATCACATGATGCAAGAGGGAAGACAATAGTGTAATACTGCTGCACATACTTCAATAAATGTCTTGCTGCACTTAGAAGGCGCTGCGCTGTCTTCCCTCTTGTTTCCCCCCAGAGATCTCTTCTGTCTCTTCTGCCGGCAGCCGCTACAGTGGACAGCTACACCCTGAACTGTTTGGGGGTCCCCCCACCCCTGGTGTTTGCCTTCTTGTTTGGGGGTCCCCCCACCCCTGGTGTTTGCCTTCTCCCTTCCCCCCCTCCCCCGGGTCCCCAGGACCAGACTTTTTTGAGACCTCTTCTTGCGCCAATTCACCACCAAACCAAGATCACATGATGCTCCTACAGAAGCAGCCATGAAAAACCCCTAATACTATGTTTTGGTAAAGCAGCTCTTTTGGTTTTTATTCATGAGTCAAGCAGTTTGGATAGTGAATACAGTCACATAATAACTACAATGTGGTTTTGGAAGGCAGCTTCAGTTGTGCTCCAGATAACTCCTGCGGTGTTGTGTCACAAACCTGGATGCCTCTGCACAAGGGTTTTTTTTTTTTTCACCTGTTTTGCTGTGCTCCAGATTATCCATCAATTCAGCATTGGCACAAATCTGCTTACCTGATGACCCCACTCCCACGCTGCTTTCCTTCCCTGCTGACGTCTGGTGGGAACTACTTCTTCTGTTGGGTGGATATTACACTGTATGTGCTTCTTTCCAGTGCCATTCACACCTGAGTGACATGGAATTGTGGGCAGAAACACGCTTCCAGAAATGTGCAAAAACTTGTGATGCCAAAAGTTTCCAAACAATTGCGCGTTTTGTCGCGTGTTACCATTCGCACCCAGCTCAGTGGCAAAAATTAGCACTTGAGCTTCTTTGGGGCGTTTATTGCGTGACAGGCAGCCTGTTCAAGTCAACAGGCTGTTGCACCAAAAATGTGTCTTAAACGCCTGATGGCCTAATGCAAAACGCGTCACTTATGTGTGTATGCAGCCTATGCTAGCAGTGACTGGTGTTTATCCAGTGTGGAAAAATGCTAGTCACTGTATAATGTATGAGTTAGCTCTTAGAGACCTGACAGGATCTCTTACTTTCCTGATCTGTGTACTTGCTCCAGGTCAGTGACTGAATAAGTGCTAACACAAGGGGGGATCAGAATAACATCCATAGACATAGGATTTTGTATAAGGAGGTAGGTAATGGCAGCCACCTACAAATCTACCATAGGCTACACTATATCTAAGGGCTTGTTCAAATTAAGTATGGTGCAGGAATGTGTGGAAAATCACAAGTTGTCTTGCACCGCACAAAAATAAGTTGCCCTTTTGCAGGTGGGAACAGATTGCATGAATTCCTAATGGCATGCCTATGCATCTAGAAAATGCATGCACATGGTACCACAGTACCATTTTTGGTGCTTTGTGATTTTAAAACCATGCCTGCGCCTTGTTTCTTGCTCATAGGACAGACCCTTAAATTAATGGGCTGCCCTAAAAAGCAATGCACAGGAATGTGCAAACAAAAGTGATTGCATATGCAACTCCTAGTGTGATCGAGCCCTAAAACTTTCATTTGTTGTGGTTTTTTTTTTTTGGTTAAATTAATATTCAGCAATATTAATCGGTATGGAAGATACACTTTCTGGACAAAGCACCAATAAAAAGGCAGCAAGCTTGTTTTCCTTAAAGATCGCATAGTTAGATTTTGCAATTTCTGATTTAAAGTGGTTCTAAAGGCTGAAGCTGCAGGCAGCCATGCCCCCCCCCCTTTTTACTTTTTTCTTACCTGCACCCTTTCTCAATCCAGCAATGTGCACAAGAGCAGAGGCTCTCTTTGCTCTTTTTCTCCTCATTGGCTCACAGACAGCAATGGGAGCCATTGGCTCCTGCTGCTGTCAATCACAGCCAGTGAGGAGGGGGGTGGGATAGGGCTGAGCTGTGCTCTGTGTGTCCTATGGGGTAAGCACAGACGAGTGCCCCCCATAGCAAGAAAATGTATTTAGCATTTCATTATTTCTCTTTCGTTCATTGACGGACACAGCTCTTCATCTTCTTGTCCGTAGGGTTATACTGCCCCCTACAGGAGTAGGACACTGGACAGAGAAAAAGCTTGAGCGTGCCTATTGGGCAGTCCCTTGGGGTATACATCCATTTCCTGCTATAGATATTCAGTTTTTTCTGCCTAGTCAGGAGTAAGGACCTAGTTCCTTGCTGAGATCTCTGTTCCTGGCAATTTTTTCTTTTTACATGGATTTTTTTTCTCTTTTTATTATTTTGTTCTTGTGAGAGCTACAATCAAGTGCTGGACTGGGCAACAAACTAGATAATATAGATCCTTAGGGTCCCCCCAGTCTAGTCAGCGAGCGCGTGCAGACTGCAGCTCCACGCTAGGTCGGCTGCGACATAGTCCAATTGAATGGGGGCTGGCCTGCGAGTTAAACGTCTCGCGAGGGCGCATATGAACTGCCCTTTGCCTGAGTCACAGCAATTCTCCTGGCCGACAGCACCTACATTACAATGGAGTGGTATCCTGTCCAGAGCGGTGTCCACCCTGCTCCTGGTGTGGTAAGTAGCTGTCCTCACACTACCCCTGGAGGGTTTTGGGGTGGACATGGGTCCCTCACTGGGATGGTTAGACCCCCGGGTTCCCACCCCCCCCCCAGCCCCTCTAAAGTTTTCGTCACTGTGGGTCTTTGGGCCCCCCACATCCCCCCTCCCCTCCCTGAGTGAGGTTATGAGCTGGCTGTTGCCACATGCTCTTAAGGGGGGCTGGTTGAAGTTTCTGCTGACCGGGTTTTCCTGGGGCGCAGCAGGGGGTTGAGCAGGGTTTCCTGCCACCCTGAGGGTTGGTGACTAGGGCAGGAATGTCCTGTGGGCTCCCTGCGGAGGTTGTTGGGCTAGGGGAGCGGATCTTTTAACATCCGCGAGTACACGCCTCACGCGGCCAGATCTGGCCAAAAATGTAGGCAGTGGCTTTGCGGCCTGCTCGCTGGAAACTACGTGAGGCAGTCCCTGTGAGGGTGGCTGATGCCACTGCCTTCTGTTTGTTATCCGCCTTCTCCTCCGCTGCCCCTGGTTGGTCGGCTCCGCTGGGCTCGCGTCCTGGCGGCTGGGCACCTTCCAAAATTTAGGTTGCGGCCCAGTCGGGCGCCGCCGTTGGGGGGCGGCCTCAGTGTGTGTAGCTGATGCCCCCACTCTTCTTTTGGGCACTCTTCTTTTGGGTACCTGCTGGGCTAAGGATCCGTGGGGCCTCCACAAAGATTTAGCCTACGGCTTATGGCCTGCTAGGCCATGTGGTCAGCTTGGCACCTCCCTTGGTAGGGGTAGTGCTTTGGGATAGCTTATTTTTACAAAGAAATCATTGCCGCCATTATTGTGTGGGACACCCATTCCCTGTTTTAGTGAGGGTACACTGCCTGAGCTTCTGCGTCATGGCGGGCGGCCCTCTTTTAAGGGGGCTATGTCCTCTATGTCCTCTTGTTTTTTTTTTTTTTATACAGGGTCCGATAGATGGTCCATTGTGGGCCCCTGGCCAGCATCCACTTTGCAGGATTGCAGTCGGTGGCCTCCCCTGATTGTTTTTCGGGGTGAACTTAGTATATAGCGACCCTACTGGGTCTGTGTCCATGCACCCTGTGTGCTCAGATAGTGAGGATGATTCCTCTGCTCCTCTAGCCGCGGCTAAATAGGTGCTGGTGTATGCACTGTTTGTGTCAGTGCATGAAACTTTAAAAATGGAGGTTGCGGCTGATACCGCGTTGGAGGCACCGATTCCCTTTGGCACCCACAGGCCCTCCAAAGTGGCAAGGATGTTCCTCTTTTCGCTTACCTTAATAACATTGTCACAAAAAAGTGGGGTTGTCCAAAGCTCAGTGGTTGCTAAGCGTTTTTGCTTGTGGTATCCTTATGAGAATTAACTACATTACAGGTGTACGGTTCCATCTGTAGTGGACTCACCGATTTCCAGGTCAAATTGAGCTACCTTCATTTCAGTTGAGAAGTCCCCGGCCTTTACAGGTCCAGCTAATAAGAGGGTGGGGGCTCTGGCCCGCCATATGTGGCTGTGGCTGGTTTGGTGATTAGGCTGGTAATTCCTATTGCCCTGGTGTCGCAAACTCTGACCAAGTGGGCTAAGCTTTTATGCCGGGACCTGGAGGAGAAGCAGCTCCCCCCTGCCTTGGTGAAGCTGGCAGATCAGTTGGTCAAAGGGCAACAGTTTGTCTGTGAAGCCTCTTTGGATGCCGCTCCTCTGCTTTCTAAACTCTGTCTCTGCAGTGGTCCTGCGGCGCATTATCTGACTGATGCTGGTCTGCAGACCAGGCTTCTAAGAATGCCTTGTCTGATCTTCCATTCGTGGTGGATCGCCTGTTTGGAGCTTCCATGGATGATATCATCAAGGGCCCCACAGGGGGAAAGAGTACTCATCTTCCGCAGGCTTCCAGGGGTAAAGAGTCCTGTTGCAGGCAGGGACCCTCCTTTTCAGATCACAAGCAAATTTTTTGTCCCTCAGGGTCTCAAGACAAGTGATCCAAGCCCTTTCAGGCCTCCGCTGGGGGTTCCAAAAGGTCTTGGTTGGGCAAACTATGAGCAGGTGCTGCCAAACATGCGGACAAAAAAATTCCTCCGCATGAAGGGTCTACTTTGCTGCTTTCTGGATCTGTGGACCTCTCTGATCCAGGACAAGTGGGTCCAAAAAGTAATTCGCTCCAGCTACAAGATTGAGTTTCGATCATATCCTCCGGAAAGGTTCTTTCCTTCCAACCTGCACTAATCCCCAGATCGCTTAAAGTATCTCTATGGGGCGGTGCAAGATTTGTTACTTTAAGGGGTGATTGTTCTGGTTCCAAAGTCGGAATGTTTTCAAGGTTTTGCACCGAAATGAAAATTCTGGGCAGAAACAGAAACCGAAAATTCAGGATGCCTTTGGCCGAAAACCGAAACCAAAAATGACTTTTTTCCCCCAAATGATTTTAAAATAGTTACAGCCTGTATATAGATTCTCCTGGCACTATATACCTGTCCCATAGCTGTATTATACAGGTATAGTGCCAGGGGGTAGCTAAGTATAGGGAAAATGATGCACCGGCACCCCGGATCAACTGGCACCCCGACTGGGTACCTCCGTTGACGGATGCTCCCAGTGCTTCCCGAGGGCTCCAAGCACTCCACCAGACACCATAACCACCTCAGACCCAACGAACCGCCGCAGCTTGGTTGGGGTCTCATCGTCTCCTACCCACCCTGGACCTACGACAAGGCTCCAGATTCCAGTGGGTGAACCTCTCTTTCCCCAGAGAGTGAAGCAGGAACAAGCTCTTACAAGAACTTAGTGATTATTCAAGGGAGTATGAAGAGTATAGCAATCCCTTGTAGCAGATTCCCCCAATGAGAGACAGGACTCTAGATTGAAGGTGAAATAGAACTCAAACTTTTTATTCAAACACATGCAAAAAGAGATATACACTGTGGGACAATTCCCCCCTCCCCCTTAGCAACCAATCCACATACACATATACATCCCATAATAAGTTTATCTTAAGGCAGACAGAAACAATAGAACAATGGAATACAGGCACTTACTAATATCAAACCTCACGCCATCTCACTATCTAGCAAGGGTCTATGAGACACTCCTGCAATATTCTAGCAATCTGAAAAATCAAACCATTCATCTTCATACATTTCCTGAGAGATATTGCTGACACATATTACTGTCCCATCTGAAGCCATCCAAACCATTCTCTCAGCGTCCCCCAAGTATCTGTCCCTCACTCCCAGTGACGGTGAACACCACATAACACATAATATGTTATCACTCACTGCTCCCCACAGATAGCAGGTTGACTCTGGTTCTGCTCCTGTCCTTCCTATCCTCAGCAGCCATACAGTAGAAGATGGAGAGAGGAGGTGGGTGGAGCCGGAGAGTCAGTAATAGACGCGGAGGAGGACGAGGAAGATCCTCCTCCGCTCTGCATGCTGGGTCCTCTTCTCGGCCTTGCTTCCCTCTCGGGACCGTGAGGTCACTGGTTGCTAGACACCAGGCGGCTGGCGATTCTAGCAACCAGTCTAGCACAGGGCATTTGAGGAGGTACAAACGGCAGGTCTCGGGAGCCGGCCGCGGCCGGTCACGCACCATATAAGTTAAAGGGAAAGCTGATGCTGTGGCGGCCATTAATTTTCGGCATATATGACCCGTTTTCGGCCGAAATTGGACAGGCCCATTTTCGGCCAAAAATTTAGGTTGCCGAAATTTCAGTGCACCACTAGTTTTTACTCAAAGCTGTTTACAGTTTCCAGGAAGTAGGACAAGGTGCGCCCAATACTGGACCTCAGGGCGCTAAACCGCTTTGTGCGGGTACAGAATTTCCGCATGGAGTTCATGCGCACGGTTGTGGCGTCTCTACATCAGGGGGATTTCCTCGCCTCCATCGACATCAAGGATGCCTACCTTCACATCCCAATATATGTTGCCCATCAGCGTTTCCTCCACTTTGCCGTGGGCGAGAAGCATTATAAATTTGTAGCGTTACCCTTTGGTCTCGATTCCACTCCTCAGGTCTTCACGAAAGTGTTGGCCCCGGTACTAGCATTACTGCGCCAGCGGGGGATCGCGGTACTGGGGTACCTGGACGATCTGCTTTTACAAGTCTTTGTCCACCTTGTTGGACAACTTGGAGATTACTCTGCAAACGCTGAGGGAGTTTGGTTGTGTTCTAAATCTTCAGAAGTCTGCTTGTGGTTCATTCCACAAGCCTAGTCTATCTGGGTCTGACTCTGGACTTGTCCCCAGCCAGAGTGTTTCTTCCTTGGAAGAAACTTCAAAAGTTGCAGGAGGCAATTCGGCTTTTGCTGACCAGCAAAGGGTTGTCTCTTCAGACTTGTATGCACCTGTCCGGGTGGGGAGGTTGAGCTCCAAATTACCTGGTTGGCTATGTTTAGCCTTGGGGAAGTTTGTTTTTTTCCGCTGTTCCCACCCCTCATGTTTGACACTGCTTTGGGATGTCCCTACGGTCAAGAAGATGAAGTGCTGTGTCCGTCAATGAACGAAAGAGAAAATGTGATTTTTGTCTTACCGTAAAATCGTTTTTTCTGATGTTAGTTGACGGACACAGCACCCACCCCTCTATGGAGTTGGGTTTTTTCCTTCTGACGCTGCTTGTTACAAAACTGAATACCTATAGCGGGAAGTGGGAGTTATACCCCCAGGGACTGCCCCATAGGCATGTTCAAGCTTTTTCTCTGCCTAGTGTCCTACTCCTGTAGGGGGAAGTATAACCCTACAGTCAGTCAAGAAGATGAAGAGCTGTGTCTGTCAATGAATATCAGAGAATAGGGTTTTACGTTAGGACAGAAATCCCATTTTATTTTTTTATAGATAAAAAAGAGATCCCTTTTTTTAATTTATCGTTTGCCATTCTATATGTAAATATGTTCAGCCGTATGAGCTTATTACATAAACATGCTTTGTGTTTAGTTCTGCTGTTTTACACAATGGTTGTATTGTACTGATGCTTATCATACTGCAAGTGTGTGGGTTGTGTGAGCTGCTGAACACAAGGTACTCCCTATGTGACTGATTGCTCGACAGCTGTTAAGTGGGGAGCCTGAGAGATTTTATTGTTTGATCTCTCCTCACTCTGATGTCTAATTTACATAATCTTTGCAACAATAACTTATGGAAAATAATAAACTGACATTAAAACAATGTAAAGGACACTTTCCCCACCTCTCCTGAACTAACCTGCACTGACAACCCCCACCTCAGCTTCCTACTTGGTAACAATGCTTTCTTTACTAGCCGCACCTGCAAAGTGATCCCTCATAGACATTTATGGAGCTGTAATGGGACAATGAAGCTGCTCATGACCCCAGGGTGGGGTAAACATTGCACAGCTCTGCTACAGGGATGCTGTGGTTTTGGGTTGCCAGTGCAGGGACATTGAGGAGGGATGAAGGTGGAATAGAGGAGTTTCTTTTGGGCCCCATTCACACCTTAGCACTGTGAAGTTTCACCAGAAGTGCTTCAACGCTGGATACTAAGACTTTCAATATATTCAGTGCTGTCCATTCACACCTGAGCATAGTGTCGCTTGAACTTTTAAGCTCATCATTCGAAAAAAAGTACAGTATCTCACAAAAGTGAGTACACCCTTCACATTTTTGCAAATATTTTATTATATCTTTTATAACTAAAGAAATGACACTTTGTTACAATGTAAAGTAGTGAGTGTGCAGCTTGTATAACTGTAAATTTGCTGTCCTCTCAAAATAACTCAACACACAGCCATTAATGTCTAAACCTCTGGCAACAAAATTTGAGTACACCCCTAAGTTAGAATGTCCCAATTGGGCCCAAAATGTCAATATTTTGTGTGGTCACCATTATTTTCCAGCACTGCCTTAACCCTCTTGGGCATGGAGTTCACCAGAGTTTCACAGGTTGCCACTGGAAACCTCTTGCACTCCTCAGTGACAACATTACGGAGCTGGTGGATGTTGGAGACCTTGCGCTCCTCCACCCTCAGTTTTGAGGGCGCTCCACAAATGCTCAATAGGGTTTAGGTCTGGAGACATACTTGGCCAGTCCATCGCCTTTACCCTCAGCTTCTTTAGCAGGGCAGTGGTCGTTTTGGAGGTGTGTTTGGGGTAGTTATCATGTTGCAATACTGCCCTGCCACCCAGTCTCTGAAGGGAGGGGATCATGCTGTGCTTCAGTATGTCACAGTATATGTTGGCATTCATGGTTCCCTCAATGAACTGTGGCTCCCCAGTGCCGGCAGCACTCACGCAGCCCTAGACCATGACACTCCCACCACCATGCTTGACTGTAGGCAAGACACACTTGTGTTTGTACTCCTTACCTGGTTGCGGCCACACACGCTTTACACCATCTGAACCAAATAAGTAATTCTTGGTCTCATCAGACCACAGGACATGGTTCCAGTACTTCATGTACTTAGTCTGCTTGTCTTCAGCAAACTGTTTGCAGACTTTCTTGTGCATTGTCTTTAGAAGAGACTTCCTTCTGGGATGACAGCTATGCAGACCAATTTGATGCAGTGTGCGGTGTATGGTCTGAGCACTGACAGGCTGACCCCCCACCCCTTCAACCTCTGCAGCAATGCTGGCAGCACTCATACGTCTATTTCCCAAAGACAACCTCTGGATATGACGCTGAGCACGTGCACTTAACTTCTTTGGTCGACCATGGTGAAGCCTTTTCTGAGTGGAATCTGTCCTGTTAAACCGCTGTGTGGTTTTGGCCACTGTGCTGCAGCTCAGTTTCAGGGTCTTGACAATCTTCATATAGCCTAGGTCATCTTCATGTAGAGCAACAATTATTTTTTTCAGATCTTCTGAGAGTTCTTTGCCATGAGGTGCCATGTTGAACTTCCAGTGACCAGTATGAGAGAGTGAGACCTGAGACCTTGTAAAACGAATGAGTCACATGACACCGGGGAGGGAAAATGGCTAATTGGGCCCAATTTGGACATTTTTACTTAGGGGTGTACTTGCTTTTGTTGCCAGCGGTTTAGACATTAATGGCTGTGTGTTGAGTTATTTTGAGGGGACAGCAAATTAACACTGTTATACAAGCTGTACACTCACTACTTTACATTGTAGCAAAGTGTCATTTCTTCAGTGTTGTCACATGAAAAGATATAATAAAATATTTACAAAAATGTGAAGGGTGTACTCACTTTGGTGAGATACTGTACATGAAGTTCTTTTTGGGCAGAGTCATGTAATTTGACCCCAATAGAATATGATGGGAGGACCTTTTCTTGCCTAGTAACTGATAACTTGGGAGCTGCACCAAAAAGGTTGTTAAACCTAAAAGAGAAGTATGGTAATTAAATTTTTTTAAAGAATCATACTTAGGTGGATGCAGCATTGGCCAGATTCTGCATCTGTCCCCCGCCAGCTCTAACACTGTAAAGCCCACTGTCTGCTGACGGAGACAGTCCAGGCTCGGTAAAGATTGCAACGATATTGTCGGGATCCACCCCCATGCCTGGACTGGGACACAGCTCGGCCTCTCAGCGAGCTTCTGAGAGCCTGAGCTGGCTTCTCCTTTCCCCTCCTCAGCCTAGCGCTCTAGTGAGGGTGGGGGGCAGAGCAGAGAGCTCTCTGATCAGGGAGCTGTGAGAACATGAGCGATCAACGGTGTTTGATCACTCGGTTCTCACAGCTCCCTGAGCAGAGAGCTGGTGACTGTCAGTCAGCAGCTCTCTGCTTTGCCCCCCACCCTCACTGGAATGCTAGGCTGTGGAGGGGACGGGAGCGGCCAACTCAGGCTCTCAGCGGACCACTGAGAAGCTGAGCCGAGTCAGAGTCCAGGCATGGGGCCAGATCCCGACCATATTGTTGCCATCTTTCCCAAGCCTGGACCGGCTCTGTAACGTAAGCAAATAGCAGGCTTCAGCCCGCTTTCTGCTGAGAATGGGTCACTGGAGTGGAAAACAGACTGCACTCTTCTGATGCACATGAGAAGTGCAGCCAAACAAGCTTTGGCTGTACCTCTCCTTTAATGCAGAGATTGCATTAAAGAGGCTGTAAACCCACATTTTTTTTTGTTCACCCTGAAAGAGAAACACATAATGAGCTAGTATGCATCGCATACTAGCTCATTATGAAATACTTACCTTAGAACGAGCCCCTGCCGTGCCGCCCGCTTACCTGTATGACGGGCGACATGTCCAGTCGCCCGTCTTCCGGGATCGTGGCATCCGGCCATCTGATTGGCCGGAGCCATGGTGACGTCACTCCCGCGCAGGTCCTTCAGAGCGAATGCGCCAGTGACGTCACTGACTGCATGTAAGGTAAATATATCCTAAACGGTGCATGTTTAGGAGATATTTACAGTACCTATAGGTAAGCCTTATCATAGGCTTACCTATAGGTACAACTTGCAGAGGAGGGTTTACTTACTCTTTAAAATCAAAAATACCTATAGCCTTTACAACCACCTTTATTGTTAATGGCATGCACACGTTTCTTCTCACCAAAATGCATGGTACCACAGTACACGCATTTTTGGTACGGAGCAATTTAAAAAATTGTTGCTTTCGCCATTTCTGCATTTTGTACATGCATAGGCCAGCCCATTGAAGCTAAAGGGTTGCCCTAAAAAAGATGAACAGTAACGCACAATAAAACTTGGGCGCTCAGCTGCACCTCCTGGTGTGAACATGCCCTAAATCAAGCAAATATTCTATTTCCTCATGAAAAACTTACTAAGTCCTGCAAATGAATTGGTTTATATGGTGGAGGAAGTCCAGCTCCTGCAGAACTGCTAGGCTGCTCCAGCTGTAAGTGATGCAAGTCTCATAGACCCAAGTGCTGCGGTCACATCACCACCAGATGTGTGTTTTGTGAGTGGTGAGGAGGAGAAGAAGGCAGAGATATGACTACAGCAATGGGGTCTATGAGACTTGCAGCGCTTACAGCTGGAGCTGCTCAAAAGTTCTGCTGGAGATGGACTTCCTCCACCAGATAAACAAAAATTTGAGCCTTAAAGGTAAGCACTGCAATCATCACTCAAAACTTGCACCTACTGAAAATACACTCTACTGTCCCTTTAAGAATGAATCACACAACCCACAAACACTTCCCCTCCCTCATTGTTTTGCTTTCCTCCTGCTCAGTCTGCTTTTACTTGATGTCTGGGCTGTATCTGGTTTTACTACTCGCTTCCTGTTCTGCTTTCCCTCTTGCTCATCGTGTTTCTTTGTCCTGGAAGGTTTTCCTTTTCTGCGGGTTTTCTTAGGTTATAATGTTTCTTCTGCAGACGTCTCTTCTTCGTCTGTTAGAGGCAGACACAGAGGAACTGTCCTAGGTATGCATCTTTTCACATATTTCCTTCTGTCCTCCTCCTGTCCTAGGACATGTACAAGTGGAGTCTTGCTGCAAGCTTGAACAGTTTACCTGCATAGTGTTGATGGGCTTTCAGATATTGTGGAAGTATTTAAAGGGGACCTTGACTCGCTGTGTATTTTTAATTGGCATCCAGTTTGGTTTATTATTGTAAAGTGTGCCTCAAAGTGTACCAGAAAATGTAATACTGTGGGGTGGGCAACCATCGGCACTCCAGGTGTTGTGGAACCACAAGCCCAGGAGGCATTCCAAGACTCTGACATCTCCAGTAATGGCTCCCAGAGGCACACACATGATGGGTTTTGTAGTTTAACCACAGCTGTAGTGCCAGTCATTGCCAACCCCTGATTTAGGGTGTCTGTAGTCATTCTGTACTGAGATCTGCCCATTTTCTGGGCAGATGAGGCACTCTGATAATGTCTTTAGGACATCAGGAGGCATCTTCACCTGTCAGCCGTGGTTAGAAGGCAGTGATTATGTAGATTTGAAGACCTTTCCTGATCCCTATTGTGTCCGCATTGTGCTTTCCTGAAGGGCTATATCCATTGGATGGCTGGAGGAACAAAGCCTTGGTTTACAAAACTCTTCCCAGCACCCCACAGCTATTTCATAGATTTATTAGATTTCACCACCTGCTAACAGAAGACCTAAAACTGTAGATAAGCATATGTTTACATATGGCACTTTTTCACTGCAAGTACTGGCTCGGCTCTACTCGGCCCTGCTTGGCCCGGTTTGCTTTTCCACTGCTGTTGGAACGGTTCGGTACGGTACGGTATGGTTTGCTTTTCCACTAAAGTAGTACTAAAGTTAAGTGTGTGGGATAACAACGGGGTGGGTGGGATTCTCTGACCAATCAGTGGCTAGTAGTGACTGCATGCAAAGGATTGTGGGATATGGTACCGGTATGGTAACTCTTGGAACCACAATCGAGGTGGTACTGTTTTTGAGAGCTGTACCGTTCGGTTCAATGCAGTGGAAAAGTGCCGCCGTACCGTACCGTACCGTTCCTACACCATACCATGTGGTACCAGCAGTGCAAAAGCACAAAAGCAAGCCGAAACGTTCGGTTCCATGCAGTGGAAAAGCGCCAATAGCTCCCAACTGTCTCTGATTATGAGGGACTGTCCCTGATTTGGAACAAAGCCCCTCTGTTCCTCTTTCTGCCTCATTGTCCCTCATTTTGGTCTGACCTACAGTATATAGTTGTATATAAAATGCACTACTTGTCTATCAAAAGGTGTTTCCCAGTGCTAAACCTTTTATCCTATTTCTAAAGTGCTACATTTGTACATTTTAAAAGCCAGTATAAGCCCCGGTTCACACTACTGCGTGTGCGGGGTTCGCATGTCATGTCGGAGCGCACTGCTCCGACATGACATGCGATCAGCTGTGCGGTGCGAGTTTAGCCATACAGTTTGTATGGCTAAATTCGCATCGCACCCGCAGCAAACACGCACAGGAGGCATTTTTGCTGCCGCATCAGGATCGGATCGCACAGCGGTTCACACTTGTGCGATCCGATCCTGTGCTAACTGCACGATCGCACTGCGATATGCGATCAAACTGGGGGTGTCGTTAAGATTACATTGACACCCCCAGCGGATCGCATATGGCAGTGTGAATTGCCAGGGGTGCATGTGCGATGCGGGAACAGGCTGCGAATTCGCAGCCTTCCCGCATCGCATCAGTGTGAACCGAGCCTAAAGGAATAGTAGTGGTAAAAAAAAGCACTTGTGGGTTAATAACTTTTTTGTATAATTCACCTTTAGGAGGGTGTGGCAGGGGGTGTGTCCTATGCCTACATATTTTTTTCTTATAGGCATCCCTCATTTCCATTTAAAAAAGTTGGGAGCATTAGTAGGGAGCATAAGTATGCATTTACTTATTTAAATCTCCTTTAGGAAATGAATTACTAAGGGTGCTTCCTTTTTTTTATTTTTATTTCCTTGCCCCTGATTAGGTATTATTTACAAAGTGAAGCTTTACCACACATATACTTAGAAAAAAAGAGTTCAACTGCACTTGTAAAGTGCACAGTCTATTTGCCTTTAGTAAATCCACTCCTTGAATAATTCCATGGGGTTGATTTACTAAAACTGGAAAGTGCAAAATCTGGTGCAGCTGTCCATGGTAGCCGATCAGCTTCACAGCTTGTTCAATTAAGCTTTGACAAAAAAACCTGGAAGCTAATTGGTTTCTATTCAGAGCTGCACCAGATTTTGCATGCTCCAGTTTTAGTAACTCAACCCCAAAGCCTTAGGGCTCTTTCACATGGTCGGTCCGATCAGATCCGCCTGTCAGTTTTTTAGGCGGATCTGATCGGATCCTCCATGCAGCTCTATGGGGCAGCGGATGTCAGCGGAGACACCTCCGCTGACACCTGCTGCCATCCGTATCCGATCCTGTCCGTGAAATCTGGACGGATGGAAACCCTATTTCTCTTACGTCCTCCGACAGTCGCCGCCTCTTCATATTCGTCACATATGGGGTATTAGACTTTGCTCCGAAGGAGTAGCTAGGCAACAGAATATGTTAACAATAAAGCTTTAACATATCCCACCCTCAAGGGGTGGTCCCCTCAGTCAATACCCTCCTACTTCCTGCAACCATATCTCAGTTTTAATGTCTAGCTTGTCAGGAGTGGCTGGCTCTCTCTGTGCTGGGACTTTCTGTCCCAGACTCTTTCTTCTTTTTAATATTTTGTTTGAGTTTTTCTCTCTACCTTTTATTAGCTGTTATTTTGTCAGCGTTAGTTAGTTCTTCGGACGAAGAGGATCATGCGGACTGGGTCTCGGGCTGATCCCCCTGGTCGCAGGTCGTGGGTCAGTGGCTTCCTAGTCTGCCATCGAGCGTTCAGCCAGGTAACGCTCCTGGCATAGTGAACGACCCATCCCTGTTCGGTGCAGGGATGATTGGTGAGGTGGCTACCTCACTGGACGCTGTGCGGTTTCTTAACCCCCATTTTGTGCGTCTTGAATTGCGACTCTCCCTGCCTCATGTGCAGCGGCTTGTTCGCCTGTGCGGGTCCCCCACGCCATGTGAGGTAAGTGTATTTATGTGGGGACCTGTCTGTCTGGGGGGGTGTCAGTCTGGGACTGTGTAACCTGCCTCTATTCACACTGCTTGTCTCCCTATCTCTCGGCTGCATGCTGTGGGCTGCAAGGGGGGGGGGGAGCTGTATTACACTGTGTGTGTCAGGCTGGGCAGTGTGAGAGCTGTGTGCTGTGGGGCATGTTTTTTCTTGGCATGTTTGGGCATATACAGCGATCGCTGCGGCGATCTAACATGTATCCTTATATTGGATTGTAATATGTGTTTTAATGCACTGTGGAGCGGCGTTTTCGGCGCCAAACGACGCCATTTTGCCTGCACCCGCTCCGGCCGCATGGTTTACATGCATGGCGGCCATTTTCTTGTAGCCTCCATAGGCTTACATAGAGCGCCCTGGCAGCATCACTTCCTCTTTCCAGGAACACCGATCGAGGCAGCAGCAGCGGCGAGGGTCTCCTCAGGTTTTATCCTTCTGTTCTTGCTATCCATTGCCTGTGTTCAGTTTGCATATTCCCTGTGGGGGTCTCATTGTGCTTGAGTGTGGTGCGGTGGGCTGCGCTTGCCGCGCTTGCAAAAAAGGGGCAGTTAACCCTTGGTTGTCTGGCATTACAGGGGCAATGGATTCTCAGGAGGGCAAATTTCCTACAGTATTGGTGGAAAGCCAGGGGACCGCTGTTTCCCCCCCAGGGGGGGATTTAGCCACTATTGTGGCTGGCCTTGCTGCTCAGGTGCAAATGCTGGTGGCTGCTCAATCTACTAAACGGCCCAGAGTTGCTCTGTCCTCTGATTCTGAGGGTGAAGGTGATGGGGCTGTTCTGGCAGGGACCTCCTTATCGGGGTCCCGCTCCTCTCTTGATCTAGTGGGGTCTGAGGTGGAGGCTGAAGTTGAGGGGGTCGATAATTCTCCCCCTGGCTCACCTGAAGAGCTTGCAATCATGGATGAGTTGATTGCTTCCATTAAGCAAACGCTGCGTTTGCAGGACGAAGTGTGTCCCCCCGCTGCCTTGGCGGCTTATGGGACGCAGAGAAAACGCAGGACGCCGCAGGTTTTTCCCTGCAATGCTGATTTTCAGCGCGCCGTTAAGGATCAATGGCGCGATCTGCGCAAACCTTTTGCGGTACCAAGTAAATTCAAGCTGCGTTATCCTTTTTCGCCTGCCACTGATGAACGGTGGTGTGTGCCTCCACCAGTGGATCATGCAATTGCGGTTTTGAACAAAGCCACTGCGATTCCTGCAGAGGGTTCCCCTGTTTTCCGTGATGCCACGGATAGGAGACTGGAGTCTCTTGCCCGTCATACTTATTCTGTTACGGGTTCTATGCTTAAGGCTCTGTTTGCTTCTCTCATGGCGGCCCAGGCGATCGCAAGTTGGACGCAGATGCTTAGGCGCGTCCTAGTGGCCGATTCGGCCTCGGCGGCGACCCTGGATATGGTGGATCAGATCCACCAGGGTGTCATGTATCTGTGTGATGCGGACCTGGACTTGATTCCGTTGGCTGCACGTGTGCACAGCGTGGCGGTGTTGTCTCGCCGCCTGGTTTGGTTAAAATGTTGGTCGGTGGACCAATCTTCACGTAAGACCTTAGCCAATCTGCCTTATGATGGGTCTCGCCTTTTTGGGGAGTCCCTGGATGTGTTGATTAAGGGGATCACCGGGGGTAAGAGCACTCTCTTGCCCCATTTCCCCAAGGCTAAGGGGGCTTCTGGGAAGAAGCATGCAAATTTTCGGCCCCCTCAGGGGTCCTTTCGTGCCTTTCGGCCGCACTACAAGGGCAAACCGTTCAAAGGTCAAGGCTCTCAGAAGAAGCCCTGGTCTGGGAAACAGAAGTCCGGCCAATCCGGACCTGCAGCCCATAACAGTTCGGCCTGAAGGGGCGCCCTCACCCAGTTTTGGGGTGGGGGGACGCTTGCTCGGTTTTCTTCAGCCCTGGTTGGCCCGTGTGCGGGACAGATGGGTTCTGGAAATCGTTCGATCTGGTTACAAGATCGAGTTTCTCTCTCGGCCGGAGAGCAGATTTTTTCCCTCAAATCTTCAACTGTCTCCAGAGCGCCTGCGGGATCTGCACCTGGCGGTACGGGACCTGAGGGCTCAGGGAGTGGTGGTCCCGGTGCCTCATCGGGACAGGTTTCGGGGGTTTTATTCCAATCTGTTCACCGTGCCCAGAAAGGAGGGCAAGGTTCGTCCGATTCTGGACTTGAAGGCTCTGAACCGCTCTGTGCGGGTTCGCAAGTTCCGCATGGAATCCCTGCGGTCGGTGGTGGCTGCCCTGGTTCCAGGGGAATTCATGGCCTCCATCGATTTGAAGGATGCGTACCTTCACATCCCCATATTCGAGGGTCATCAGAGGTACCTTCGTTTTGCCATTGCGGAGGATCACTACCAGTTCGTGGCGTTGCCCTTTGGTCTCGCCTCGGCTCCGCGGGTCTTCACCAAGGTGCTTGCACCGGTTCTGGCATTATTGAGGGCCCAGGGCATTTCTGTCCTGGGGTATCTGGACGACATTCTGGTTCGGTCTGCGACCAGACAAGGTCTGGAGGAGGACCTGTCTGTCACGATGCAAACTCTGCAGGAGTTTGGTTGGACGATAAATTTTCCAAAGTCGACACTGAGTCCGTCGGTTCGTCTCCCCTATCTGGGAATGATACTGGACTCGGTGCAGGCGAAGGTCTTCCTGCCGGAAGACAAACTCAGGACTCTCCGGGAGGAAGTCAGGTCCCTCAGGGACGTTCCGAACTCGTCTCTGCGGACGTGTATGAGATGTCTGGGATTGATGGTCTCGGCCTTCGAGGCGATTCCTTTCGCACAGTTTCACACGCGGGGTCTCCAAGCGGAGATCCTGTCCAGGTGGGACGGGCGACCTCAATCTCTGGATCTTCAAATCTCGTTGAGTCTTCGCACCAGGGAAAACCTTCTGTGGTGGCTCCAGTCCCCGTTGGTGTCCGGGGGACAGTCGTTTCGTCCGATCTCGTGGACGGTGATCACCACGGATGCCAGCCTGTCGGGCTGGGGTGGAGTTCTGGGCGTTCTGTCCGCTCAGGGGACTTGGTCGGAGGGGGAGTCTTCCCTTCCGATCAACATTCTGGAATTGCGTGCGATAAGGCTCTGTCTTCATCGCTGGACGGACCGGCTGCAGGGTTGCCCGGTTCGGGTGCAGACGGACAATGCCACGGCGGTGGCCTACATCAACCACCAAGGGGGCACCAGGAGTGCCCGAGCGGCTCGAGAAGTGGCCGACATTCTGTCTTGGGCCGAGACTCATGTCCCGGCGATAACGGCGGTTCACATTCCGGGAGTGGAGAACTGGCAGGCGGACTATCTGAGTCGCCAGACCCTGGATCAGGGGGAATGGTCTCTCCATCCGGCTGTCTTCCAGACGTTGTGCGCGAAGTGGGGTCTTCCAGAAGTGGACCTGTTCGCGTCTCGCCTCAACAACAAGGTGAAGAGGTTCGTGGCAAGGACGCGCGACCCTCGGGCAGACGCGTCGGACGCGTTAGTGGCCCCGTGGCATCAGTACAGGCTGATGTACGCGTTTCCACCGATTCAGTTGCTGTCCAGGTTCCTTCGCAGGTTACACTCGGAACGCAACACGGTGATTCTTGTGGCACCGGACTGGCCTCGCCGGTCCTGGTACGCAGACCTCGTGAATCTGGCGGTCGACGCCCCGTGGCGTCTGCCTCTTCGAGACGATCTACTGTCTCAAGGACCGATATACCATCCTGCTTTACAGTCGCTGGCTTTGACGGCCTGGCTGTTGAAACCGAGGTCCTGAAGGAGAGGGGTCTCTCTCCGGAGGTCGTTCATACTTTAATCAACGCGAGGAAGTCTTCCTCGGGGAAGGTTTATTACCGTACTTGGAAGGCCTATTTTGCCTGGTGTGAGTCCAGGGGGTTTTCACCCCGCACGTACTCGGTGTCCCGTGTGCTGTCTTTCCTTCAGACGGGTGTTGATCAGCGTTTGGCGCTGGCTACGATAAAGGGTCAGGTGTCTGCTCTGGCCGTTCTGTTTCAACGTCCCGTGGCTTCCAATCCTTTGGTTGGCACCTTTGTTCAGGGTGTGCGGCATCTGGTTCCCCCGAGGCGGGATCCTCTGCCCCCTTGGGACTTGAATCTCGTTCTCTCTGTGTTACAACGTGCTCCTTTTGAACAGATCAGGGAGATCTCGTTGTCTATGTTGTCCAAAAAGGTCGCCTTTTTGGTGGCGATCACTTCGGCTCGCAGAGTGTCGGAACTGGCGGCTTTGTCCTGCAAGTCTCCGTACCTGGTTATTCATTTGGATAAGGTGGTCTTGCGACCTAATCCTTCTTTTCTGCCGAAACGAGTTTCGGAATTCCATCTTAATGAGGATATTGTCTTGCCTTCGTTGTGCACGAAGCCTAAACATCCAAAGGAGGTGAGATTGCACTCTCTGGATGTTGTTCGGGCGATAAGGGTTTACCTTAAATCGACTGAGTCTTTTCGAAAGACGGACTCCTTGTTTGTTCTTCCAGAGGGTCCTCGGAAGGGCATGGCGGCTTCGGCCTCTACCATCGCCAAATGGATCAGGCAGACCATTGAACAGGCCTATGCTTTGCAGGGGAAGGTTCCCCCTGTGCCTGTGAAGGCGCACTCTACTAGATCTCTGAGTACGTCTTGGGCCTGTCGTCATGGGGCTTCTGTAGCCCAGGTGTGTAAGGCGGCGACTTGGTCGACCGTGCACACTTTCACAAAATTCTACAAAGTAGATGTTCAGGCATCGGCGGATGCTTCCTTTGGCCGCAAGGTTCTTAGTGCGGCTGTTCCCTAGGGTCCCTTGTTGGGGACTCCTGGCTGTTGGGATAAGTTTTGTATCCCCTGGTTTTTTTGTCTTTTCCTGGGTTGTTGCTCCTGTTGAGCACTTATTTTTGCTGTTGCCCAGCTGGTTTCCTTCCTTTGGTAAGGTTCCTTTCTTTGATGTGGAGACTGCGTTGCCTTTCGGCGCGGATGCGTTTCCCACCCCTCATGTTTGCACTGCTTTGGGACGTCCCCATATGTGACGAATATGAAGAGGCGGCGACTGTCGGAGGACGTAAGAGAAAACGGAATTTTTGTAAAATCTTACCTGTAAAATTCCTTTCTCTGAGTCCTCCGACAGTCGCCGCCCCCGCCCCTCTTTTGGGGTTTGATTGTATACTCTACTGCTATTCCACTAAAACTGAGATATGGTTGCAGGAAGTAGGAGGGTATTGACTGAGGGGACCACCCCTTGAGGGTGGGATATGTTAAAGCTTTATTGTTAACATATTCTGTTGCCTAGCTACTCCTTCGGAGCAAAGTCTAATACCCCATATGTGACGAATATGAAGAGGCGGCGACTGTCGGAGGATTCAGAGAAAGGAATTTTACAGGTAAGATTTTACAAAAATTCAGTTTTTTCCATCCGTTCAGTAATCGGATCGGATGAAAGCGGACAGGCGGTCCGCTCTCATCCGATCCCCCATAGAGAGCAGCGGGGGCTGAGACACCTCCCTCTCCGCTCTGCAAGCGGAGACGGAGCTGTCATCCGCCGGCTCAGCGGGGATCGCGGATCGATGCCCGCTGAGCAACACGGATCCGCCTACGGAGGCGGACCGTGTGAAAAAGGCCTTAAGCTTGCCATACATTATTCAATTTTCTTGTTCAATTTCCTTTATATTTACCTTCAACTATCTAGTGCAAAGGCCTGCCTGATTGCATACAAAATTAAAGTTAGGTTAGGTTTGACCTCCTATTATAGGGTTTTGGTAAATCTAAAGGAAAATTGCACAGGGAAATTGTATAATGTACGGCCAGCCTTACTATGCTTTTTTATTGTTCCTGTGCCATAAGTGACAAAGTGCATGTAGCACTTTGTTTATTATTTCTAGTGTGTCTCCTTGCTGAGTTTCCCTCCTCCTTTTTCCCATCGCTTTCTAGCCATGCATCTAGCAAGGAGATGAATATTTTATGAGTGATAATTGACGGGGCTTGTCATGGGTACCAGGCACTTCCCCAAGCCAAGCACCTTTAATAGGTTTATAGAGGGAGGGGCATGTAATTTCCACTTTTCCACTCTCTCTGTCTTTTAATTGGTTGCTAGGACACAGGTGGCCCCTGCTGTACATCGTCCTTGGTTGCTAGAACAGGAGTACCACCAATTACACTATACAGCCTGTCTGCCTGCATTGTAGCAACCAATTGCACTAGACGGCAGACGCCCCCCTGTTTCCCAGCAACCAAGGATGCTAGGCGGCAGGGGTCATCTGCGTTCTAGCAAGAAATAAAAAGACCGAGGGGATGGAACAGGAAAACTGGGTGGGAGCCCTCTAGCTGATACCCCTCCTCCCCCAGGCGTGCTCACTGAACAGTATGGCTGTGTTAATACAATGATGATAACGCTCACAAATCGGGGCTTCTATCAGGGGAGGAGCAGAGAAGCTAGAAAACAAGGAATAAGCTAAAGGTTTTCAGTCACATTTCAATATAATTTATTTGAAGAAGCTAAGACAGGTATTTAACCACTTGCCGACTGGCCCATAGGCAATATACATAATTACTTACGTCAAATACTGGTGTTATGGCAGCAGCTAGCTGCCATAACCCCGGTATCGTTTTTAAAATGGGTGATTGTGTGTTGGGTAAAAGTTGTCCCACGGGCGCATTCACCATGGGATCAGCTTTAGAGGCGGCGGAAGAGATGCCCCTCTCGCCGCTTCCTGGTAGTTTTCAAGCTTACCGGAGCCATCAGTAAGCCTGGAAACGATCCGATGCGGCTGTTTGCTAAGCAGGAAGTGAGGGCAAGATTTCCCCTACTCCTCTCTATGCAGTTGGAAGACCAGAGCGACCTCTGACGTCACTTACAGTTCTCAGGCTTAAACAAATTATTATTATTTTTTTATTAAGTCAGAATGCAAAAAATGTTTATTTTTTTATTTTGCTTTAGTAGGTGAAAGAGAGGACTGGGTACTTTTTTACCCCAAATCTCTCAATAAGGAGGACCTGTCATGCTTATTTCTATTACAAGGGATCTTTACATTCCTTGTAATAGGAATAAAAGTGATTTAAAAAATAATAATAAAGGGACAGTATAAAAATAAAAAGTAAAATAAATAATAGTAAAAATTTTTTCTAACCACTTGCCGACCGCCGCACGACTATCTACGTGGGCGGTCAGCCCCTCACAGGCAAAGTGACGTAGGGCAACGTCACTAGCTTGTGAGGGTCTAGGGAGCGAGCGCGCGCCGCCGGAGGCGCGCTCCCGCTCCCGCGTGGTCACGGACCCCCCCGCGCGTGTGACCGGCGGACCCGATCGCCGCCGGCCACTCTGCGATCGGCGGGGGAGAGGGAGAAAGTCAGGCAGCTTGTGTAAACAAGCTGCCTGTCATTCTCCTCTCTGTATGAGAGATGATCACATGAATCTACTATGTAGATCCGTTGATCACTCTGCATACAGTTGAAGCCACAGCCAATCACAGTTAGAATCACGCCCCTAGGGACACACACAGCCCCTCCCTCTCAAATAAAGTTAACCCCTTCACTACCAGTGTATTTTTACAGTAACAGTGCATATGTATAGCACTGATTACTGTAGAAATGTCACTGGTAACCCCAAAAGTGTCAAAAATGTCAGTCAAGGGTCTGATCTGTCCGCCGCAATGTCGCAGTACCGCAAAAAAATCGCAGATCGCCGCCATTACTCGTTAAAAAAAAAACAACAAAAATGACAAAAATCTTTCCCTTTTGTTAGTAAACGCAATAACTTTTGCGCAAACCAATCAAAATACGCTTTTTGCGATTTTTTTTTTTTTACCAAACATAGGTAGCATAAAACAAATTGGCCGAAAATATAAAAAAATTTTGATTTTTACATTTTTTTTGGGGGAATTTCATATAAAAAAAAGGGAAAAATATTGCTATTTTTGCAAAATTTACGCTCTTTTTTTGTTTATAGCGCGTGATCAAAAAATCGCACAGGTGATCAAATACCGCAAAAAGAATGCTCTGTTTGTGGGAAAAAAAGGACGCCAAATTCGTTTCGGTACAGCGTCGCACGACCGCGCAATTGTTCGTTAAAGTCACGCAGTGCCGAATCGCAAAATACCCTCTGGTCGTTTAGCAGCCAAATCCTCCGGGGCTTAAGTGGTTAAAGTGCCCCGCCCCTTTGTGCTCGTGCAGAAGCGAACGCATACGTAACTCGTGCCCGCATATGTAAACCGTGTTCAAACCACACATGTGAGGTATCGGCAAAATCTTTAGAGCAAGAGCAATAATTTTAGCACCAGACCTCCTCTGTAACTCTCTAAATAGGAAAGCTGTAAAAAACTTTAAAGCGTCACACATGGAGATTTTTAAGTATCGTCGTTTGTGGCCATTCCACGAACGTGCGCAATTTTAAAGCGTGACTGTTAGGTATCTGTTTACTCAGCGTAACATCATCTTTCACAAAAAGACCACTGCACAAATGCAATGTGACAGAAAATATTGCAATGATAGCCATTTTAATCTTTAGGGTCTCTGCTAAAATTAAAAAAAAAAATATATATATATTCTAGCAAAAAATACTAATGTAAACTTGTAAACAAAAAGTTCTAGAAAAGGCCTGGTCAGCAAGTGAATGTATGGACTTGTATTTGATTTTTTTTAATGCTCATGAGAGCTCTTCTTTAAGACTTGTAGGGCATGGTGCAACTAAGAAGCCTTTGTTGCAGAAAGGATATAATCAGAAAACACTACAATGTGTGAAGAAACATAAAGAACAGGTAGACAATTAGTTCCGGTTCACACTGGTATGACTTTTCAGACGACTTGGTCAGCCTGACAAGTCGTGCAGCGTCGCGGTCCATTGTGTAGTACAGGACCGGTTCTAATAGGAGCGACACAAGTCGCTCCGACTTAGAAAAAGGGTCCTGTACTACTTCAGGGCGACCTCGGAGCGACTTGCATAGACATTCATTTTATGAAGTTCGTGCAAGTCGTGCCGAAGTCGCGGTGCACGCGACTTCACATGTCGCCCCCGAAGTAGTGCCGCTGCAGTGTGAACCGGCACTTAGGGGTTTATTTACTAAAGCTAGTCACATTAGTCACATTTATGCATAGAAACCAATCAGCTTCTAACCCTAGCTTGTTCAGTTATGCTTTGGCAATAAAACCTGGAAGCTGATTGGTTTCTATGCAGAATTGTGATTACTTTTGCACTGTCTAGTGTTAGTAAATAAACCCCTTATTGGCAGAGAGTATTGTGGAGCAATGACTGCAAAAGTGACATTTTTGGTTTGCATACCTGTATGTTCGAGTTAGCAAGAGAGGTACATAGTTGTGAAGTACGCTCATAGCCTGAATAGATGTTTCACAAGTGCTCAGCCAGACCTGGTTAGGCTTGATAAAACAGAAAGTTAGGAAATATAAACAGATTTAGAATAATTTCAATGTAATTTCAAGAAAAGTCTGAATGGAAAAAGCATTAGTTTCAATGTAAGCACTGAGCCCAGTCTTTGTGGGAAAACTTGGACAAGACAAGAACAACAGAAAGCATCCAAAACCAAAATACCAGTTGTGCTAGTCCCTGCTAAAATCTTGGAAGAGTTTACCACACCATCATATGAAAGAAATTATAGCAACATTTTAAAAAAGCAAAATTCTGATTGTAAGGCTGCTTATAACATTAATTGCCAATGTTAGTATATTTTGCTGAGCTTGCTGCTTAGATTTCTAAGGTTTAAAGCCTAACTGCAGCTAATCCTAGACTTCTATCAGACTTTATAAAGGATCATATCTATAGAATTTGCAAAGCCTAAATAAGTATCCACATCATTTCCGACATCCAGACATAACTTTTTTTTCAAAGTGTATTTTTTTCAAAAAATATGAAAAGGTGAAATACCACTGTACATCCTTCTCTCACCCCTGATCCCAATTGTAACAGTGAACAGTGTTCACCTTTTCATTTCAGAGTCTTGTACTCAGGCGTGCGAGGGGGGTGTGCCTTTTACATTTGTTTTACATTTATTTATAAGTGTGTGTGTATACATTGAACAAAATTATAAATGCAACACTTTTGTTTTTGCCCCCATTTCTCATGAACTCAAGACTTTTTCTGTGTACACATAAGGCCTATTTCTCTCAAATATTGTTCACAAATCTGTCTAAATCTGTGTTAGTGAGCGCTTCTCCTTTGCCGATAATCCATCCACCTCACAGGTGTGGCATATCAAGATGCTGATTGGACAGCATGATTATTGCACAGGTGTGCCTTAGGCTGGCCACAAAAAAAGGCCATTCTAAAATGTGCAGTTTTATCGCACAATGCCACAGATGTCGCAAGTTTTGAGAGAGCGTGCAATTGGCATGCTGACTGCAGGAATGTCCACCAGAGCTGTTGCCCGTGAATTGAATGTTCATTTCTCTACCATAAGCCGTCTCCAAAGGCGTTTCAGAGAATTTGGCAGTACATTCAACCGGTCTCACAACCGCAGACCACATGTAACCACACCAGCCCAGGACCGCCACATCCAGCATCTTCACCTCCAAGATCGTCTGACAACAGCGACCCGGACAGCTGCTGTAATTATCGGTTTGCATAACCAAAGAATTGAATTTCTACAAAAACTGTCAGAAACCGTCTTAGGGAAGCTCATCTGCTTGTCGTCCTCATCGGGGTCTCCACCTGACTGCAGTTCTTCGTCGTAACCAACTTGAGTGGGCAAATGCTCACATTCGATGGCGTCTGGCACTTTGGAGAGGTGTTCTCTACATGGATGAATCCCGGTTTTCACTGTACAGGGCAGATGACAGACAGCATGTATGGCGTCATGTGGGTGAGCGGTTTACTGATGTCAATGTTATGGATCGAGTAACCCATGGTGGCATTGGGGTTATGGTATGGGCAGGCGTATGTTATGCACAAGGAGGACAGGTGCATTTTTTGATGGCATTTTAAATGCACAGAGATACCGTAACGGGATCCTGAGACCCATTGTTGTGCCATTCACCCACGACCATCCCCTCATGTTGCAGCATGGTAATGCATGGCCCCATGTTGCAAGGATCTGTACACAATTCCTGGAAGCTGAAAACATCCCAGTTCTTGCATGGCCAGCATACTCACGGAACATGTCACCCATTGAGCATGTTTGGGATGCTCTGGATCAGAGTGTTCCAGGTCCTGCCAATATCCAGCAACTTCGCACAGCCATTGAAGAGTGGATTAGCATTCCACAGGCCACAATCAATAACCTGATAAACTCTATGAAAGGAGATGTGTTGCACTGTGTGAAGCAAATGGTGGTCACACCAGATACTGACTGGTTTTCGGACCCCCCAATACAGTACAACTGCACATTTTAGAGTGGCCTTTTATTGTGGGCAGCCTAAGGCACACCTCTGCAATATTCATGCTGTCTAATCAGCATCTTGAAATGCCACACCTGTGAGGTGGATGGATTATCTCAGGAAAGGAGAAGTGATCACTAACACAGATTTAGGCCCCTTTCACACATATGGTCTGTTTGTCCGTTTTTCATCCATTGACGGATGAAAAATGGACATCAATGCATCTCTATGTAAAAACGGATAACAACGGATGATCATCCTTTACCATCCGTTTTCATCCGCTTCCGTCAATGTCCGTTTTTTGGAACGGATGAATGCCCTATTTTTCATCTGTCAAAAAAACGGATCAGACAAAAAACAGATGTAAACGGACAAACGATCCTTTTTGCATTGGTAGTGGATGTAAAAAACATGCCACCACCGACCGAATGGACTCCATTCGAGACTTTGCACCCGCACAAAGCGGTTCAGAGCCTTGAGGTTCAGGATTGGACAAACACTTTTGCCCTCTTTTCTGGGCACAGTGAACAGGTTTGAATAGAAACCTTGAGAGCGGTTCTGCGGGGAAACCGGCACCATCCCCCCTGAACCAGGAGATATCACACAGCCTCCCGCAGATCCGTCAAATGCTCCGGAGACAGGTGAAGATTTGACTGAAAAAACCTGTCCCATGGCTGGGACCAGAATTCAATCTTGTACTCGTAACAAACCAGGTCGCAAAGCCAATCGTCCTGAATAAATGAAGTCCAGGGTTTATGAAAGAAGCGCAGACATCCCCCCACCCCTGAGACGGTGAGGGCGCCCCTTCATGCTGAAGAGGACTTGTCTGCAGCACCGTACTGACCGGCCTTGGTCTTGCCCCAGGGCTTCTTAGCACCTCCAGAAGTTCTGAATGGCATATCTTACCCTTGGAGGATTGAGGAAGAAGAGTTCAGCTAAGGCTTTTTTAGAAGCTTGGTCAGCCGACCAGTCCTTCAACCAAACAATGCGTCCTAAAACGATACCCACGAACGAAAACCCTGGCCAACAGGGAAGCCGCATCCAATGACTCATCACACAGGAACACCAGAGCTTGGATCAACAACAATAAATGCACAGCAAGAGTGAGGAAATGAGAGCAGGAACAAGCTGGGGTCAAGTCCAGAAACGGGTAGTCATCCAAACCGGATCGAGTCCAGAAGCGGGTAGTCTGCTGATGCTGGGTCATCTGTCGATGCAGAGTCGAGAGCCAGTAGAGTCATCAGCCAAGCCAGGTTATACACGGAGGAACACGGAGAACAGAAGACTGCTAGCAGAGATGCATCTTGGAGCACAAACACAAGGGCAAGGACTGCAACCCATCAGGTGATAGATATAGTCAGGTGTGCAGCATCTTCACTGTGCGACACCCAGGCAAGTGATGATGCAATCAAAGTTTATAAGAGGCAGCAGTCTGCACATGTCCAAGATGGCTGTCAACAGGAGGGCAAGGTAAGACCTTGACACCATGGATGTAGCCAGAATTTTTTTCTGTCTAATGTCCTACTCCTGTAGGGGGCAGTATAACCCAGTGGTTATGAATACCAGGAGCTGTGTCTGTCAGTGAACATCAGAGAAATGGATTTTACAGTAAGTCAAAAATCCAATTTTGTTCCCCAACAAATTACTTTGCAAATTGCAAGTAAGACTGCTGCACAAATACAGTGTGACGTAAAGTATTGCAACGATCTCCAGTTTATTCTCTAGGGTCGCTGCTAAAAAATATATATTTGAGGGTTCTAAGTAATTTTCTAGGAAAAAATACTGATTTTTACTTGTAAACAAGTGGCCAATAGGCCTGGTTTCAATCCGCTAGTGTATCTAATTTGCTAGTCTATCTAACACTCCTCTCCTCCTCAAACAAGACTGCTGTCCAAAGTTGCCCCCTGTGCTCCTTCGTACAGAGTGAGTGTGTGTGTGTGTGAGGGAAAATAGCCTAAAAAAGAAAACTAATGCAACCACCACATCTAATGATTGGTAAACTGAAATATATTACATTTTTGGTTGTGCTTTCAATACGGCTTTAAAACGTCAATGTAGAAGTCCACAGAAATGTCCAAATAGTATAGTTAAAGCTGAACTCCAGGTATGGATTTTATTGCATTGTTACATTGGTTCAGCCTGGACTAGTTCAAGTATGGATATGCCATACCTGTAGGAGTGCTGTGGAAGCAGAGAATTACTGTAGTAGTTGCACCTATTACACTGATAGCTGCTCTCTTCTAGGTCTTATGCCGAGTGGCTGCCTCAACATTACAGTGAAATATGAATCTCATTACTAATCACTTTACTTCTCTGACCAGTTACTGGGTGGAAATCCATTTCTTACATGTTATATTATTTTATCTTTCTTGCTTTGTCTCCTAGGATGTTGGGTGGCATGAAAAAGTGTCACAAAGACGCCCTCACCAAACTGAGGGTGTCTCTGGCTCAGGAATTAGTGGCGGAGGAGTTATTGGAACACCTTCTGGCTGACGGAGTCTTAACGCCGATTATGAAGGAGAACGTTGAGGTAAGGAACAGAGGACAGCATTTTATTTTGGGGTGTTAAGGGAGACACCGTCACCTTGTTCATTCAGGGTAAAGTGAGATAAGGTTTGAATGGACAAGACTGCAGGGTCTTTTTAAAGGAAAAGTACAGCCAAAGCTCATTTGGCTGTACTTCTCCTGTGGATCACAGTAGTGCAGATCGTTCTGCACTCTTGTGACCCATTTTTAGCAGACAGCGGGCTGAAGCCTGCTGTCGCCTGACGCCACAGAGCCAATCCCGGCTGGGGAAAGATTGTGACTATATGGTCAAGATTCCCCCACATACATGGACTGGCACTCAGCTCAGCCTCTCCACAGCCCAGCGCTCCACTGAGAGTGGGGGAGGGGGGTCAGAGCAGAGAGCTGGTTACTGACAGTTAGCATTTCTCTGCTCAGGGAGCTCTGAGAACCGAGCAGTCGTGGAGTTTAATCGCTCAGTTCTCAGTGTCAGAGCCGGTGGGGGACAGATACAGCATCCACCTAGGCGGTTATGAATGTACTCCCATTCTTCTCTTTTAAGATAATTACTATAGTATATGTTCATATGTGTATATATCTTTATTTATTTCTGGGGTATCTTTAACCACTTCAGCTCCATAAGATTTACCCCCTTTTAACTAATAATTGCAGGGTCGTGCGATGCTGTACCAAAATAAAATGTATGTCCTGTTTTCCCCACAAATAGGGCTTTCTTTTGGTGGTATTTGATCACCTCTGCGTTTTTTTTCTTTTATTTTTTGGGCTATAAACAAAAAAAGACAGACAATTTTGAAGAAAGGAAAAAGCTTGACTACGCCTATAGGCACTCTCAGGAGGTATACACCCACTTTTTTCTGCCTAGTCAGGAGTAAGGACCTAGTTCCTTTCTGGGATCTCTGGTCCTGGCAATTTTCTATTTAAATTGATTTTTTCCTATCTTTTGTTATTTTTTTCCTGTGAGAATTTACTATCAACTGCCGGACTGGGCAACAGACTGGATAATCTAGATACAGAGGGTCCCCCCCCCTCCCAGTCCGCGGCCCAGTGTTGCTCCCTGGCCGCGACATAGCCCCACTGGATGGGGGCCGGCTTGCGAGTTAAACGTCTCGCGAGGGCGCATACGACCTGGCCTCGACCTGAAACACAGCGTTTCTCCTGGCGACAGCACCCACATTACTATGAAGCGGTGGTTTGTCCGGAGCGGTGCCCAATCTGTTCCTGTTCCTTCCCCCCAGCCCCTTTAAAATTTCGGTGGTCACTGTGGGTCTTTCGCCTCTCCCTTCCTCGGTGAGGTTATGAGCTGGCTTTTGCTGCATGCTCTTAAGGGGGGGCTTGTTGGAGTTGCTGCTGACCGTTTTTTTTTCCTGGTGTGCAATGGGGGATTGAGCAGGGTTCCCTTGCCACCCTGGGGGTTGGTGACTAGGGCAAAGATGTTCTCTGGGCTCCCTGCGGCGTTTTTTTGGGCTGGGGGAGCGGATAGTTTAGCATCTGCTGGTACGCGCCTCACGTGGCTAGATCCGGCCAAAAATTTAGGCCGCGGCTTTGCTGCCTACTAGTCAGAAATTACGTGAGGCAGCCCTGGTGAGGGTGGCTGAAGCCACTGCCTCCCGTTTGGGCATCCGCCCTCCTATCCACTGTCCTTGGGTGGTCGGTTTCGCTGGGGCACGCGTCCAAGTGGCTGGGCGCCCACAAAGATTTAGGCCGCAGCTTGTGGCCTACTAGACCATGCCAAGCCCCCACTCTTCCTTTGGGCATCTGCCGGGCTGGGATCTGTGCAATTGCGGCTGGGCCTCCCCAAAAATTTAGGCTGTGGCTTGTGGCCTGCTAGGCCCTGTGGTTAGCTTGGCACCTCCCTTGGAAGAAGTGGCGCTGTGGGGGCGCTTCATTTTTTTAATGACAGCCTTTCCACCATTATTGTGTGGGGCACCTGCCCCTTTTAGCACTGCGGGACCATCAGGGTACCCTGCTTGCGCGTCCGCGTTACGGTGGGCGGCCCCCTTTAGGGGGCTATTTCCTATTATGCCCTCTATGGAGGGCTCAGAGGGTGACCCCCCTTTTTTTTTTTTTTGCAGGGTCCAGTAGGTGGTCCATTCCTGGGCCCTTGTTGGGTGTCCCCTTTGTGGGATCGCAGTTGGCGGCCTCCCCTGATTGTTGTTTTCCAGGTGAGCTTAATAGATAGCAACCCTACTGGGTCTGCGTCCATGCACCCTGAGTGATTCCTCTGCTCCTCTAACCACGCATGAAAAGGCACTGGTGGATGCACTGTTTGTGTCAGTGCGTGACACTTTAAAAATGGAGGCTGCGGCTGATGAAGCGTTGGAGGCGCCGATCCCTTATGGCACCCACAGGCCCTCCAAAGTGGTGAGGGTGTTCCCTTTTCCGCTTACATTGACAACATTGTCACAAAACAGTGGGGTTGTCCAAAATGCAGTGGTTCCTTAGCGCCTTTTGCTTGCGGTGTCCTTACGAGGATTAACTGCGTTAGAGGTTTACGATCCCACCTGTAGTGGACTTGTCGGTTTCCAGATTTCTAGTTGAAGAGTCCCCGGCCTTTAAATATCCAGCTGATAGGGGGGCAGGGGCTCTGTTCGCTGTGTCTGGTTCGGCACTTAGGCCGGTATTTACTTTTGCCCTGGTTTCGCAAGTTCCGCCTGAGTGGGCTAAACTTTTCCCCCGGGACCTGGAGGGGAAACTGGTTCCCCCTGTCTTGTGGAGCTGGTGGATCAGGGGTCCAGGGGCTACAGTTTATCTTTGATGCCTCTTTGGATGCGTCCCCCCTTGATTTTTAGGCTGTCTGTATCAGCAGTGGTCCTTCGGCGTATTATTTGGCTGAAATACTGGTATGCGGACCAGACTTCTAAGAAGGCCTTATCTGATCTCCCCCTTGTAGGGGATTGCCTGTTTGGAGCTTCCTTGGATAACAACGTTAAGGGTCTCACAGGGGGGAAGAGTACTCTTCTTCCACAGGCTACCGAGGGCAAGGAGCCCCATCGTAGACGTAGGCCATTCTTCTCGGCTCATAAGAAGTTTTATCGTCCCTCCGGGTCAACTAACAAGGGCTCAAAGCCTTTCAGGGCCTCTTCAGGAGGATCCAAACAAACCTGGTCTGGCAAGCCAAGATCGGGCTTCTCTAGACCTGAGGACAAGGCTCCTTCACCATGAAGGTGCGCCCTCACCCGCATCGTGGGTGGGGGGGACGCCTTCTCTGGTTTCCAGACCCGAGGCCTTTTTTTTTCGGACCACCAAAACTGGACTATCTGTGTCTGACTCTGGATTCGGCCTCAGTCAGCGTATTTCTTCCTTTGGAAAAACTCCAGACATTGTAGGAGGCAATTTAGCTTTTGTTGTTCAGCAGACCGTCATCCCTCCGGGCTTGCATGCAGGTGCTGGACCTGATGGTGTCCACCCTCGAGGCGGTCTGTTTGCACAGTTCCACACAAGATCTCTGCTAAAGAGATTCTTATGAAATAGAACAAGGATCCACAGTTTCTAGAGGTGGCTTCGTCCTCTGGCATTTTCGACAGAGAAAATTTTTTCTCCCCCTGTACTGGACGGTTGTCACCACGAATGCCAGCCTGTCTGGGTGGCGAGGCATCCTCAGCAGATGTGCTCAGGGTGTCTGGATTTTGGAGTCCAGACCCGCCGAATAATGTTCTGGAAATCCGAGCGACCAGCCTTTGTCTGGCTCATTGGACAATTTGTCTTCAGGGGTGTCCGGTACAAATTCATTTGGACAATGCCACGGCCGTGGAGTTGGTGATTCTTACGCTGTTGGAAGCTAGGAAATCTACTTCTAGGAAGATCTACCATTGTACGTGGAAGATGTACATTGCGTGGCGTGAGTCTCGCTCCTTCTCAGTGGCTCGGATCTTAACCTTCCTTCAACAGAAATTGGCCTTGAGCACAATTAAGGGCCAGGTATCAGTTTTGGCGGTCTTCTTGCAACGACCTTTGGCCTCACACTCCTTGGTGCGTACCTTTCTTCAGGGTGTCTGACATTTGGTTTCTTCAGTGCGGGCTCCGTTGCCACCTTGGGATCTTAATGTAGTGCTTTCCGCTCTACAGAAGCCTCCCTTTGAAAATATTCGGGAGATTTCCTTGCTTGCGCTGCCCCGGCCTTTTTTGGTGGCTATCACCTCTGCACCCAGGGTGTCGGAACTGGCAGCGTTATCCTGTAGTTCGTTCAGCCCCTGTCTGTCATTCCTTCCTAAGGTGGTCTCTGACTGTCATTTGAATGAAGACATTGTGTTGCCTTCCCTGTGTCCCAGGCCAAACATCCAAAGGAAATTGCCTTACATGCCTTGGATGTGCTCTGGGCAATTAGGGATTACCTGGCAGCTGCGGAGTCTTTTGGGAAGTCAGACTCTCTATTTGTGCTCATGGACGGACCTCACGTACAGGTACATTTTTAGAGCTTTGGAGAGACATCAGGGGTCTAACAAACCTCTAATGTCTGAAGACAGATCCTTTCCCTGCAGCCTGAGCTGCACTGTATATGATTGTATAGAATTCTGTATAGACTCCTTTCATAAAATGAAACATAGTACACAATGTGTACTATGTTTAATTTACAAACTGACACATAGTAACCACAGTTCACTATGTGTCTATGATGAAAGAATACAGAAGCGATCAGTACTGATCACTAACTGTATTCTTTCAGAAAAGGATGGGGGCTAGTAAACACGACCTGTCAGTGGCGGCAGCCGACAGAAGGGGGGGGAGGGAGAGCCGGCTATCAGCTCAGGGAGGGGGCACCCAAATATTGGAGAAGTGAGGGGCACCAAAGGGAGGGGGGTTCAGAAAGTGTTGTTTACCAATGTGTGTTTACCAGCCCCCCTTCCCGCTTTCCATGCAGAGAGATCTCTCAGTGGCTGCTGGTGGGAGAGGGAGGTGGGAGAACCGGCTAGCAGCTTCAGGGAGGGGGTGCCCGGTTATAAGGGAGGTGGAGGGCACTGAAGGGGGAGTGTGGTCAGAAAGCCAGAGGGGGGGGGGGTGATCCCTCTGTGGCTGCATGGCAGCATGGAAAGCCGACGGGAGGGCAGGGGAGGGGAGCCGACAGCTGCAGGGCAGAGGCAAGGGGATCTGGTTTGCGAGTGGTGGGGGGGGGAGGGAGTTTAGAGTGGGGTGGTGAAGCGGCAGGGAAATAGGAGAGTTAGAGGGGGGTGAAGGGCAATTTAGATGACAGCAAAGGCAGATGGAGCTGTGGGTGACACAGCACAGTGAAGGGGTGGGGGGAGACTGGTATAATTTTGATCAATGTACGGGCAGTCTGGTTGTACACAAATTGATCCACCGATTGACTTCTGTGCAACCAGTCTGTTGGGTTTTTACCGATCGATCAGTGCTGCTGGATATAGTGTGTGATGAGTGTATTCTGATATCAGGGGAAGGCTCCCTGCTGTCAGAATATAATGACTCGGCGGGAAGGATTTCCCTATCCATAATGAATTAATGATCGAGTGTGTAGATGGGGAAACTGATATATTTTTTTTTTTTTTTAATGAAAATAAGTGAACAATGTATGACCTGCCTTACATTTCTAGCAGATCATATGTTAATATTTCAGGTGTTGGCTGCTCTCAGGCCACTGCAGATACCTGACACTTCTGACTGTGCCGAATACCTCTGCCCACCTCCCGTCTGGCTGATCTTTCTTTTGCTTTTAACTCTGTATTAAATGATTGGGGCTCATGCACACGGGCATAATTAAATATTAATATAATGTAACGCTCCTGCGTTTTTAGTATAGGCTGGATTTGCAGCTGCAAAATCTCCACTCAGTAGTCATGTAGAGATGTGTTGAATACCAGATCCAACTCTCCAGGACTCATCACCGTGGGCCTGTCAGCTTCAACATACAGATATATACACACTCAATGAGATGTTCCTGGAGTGATAGGATGTATATGATAGTATGAAGGCGATGTGCTGAAGGGACAGGTGTGAACAGTGACAAGGATTGTAATCACTTGATAGGTTTGTATAGGAGAGTTCAAGATGGTATTTAGGAATGCAGATAGGTTAGTATCGAGTATGCTAATAGGTGGTGAGGACAGCAGATGACAAATACAGGATAGAGTAACCCAGTGCAAGGATAGATAGTAGTAGACAGGAGAGCTAGCAATCTATGCAGCAGTGCAGATGATAGATGGTAGTAGGCTCAAGAGCTAGCAATCTATGTAACAGTGCAGATGATAGGATAGTATGGATAGGTAGTAACAGTCCTTAATGTGCATAGGTAGATAGCGCAATAAGGTTATGGAGGGTTCCCCTGCGGGGTACTTATCACTTGTAATGTTAGTAGTTTAGAGAGGTCCAGTAGATGAGGAATGGTCCGGTAGCGAGATACAGGGATCAGTAGCGAGGTTCCGGTCTGCTCCAGGTAAAGGGGATAGCTGGAGGTTCCGATCGAGAGACAGGCTTGAAAGCATGTGGATATCAAGGCAGGTTGAACGAACAATGTGAGTGAGACCGCCGGCGGTTGAAATAGCCGCTCTGCGGCGCTCAGCAGTGACATCATCGTTCTTAAAGGTATATGCGTACCACCTGAAGAGAAAGGTGGGACGCATTACAGAGAAAAGTGGTGATTAAGGGTACCGGAGGTACCGGAATCTTACATATAAACATTGGAATTTGATGGCAGATAGATGCAGCAAGTAGACCCCCATTTGAGCAAGGACAAATTGGATTTAATGGAGCTGCTTTCAGATCAGTAATAAAAAAAAAAAAATCATAAGTAAACTGGTATTTCAATGGATACTTGCAGCGCATCCATGTAAATCATATGCGGAAAGGGGAAAAAAGGATAATGGGACTTTATTAAAGTGATAGTAAAGTCTTTTTTTTCATCTAATAAAATAACAAACATAGTATACTTACCTGCCCTGTGCAGTGGTTTTGCACAGGCAGCCTGAATCCTTCTCTTCCTGGGTCCCTGTTCGGTGCTCCTGGCCCCTTCCTCCTGTTGAGTGCCCCCACAGCAAGCAGCTTGCTATGGGGGCACCCGAGCCGACCTGCAGCTCCCTGTGTCCATTTAGACACGGAGCCGTGCCCCCCCTCTCTCCTGATTGGCGAACTGACTTTGACAGCAGCTGGAGCCAATGGCGCTGCTGCTGCTGTGTCTCGGCCAATCAAGAGGGAGAGTCCCAGACAGCTGAGTAGCTTGTGTACATTGCTGGCTAGAGATGGGGCTCAGGTAAGTATTAGGGGGGCTGCTGCACACAGAAGGCTTTTTATCTTAATGCATAGAATGCATTGGGATAAAAAAACCTTCTGCCTTTACAACCACTTTAAGGTTCTCCCTCTTGAAAAAAATGACCAAAAAACAGGTAAATATTTTAAAAAAACATTTTAATTTTATTAATGGTACCATAGAAATTGTGAGATAAAAGTCACATTCATAAAAACAAAACTATTGCATTCTCTCATTGATATTACAGTGGATTTCAAAATACACCCCATAATGACCAGCCCATTGAAGATCAATATATGACCATTAAGAACAATATATCACCACAGATGACATTGAAAGTTGATCACACTAGGCTGATAAATTGATTGTTGATGTGGTCAACACTCTATGCGTTTTACATTGTGCTTCATCAGGAGAAGTGAGGTGATAAGAGAGGTGAAAAGGGATGCTGATGGGAGAGAATGTGAGCTATCAGTGGGAGAAGCCCCACTTAACCCTCAACTGGAGAACAACGGCCAAAGGAATGAAGGGCCTAGCCACACATTAGGCAGTCTTGAATTGCAGCACTAGCATACAAGTTGTAAGAAACGATGCACCCTTAGAGGTTTTTACTGAAAATGCCCAGTCAGAGTTCTCCACCGTATAGCCACCTTGTGACTCCTATATGGTGTGGAGTGTTCATCACCATACGGTTTTACTCCCAAATGTCCCATTGTGCGTTTTTGGCATCCATGTGCATGAGGTCTTATAGTTTATCTTCCAGCAGCTGGAGTTTCTTGAACTAATGCAAGTTTTCTCTTTTCTGCTTTCATTTATTATCTCCAAACAGTCCAACAACAGGCGCTTTAAACAGAACACCACATTGCTGGACTTACTTCCTAGCAGAGGTCCCAATGCCTTCTCTCTCTTCTGTACCGCCCTGAAGAACACTGGACAGCAGCACTTAGCTCGGCAGCTGGAGGCCTTAGCGAAGACTGGGGAATCAAAAGTAAGTGCTCCTTTATTTTACATCAGGAGGATCCATACAGAGACTGTGCAACAGGATAAGAAATATGTCAACAACCACAGCGTATAGCATCGTAAAAAATTTGAGGGTGATTTGTGCAGGTCCCACCTTTAAAGTGAACCTATTCCCAGACTACTGGGAATAGGTATACTGGCAAAAGTGGAACTTCCGCTTATATCCTTTCTTTATACTACGGTGCCACATTTGACACCTGTCAGGGGGAAATGGGTATCTGTTTTTGACAGGTACCCTTCCCCATTTCCGGGAGACAGTGCCACAGCGCCGTCCCTCGGAAGCTTGTCCTCCTTCCTCCCCCGCCAGGCCAATTAGAAAGCACAGCAGGAAACCGGCTGTGAAGGCGAACAGCTTCACTGCCGGTTTCTCTTACCTTTAATGGGGGCGGCAGCAGCACCCGGGTGCCAACATCACGACAGGTAAGTCCTAATATTAAAAGTCAGCAGCTACAGTATTTGTACTCCTGACTTTTCATTTTGTTTTTGTGGGGGGGGGGAGGGGGGGGGGTGACTCCTCTTTAATGAGCAGTAAAAGAGATCTCACTGACCTCTCTAGCTGTTTGCATTGTGAAGTGATTCATCCTCAAAATCACAACAGAGACTCTTAAGGTCAGGAGTCAGTTCTTTCTCAGAGCTTCCAGCACCCTAGCACAAAAACAAATAAGAAAAGGTAGTGACACTCCAGATATGTAAGCAGTTATCTCTGTTTATTATAAGGCAGGCCACCTAAGCTCCACCTTCCGACACGTTTCACAACAGGCTAAGCTTCTAGTATAAGCGAATGATACATGTGGGAGAAAGAAGCTCAGTTGGATTACCTTACAATAAGCAGAGATAATAGCTTACTGATTTGGTGTGTGACCCTTTCTTCTGTTTTTTTTTTGCGCTGTGAGGCAAAGCACAACCTTCATCGGAGCCAACACCCAAAGAAGTGACTGAGGCGTGTATATTTATCTTTAGAGAAACAATGCATTTTGTAGCTTCCAGTATCTGCTATATGTTTACATTGGAGGGCTGGAAGGCTAGATTTTTTTCCCTTGAAATAGAAAGTAAGGGGGAGGGAGGAGCTGTGGCATATGAGCCTCTGTTGTGAAACTTAAAGATGGACTTCTCTACAATGCTTATAGCTACAGGGGTTAAATGAGGATTTGTACTTATGCTGTTTGTTCAAAGTATGTAAATACTTTACATAGTCTCCGTACAGCTTGGCTTAAATATTTTTAAGGTAATTGGTTAGGGAAGTTTGTTAGGGGCGATGAAAACTAAAGAAAGAACCCAGAGATGTTACCAGTTTTGCAAAGTAATGTGCAGAATGCAGTAACCCAAGGCATCTAGTCAGTAGCCAGAATTTAAAAATAATAACCCAAAAAAAATGTGTAGTAATCAGCGCAAACCACAATAATCAAAAATAAATTATATAGATGAATAAATTCAAGGCTGCAAGCAATCATTCCACCAGTGAATAAAAATAAATCAATATTGCTGTGCCAAGTGACTAAAATTAATCAAAATTAGATCAATAACAGTAATATCATAAGTGTGAATCCTACAAATGAATCAAAAAATGTGCATAAATATGAACTGAATATTCACCCTGTAAGCCGGCTAAGGGGAGGTTGAAGATGCGGAGTGGAGAAGACAGGTAGTCCAGTTAAAGAGGTTGTAAACCCACCTCACAAACATTTACCTATAGGTAAGCCTATATTAAGGCTTACCTATAGGTGCTATAAATATCTCCCAAACTTGCACCGTTTAGGAGATATTTAGAGTGCATACTGCCGATTACGTCATCGGCGCAGGCGCTCTGAAGGAACGGCCACCCGTGCCGTTCCTTCAGAGCTCAATGCCGTGAACGGCGGCTCCCTCGCGCATGCGCGGGAGTGATGTAATCGCGCCTCCGGCCAATCAGATGGCTGGAGGACGCGAACCCGGAAGCAGGACGGCCAGACATGTCGCCGTCCTGTCGCTGAGGTGGCGGCACGGCGGGGGCTTCGTTTTAAGGTAAGTACTACATAATGAGCTAGTATGCGATGCATACTAGCTCATTATGCCTTTCTCTTTACAGGGCTTTTTTTTTCTCAATTTTTTTTTTTTTGGGGGGGACTTTACTTCCTCTTTAATAATACCGATACTTATATAACTCTTATGATTCTATCCCTGAGGTGAGCTGCTATTCTAGCACTAGTCACTGAGAGCACCAGTTTGAAGTGTTTGGAGCACGATCTCACTTTTTCCTCACTGGATCACTGATTGGGATATTTGGAAGACCCTCTCCTTGATTAGGATTGAGTTTGGGACTTTTTTCTTATCATTTGACCATTGCACTTTTTGATCATTTTTTTTACTCGCACTTTTCGTTGCATTTGCACTTTTGTATATTTATATTGTAAATATTCAGTTCATATTTATGCACATTTTTTGATTCATTTGTATGATTCACACTTATGATATTACTGTTATTGATCTAATTTTGATTGATTTTATTCACTTGACACAGCAATATTGATTTATTTTTAGTAGCCAGAATTTGCTGCTCTGATAACCATGAAATTGATTAAATTTGAAATCTAATTGGTTGCTCAGGGCAATTGCAATTTTCACACAGTTGTCTCTTTGTGAGCCTTCGAGGTACCAGTTGTCACAGCCAGAACTGATAGGGAAAGAAGTATTCCTTTTTATTAGATCATCACATGGGGAGAGGTGGGATCTGGGGGGCCCCCTTGTTACAGAGGACGTCCAGATTCTGATAAGTCCCCTGCCCGCAGACCCCCACAACCACCGCCCAGGGTTGTCGGGAAGAGGCCCTTGTCCCCATCAACATGCGGACAAGGTGCTTTGAGGGGGGGGTGGCAGAGTCCCCCTGCCCCAAAGCACCCACCTCCCCATGCTGAGAGCGTGTGGCCTGGTATAGTCCAGGTTTTGGGGGGGGGGGGAGCCTCTCGCTCATCCCCTCCCCTTTCCTAAACCTTGCCAGGCTGCATGCTCGGATAAGGGTCTGGTAGGGACCTTGGGGGGGACCACACGCCGTTTTTTTTTTTTCCATTTTGACGTGGAGTTCCCCCTCAAGATCCTCAGAGCGCAAGTCGCACCACAAGTCGGATCATCATGATCTGACTTGGATGCGACTTCCATTCAAATCAATGGGCTCCCATAGGGAACCTTTGATTTTCACATTAAAAAAAAAAAAAAAACATATGACGTGGCTTAACGCTGTATAAGCAATGTTAGGCAACGTTTAGCAGCGCTAGACATTTTTACAGCTGTAACGCCGTCCTTATAACGCGCTGGTCCTGGGGTTTTTTTGCAGCTTGAAAACGCCTATGCCACTTACAGCTTTAAAACATCTGTGCATGCATGAGGCCATAAAATAACATGAAGACATTTATAAGCTGCAAAAAAAGGAAGCGTCTGACTCTCCTAAAAGCAGCTGCAAAAATGCCCGGTGTGCATGAGGCCTTAAAACGATACTCAAATCCATGTTTTATTTCCCTACCTAAATGTTCTGTAAAGCACATAATCGCACAGCGAATTCAACCTTGTTCCGTTGTAATCCGCTGTTCGAGTGCCACACAGTGGGTCCCATGCCACCTTAGTCTTTTTCAGCTGGCTGCCTTTTTTGGTTGTAAACAGCCAGCTCAAATGATGCCACACACTCCTTTTCCAGCGCCTTGTGTGTCGATCCTGCAGCAATTTTTCTGGCGGAGGGGGCGAGTGTTAAAACTGAGCAATTCCTATATTTCTTCTTTAAAGTGGAGTTCCACCCATTTTAATAAGTTCAGATGTATGTAATCCCCATAAAAAATATGTATCCCAGCAGCCCTTACGAATCGCCTAGTGACGAAATCTCGCATTATTACACCGGCACCAGCTGTACTCGGATGTATTGCATTGAGTCCGTGCTCCGCCCCGCCTCGTCTCCTCTCAGTGAGGTCTACGGGATGTAATTCTTTCAGTCCGCGCTCACTGAGAGGAGGCGGGGGCGGAGCGCGGACTCAAAGCTATACATCCCCTGGAGCTCACTGAGAGGAGGTGGGGCGGAGGACGGACTCAATGCAATACATCCCGAGTACAGCTGCTGCCGGTGTAATAATGTGAGATTTCCTCACTAGGCGATTTGCAAGGGCTGATGGGATACATACCAGGAGCCCTTGTGAATCGCCGAATGATGTAATCACCTATAGGCAGCCGGACCCGGAAGTGAGGATCAATAAAGAAGAAAAAAAGGTATTTCCTTGCAGAAAAAAATAAAATAGTTTCCATTGCTAAAATAATTTTTTATGGGGATTTACATACATCTGAACTTATTAAAATGGGTGGAACTCCACTTTAAGCTGGCCATAGATGTTTTTTTTTCTATTTAATTCAGAAAACTAACAGATTCCTCAATGTAAAGGAATGAAAGAAAGTGCAATTTCTGACAGCGGGACTCGGCACTGTCAAAATGCACTGATCAGCGGCTGCAGCTTTTTATTTGCAAACACTCCCCAACTTGTCAATTCAACAGAAATCGATCTAATGATCACCTTCAGTCAAACAGAACAGCCACACTGATCAAAATTCATCCGGTCCTTGTTGAGCCTACTGGATTTCGATCCATCTGGCATGGGTGCTTAACCTATGGCCCTCCAGCTGTTGCGGAACTACAAGTCCCATCATGCCTCTGCCTTTGGGAGTCATGCTTGTAACTGTCAGCGGCTTGCAATGCCTCATTGGTCTTGTAGTTCTGCAACATCTGGAGGGCCACAGGTTGAGCACCTGTGATCTATGGCCACCTTTAAACATGGAGGATTACATATGCCGAACACTTTTGTTTAGGGATCTGACGGACAGAAGAGATGCCTGAGAGTAGCTGAATCATGCCTACATATACACTACATTACCAAAAGTATTGGTCCTGACTTCAACCTGATAGAACACCTTTGGGATGAATTAGAGCGCAGACTGTAAGCCAGGGCTTCTCATCCAACATCAGTGCCTGACCTCACAAATGTGCTTCTGGAAGAATGGTCAAACATTCCCATAGACACACTCCTAAACCTTGTGGACAGCCTTCCCAGAAGAGTTGAAGCTGTTATAGCTGCAAAGGGTGGGCCAACTCAACATTGAACCCAACGGACTAAGACTGGGGTGCCATTAAAGTTCATGTGTATGTAAAGGCAGGCATCCCAATACTTTTGGTAATGTAGTGTATGTCCTGACCCACCTAGGAAGACATTTATAAGGCAGTAACTGAGCTTTTTGAAAGTAGAAGTCTATTTAAATTGTACTATATTGACATTAGTAGAGCAGAATAGGAAGTGAAATGTTGCCATCTGTTTCGGCTTTCCATTCGATGTTGGTTGTGAACTCCATGGCCTGTTGCTATGTAATACATTTTGATAGCAGTTGTTTCTTTGTGTACAATAGGGCTTGTTCCTGGCACTCACCTCCAGGTTACACCCAGACCTCAGTCCAGGATTTACTCCACAAAGATAGCAGTATAAATATTTAATAAATAATGTATTCTTATTATATTACATTGTACAATACATTGCAGCTTGTTGAATGAAGTAGACTCGTCACAGACCTCAGCAGTTCAAACTGAGTTTATGATAACACAAAAAAATAGTAGAAAGAGAGGTTACCTTCAGTAAAAAAAAACATTATTTTCTAATCTGTTCAGAATAAATTGTTTTATTTTAGAGCCAACCCTTTATTCACATTCTGGGCATATCAATATATACAATATACTAAAACTGGAGAATGTGAAATCCGGTGCAACTGTGCATGGTAGCCAATCATCTTCTATCTTCAGCTTGTTCATTTAGGCTGCATTCACACTTGAGCGTAGCGTTTTTTACCGCAATTTTACCGCGATTTTCAGGCATTTTTTCAGGCGTTTTTGGAGGCAGGCATTGACATCTATCAAAAACGCTGGTAATCAGCCCAAAAAGAAGCTCATGTACTTTTTTCAGCTACAGGCGTTTTGCAAAACGCTCAGATGTGAACAGGGCCATTTAAATGAATGTGGTTTTACTTGTTGGGCGTTTTAGAACGTTTTTTTTAGCGTTTTTGGAGCTGAAAAACACTCAAAAACGCCCAGATGTGAATGGAGCCTTAAGCTTTGACAATAAAACCTGGAAGCTGATTGGTTTCTATGGAGAGCTGCACCAGATTTCGCACACTCCAGTTGTAGTAAATAAACTCCTAAGTGTCATTTATTTTTACAGTAGTGTATTCAAAGATTAAGTTCACCTCTTGTAACATGTTACGCCCGTATTTAGGGTGTAATATGTTGCTGTTACAGCAGCCCCCGGTCCCCCTTTGTGACAGCGGGCCGGAGATCCTCTCTTCACACCTGCTGTCACAATTTTAAAAACACGTAGCTGTTCAGGGCTCTGCTCACCTGGCCATGTCATTCATTCACAGAGTTCTGTGAATGGGAGAACTACAACTACCAACAGCCATTGCAGCTGATGGCTTGTAATTCTCAATGAACTACCATGGTGCTTTTTATCACTCTCGGTAGTGCTTGGAGCTTCCTTTTGGATATCTATGTGTTATATGGGATGTTGGTTTGCGACGATACAGATTTTAAATATTTATCTGTGCAATCTATGCTGTGATATCTACGTAAAAGTGCTATTGTGTATAAATTAATACAAAAATACAAAAATTATTACAGATACAAATATGTAAAATCCACCTCCTCCTCCTCCTGTGTTATTAAAAAATTGCTAGTGCTTATAAGTGCTGTGAATCAAGAAAAATTGCCAGGATGTAAACATAAGTAGTGAGTACAAATAGTCCCCAATTGTGCATCCACTGAATAACCACCTGGGAAGCTATTGTGATGTGGGTTAGCAAGACCTTTATGCTAACAGCTTAATGCGAAATTGTGCAAAACAATTATAATCCTTTTTGAAAAATATAAATAAATAAAAAAAAATAATAATAAATTAGCAAACTCTTTACATGCTGCACTGTTCAATCCATATCAGCAGCCATTCGTTATGCTATTTAAGTGAATGTCCAAATGTGTCCACAGTGCTGTGCCAAAAATACATCTGTGCAGGTGTTACACCATTCAGTGTCCTCTGTGTCTTCACCCATGGTCCCCACTAGGTAATGCAATCACCAGCCAGCCCACCCCTTTCAACAGGGGTATAACGTTTTAGGTACTGTCCTTCCCGTTATGGGATGTCCCCTCTTCTGGTGTCCGATTCCTAGGTGGGTCCATTGTTTCTCAGGGAAAAAGGATAGAATGCCCCATAGTGTAGTAATATTTCAACCAAATGTTTTATTTAAATAGTAACTTACAGTTGCAGAGTAAAAAATCCAGCGTTGCTGTGGCGCTTCCGCGTTCCACAGCCGAAAACCACAATACCGGAAGTGACGCCATTTTTCTTTCAGTTACACTGATAGTCTGCAAGAACCTGAGATTGCACCAGTTTTATACCAGGACAGGTTAGAATAAAGTTGGCTATAGATAGATCGAAGCTTGACAGGTACAGCAGGGACCGTCTGAGATTTGAGCCATCTGTGGGCAGGCTGGTTGTACTGAAGTTAATCCATCATATTTTTTGCATGCAATCACTGCCAGTGGCTATAGTCGCTATCAGTAGTCATTGTGTTTTACAGGCATGGAAGGCTCCTCACCAGCAGAACACAATAGTGCTGCAATAGGTATTCTCCCTTCAACACTCACTGTGTTGATGGGGAAATCAGTTAATTTTCTGTTCTTCCAGCCTTGATGGAAGGACAGATAATTGTATAATATATGACTTGTTTAAGTATGTGTGATCTGACTGCCAGCTGTTAGCAGCGCAGTCAACTAACCTTCCCAGATCAGCCCCAGTTAGTTTGCCCAATTAAAATACTACACTTCTTTATTAATAATTTTCTTGTTGGCATCCTGTTAATTATTTTTTCTCTGTTCTCTCTTGTTGCAGGAAACACCGCTTCCATTGTCTGTGCAAGAAACCGTTCCAAGAGGAAGACTTTTCCCACTAGGTGAGGTTTTGGCAGATGTTCAGGCTGAGCAGTAGACGGCTCTCAGTCCAATGTTAGAGAGCAGTTACTCAGCACTACAGATCGAGTACATTAAAGGAAACCTACACTGAGAAAAGTAGAGACCACTATTGCTGACCCTTTTCCTAAAATGCTAGTTGCATGGCAGTCTCTAGATTAACCCCTTCTTGACCGCCCCACGCAGATATCGTGCCCTCCAGCGCAAAATCATGTAACTGTATGTGATTTCGTGCACTGGGTCTGGGGCACACGTCGCAGGCCACAGCGGGAGCCAATCAGCGGGTCTGCGGACCCGATATTCACTGGCACCCGGCGATCGTTCTCAGGAGAGGCAGAACAGCAGTCTGCCTATGTAAACAAGGCAGACCCTCGTTCTGTGAGAGGGGAAGATGGAGATCTTGTGCTTCTGCTAAGCAGGAACACGGATCTCTGTCTTGCTCCAGTCCAAGCACCTCCCCCACACAGTTGGAAAGCACTCCCTAGGAGCACATTTAACCCTTTGCATTTTTTTTTTAGCATTGATCACTGTATTGGTGTCACTGGTCCCCAAAAAATGTCACTTAGTGTCAGATTTGTCCACCGCAATGTCGCAGTCCCACTGAAACGTGCTTATCGTCGCCATCACTAGTGAAAACAATTAAAAAAATAAAAATTATATAAATATATCCCATAGTTTGTAGACGCTACAACTTTTGCGCAAACCAATCAATATACGCTTATTGTGATTTTTTTTTTTTACAAAAAACGTAGCACAATACATATTGGCCTAAATTGATGAATACATTTGATTTTTTACATTTTTTTATTGGGTATGTTTTATAGCATTAAGTAAACAATATTGTCCCCCCCCCCCCCCCAAAATTGGCCGTCTGTGACAGACACAGCTCCAGAATCTTCTTGACCATTGGGAAACTAGGCAGGAAAAAGCTTTACCACGCCTATGGGGCAGTCCCAGGTGATATACTCCCACTTCCTGCTATATACACTCAGTTGTTTTTCTACCTAGTCAGGGGTAAGGACCTAGTTCTTTGCTGTGATCTCCGGTCCTACCATTTTTTCTTTTTTAAACTGATTTTTTTTTTCCTCTTATTTTCTGTTCCTGTGGGAACTACAATCAACTGCCGGATTGGGCGACGTACTGGATATTCTAGATCCTTCCGGTCTCACCAGTCCGTTCAGCGAGCGTGACCCGATCTCACCTCTGCACCAGGTCGGCAACAACATGCCCCACTGGACGGGGGCTGGCCAGCGAGTTAATCATCTTGCGAGGACGCTCACACCTGGTCACGACTTGAGTCGTGGCGTACCTCTGGCCCGCAGCACCCCCATTCCAAGATGGTGCAGTGGTCTACCTGGAGTGGTGCCCACCCGATTCCGTGGTGTGGTAAGTAGTGTCTTCCTTGGTGGTCTTATGGGGTGGACTTGGGCCCCTCCCTGGGATGGTCGGACCCTTGGATTCCCCTCCATCCCCCCAGCCCCTCTAAACAGTCACTGTGGGTCTTTTGGCCCCCAAACCACCCCCCCCCTCCCTTTCCCGGGTGCGGTAGGAGCTGGCTTTGCCACATGCTCCAGAAGGGAGGGAGGTTAGATGTGGTTGCTGCTGACCAGGTTGCACAACGAGGGGTTTTGAGCAGGTTCCCTGCCTCCTGGGGGTTAGTGACTGGGACAGGGATGTCCTTTGGGTTCACTGCGGCCGTGGTTGGGCTGGGGGAGCAGATGTTTTATCATCCACAGGTACCTGCCTCACGTGGCTAGATTGGGACAAAAATTTAGGCTGTGGCTTAGCGGCCTACTCGCAGCTGACGGACCAAGCTGTCTGAGCTACTGACCAAGCTGTCCGAGTTGCTGGCCAAGCTGTCTAAGCTGCTGACCAAGCTGGGGAGCGGATGTTTTATCATCCGTGGGTACACGCCTCACATGCCTGTACCGGGTCAAAAATTTAGGCTGCGGCTTCGCGCCCTACTCTCGGTTGACGGATCAAGCTGTCCGAGCTACTGACCAGGCTGTCCGAGCTGCTGGCCAAGCTGATGACCAAGCTGCTGAAGCTGACAATCCGCCTTCCCCCCTGCTGCCCTGGGTGGTCGGCTCCGCTGGGGCTCGCGGCTGGGCACCCTCAAAAATTTAGGCTTCAGTTTGCGGCCTACTGGGCCACGCAGCCGCTTTGAGCGCTGCTGTTGGGGAGTGTGGCCTCAGTGAGTTTTGCTGAAACCCCCAACTCTCTTCCTGGGCATCTGACGGACTGTGAATCTGGGCAAACGCGGCTGGGCCTCCATGAAAATTTAGGCCGCTGCTTGCGACCTGCTGAGCCACATGGTCAGCCTGGTGCCTCTCTTAAACTGGGTGGTGCCATGGGGGGCGTTTCATTTTTAGTGACAGTATAGCAGCCATTATTGTGTGGGCGAGGGTACTCTGCCTGCGCGTCTGCGTCACAGCGAGCGGCCCCCCTTCAAATGTCCTCTATGAAAGGCGACCCTCTTACTTTTTTGTGGGGTCTAATAGGTGGTCCTTTTGTGGACCTTTGGCCAGCGTCTCCTTGCGGGACTGAGGTTAGCGGCTTCCGCTACCTCTTATGTTTTCAGGGTGAGCTTAGTATATAGCAACCCTACTGGGTCTGCGTCAACGCGCTTCGAATGCTCTGGTAGTGGGGATGATTCCTCTTTTCTCAGATGAAAAGGCGCTGAAGGATGCACTGATTGTATTGGTGGAGAAAATTATAAACATGAGGGATGCAGCTGCTGCTCTGTCTGAGGCGCCGGTCCCCTTCGTGCCCACAGATCCTCTAAAGCGCCTACTTTGACAAAATTGTCGCGAGTCAGTGGAGTTGTCCTAAACGCTATATGGCAGTGCCTAAGCGTTTTGATAGACGGTATCTCTTGAGGAGTCTCTGTTGAATAATTGGGCAGTTCCACCTGTGGGGGACTCTCAGGTCTCTGGGCTGAATAAATCCACCCTAATTATGGTGAAGGAGTTGCTGGTTTTTAAAAGATCCTTTTAACACCATAACGAGCAGCCGCCGCAGATGTACTGCGGCAGGCTGGCTCTCCCAGGCAAAGTCCTGTACATGTACGGCATTCGCCTGGGAGGAGCTAGGGGTCTCGTCAGTGGGGAAGCTGGCGCGAGTGTCATGCGGCTCCGATGGCCGCCTGACACCGGCAATCTCTCCCCGCTGACAGAAGGGCGGACGGCTGATGTAAACACAGCCGTTTGTCCTTCTCCATGAGATGATCACAGAGACCATGTGATCCTGCTATATAGGATCACATGTCTCTATGGTCATCACACAAGCCCAACCACAGTTAGAATCATTCCCCTAGGCTTACATTTAACCCCTTGATCACCCATAGTATTAACTGCCAGTGTCATTATTACAGTAACAGTGCATATTTTTTGCATTGATTACTGTAGTAATGTCACTGGTACCCCCAAAAGTGTCAAAAATATCAGTTGGGGGTCCGATCTGTCCGTCGCAATGTCGCAGTCCTGCAAAAAATCGCAGATCGTCACCATTACTAGTGGAAAAAAAACAATAAAAATTACATAAATCTTTCCCGTAGTTAGTAGATGCGATAACTTTTGCGCAAACCAATCAAAATACGCTTATTGCGATTTTTTTTTTTTACCAAAAATATGTAGCAGAAAACAAATTGGCCTAAAATGTTAAAAAATTTAGATTTTTACATTTTTATTTTTGGGAATGTTATATAGCCGAATGTAAAAAATATATATTTTTTTTTTTCAAAATTGTCGCTCTTTTTTTGTTTATAGCGCAAAAAATAAAAATTGCAGAGGTGATCAAATACCACCAAAAGAAAGCTCTGTTTGTGGGAAAAAAAAGGACGTCAATTTCGATTGGGTACAGCGCTGCACGACCGCCCAATTGTCCGTTAAAGTCACGCAGTGCCGATTTGCAAAATATGGCCTGGTCATTAAGCAGTAAAATCTTCCGGTCCTTAAGTGGTTAAAGGAAGTGGGAGTATATCCCGCTGGGACTGCCCCATAGGCGTGGTAAAGCTTCTTCCTGCCTAGTGTCCTACTCCTGTAGGGGACAGCATAACCCAATGGTCAAGAAGGTTCTGGAGCTGTGTCCGTCAATGAACATCAGAGAAAAGGATTTTACGGTAAGACAAAAATCCAATTTCTTTTTTTTTCCCAGCAGGCGGGGTGTCACTACTCACTTATCTTGGTTACCCATGCCTTTTCTTTGAGTGCCCTCTCAGTATTCCCTGATGGCCGCAGGTCGGGCTTCCACAGCTCCCGGCAAGGACACCCCGCCTGCTGGACTACTGTCCACAATGTTCTTATATATTCTGACTTTACTGTTGAGCTATGAGTATATCGGATATGGATAAAACCCTCTTTGGGATGACTCATAATTCCCTTATTTTTGTGATACAGTACATATGTTTCTACCTATTATACCAAGGCCTTCTTATGTGACCTGTAAGGGGGATACATTTTCTCTCTTGCAGTGACTTAGGATGCACCTGCTCCTGATGAAGTGGAAATTATCCACGAAACGCGTTGAGCCTTTCATCGATGCATCTTTCAACTTTTATATAAATGCTATTATTAGCGATGGTTCCATTCCAATGTACATTTCAGCAGCTCTGTATGATCTGATACTATGTTTTTATTGTATTATTTACCCAATTGCTCTATGTATGTATTGTGCTTTGTATGATGATGACATTCGTTATTAAATCATCCCTTTCTGTACTGCTGACTCTACGTTTTTATACGCCAACCACTCCCACACACTTCATATAAAGTCCCACTTTCCCCCTCTTTTTATTTCTATTTGTACTTTTTTTTCGTTTAGCAACGCTTGGCAATTGGCTGTTTATATTTATTAATATTATGCTATGGATTTATCATATATTACCCTATTTACCGTGCCAATTGCCTTATGTACCCTTCTTACCCCCCCTTTTTTATTCCCTTCCCCCCTTGTTTCTGTATGAATAGGGATGGAGACATCTAGCCACAGATGGGCAGTGCCTCACACAAAGTCCCAATTGTTTGTTCTTGGTTTTGTCCTATGAGACTGCCAGACTTCTGTTCCTCTGTCTGTACAGTGCTGATTGGCCCTGTGCTGATCACATGCACCCTCCTAAGAAAATAAAATCCTCTCTAGCAATACACACCAAACTGAGCATGTGCAGCCTGACGTCATAGACTCAGGAAATTATTAGGGGACAGTGGAAGAAGGGGAGAATCAAACAGCCTTTTTACACAATGTAGAGGATTAACCCCTTAGGTTCCACAATGAGTATAGCAAGCATGCTTTACTGCATATACACACCGATTTTACTGTAGTGGGTCAAGTAGCACTTTAAAGAGGATCTTCACCTTAGAAAAAATAAATAAAAATCAGCAGCTACAAATACTCCCCCCCCCCAGTAGTACTCCCAGCTCTGCTGATACCCCACTCAGTAGTACCCCCAGCTCTGATGATACCCCACTCAATTATAGAGGTAGGGAGACTACTGCGCTTACTAAAAACAAAAATAAATAAATAAATAAATTGAACAGCTGCTGGCACTACAATACAACTATATTGTTAAATCTGTAAAAACATAGAAAGTGCCACGCTACAAATGTGAAAATATTTGGATGGATCCAATATATGTGTTAACCCGTGATTATATATGTATATAAAAATCAATAAACCATGAGATACTACATCTCGTATGGAAGATGCAACGTGCAAACTTGTGCAAAAATATATGATATGAAATGCAATCACACTATAGAAGAAAGTTTAAAGAATCCTCAAAGGTATAAAAATTGTATAAGGTAAATAAAGTCATGTTTTTGGATGGTATCACACTATGTGGAGCATTTTTGTTTTTTGGAGCACTTTAACCACTTGCCGACTGCCTAACGACGATTTACATCGGCGGTCAGCCCCTCACAGGCAAAGTGACGTACGTCTACGTCGCTAGCCTGTGAGCCTCTAGGGAGCGAGCGCGCGCCGCCGGAGGCGCACTCCCGCTCGCTCACGGACCCCCCCGCACGTGTGCCTGGCCGACCCGATGTCCGACGGGCACTCGCAATTGTCCGTTACAGCGGGAGAAAGGCAGGCGGCTAATGTAAACAAAGCCGCCTGTCATTCTCCCCTGTGTAAGAATGGAGATCATACGGTTCTGCTATATAGGACCGTTGATCACTGTTCTTACACCTCAAGCCACATCCAATCACAGTTAGATACACGCCCCTAGGTACACACTTAACCCCTCCCTCTCAAAAAGTTAACCCCTTCACTGCCAGTGTCATTTTTACAGTAACAGTGCATATGTATAGCACTGATTACTGTAGTAATGTCACTGGTACCCCCAAAAGTGTCAAAAATGTCAGTCAAGGGTCCGATCTGTCCGCCGCAAAGTCGCAGTCCCGCAAAAAAAAAAACGCAGATCGCCGCCATTACTCATTAAAAAAAAAAAACAACAAAAATGACAAAAATCTTTCCCTTAGTTAGTAAACGCAATAACTTTTGCGCAAACCAATCAAAATATGCTTTTTGCGATTTTTTTTTTTTTTTTTTTACCAAACATATGTAGCATAAAACAAATTGGCCTAAAATGTTAAAAAATTTTGATTTTTACATTTTTTTTGGGAATTTCATATAAAAAAAATGTGAAAAATATTGTTATTTTTGCAAAATTGTCGCTCTTTTTTTGTTTATAGCGCATGATCAAAAAATCGCACAGATGATCAAATACCACCAAAAGAAAGCTCTGTTTGTGGGAAAAAAAGGACGTCAAATTCGTTTGGGTACAGCGTCGCACGACCGCGCAATTGTCCGTTTAAAGTCACGCAGTGCCGAATAGCAAAATAGGCCCTGGTCAGGAAGGGGGTAAAATCTTCCGGGGCTTAAGTGGTTAAAGACCGGAGGAGGAATCTGATACGAGGGTAGTTTCAGCAAGGTCTTATCACCCTATGTTCATGCGACTCTATGGTAACAACATTGGAGTCCATCATCTCCACATCTCCACACCTTAAAGATTGGAGGAGGAATCGGATACCAAGGTTGTCCCAGCAAGGCTTTAATATCCTATGTGTGTACGACTCTATATTAACAGCATTAGAGTCCATTATCTCTGGTAAGCGCTCCTGCAATTTTCCTGTTTGGTGTTGGAAGCACTATTGGTGTTTTTTCTATTTTCTTCACTGGATCACTGAAGATTGACTTCATATTTATGGATTTCACCTTATATGTGGACATTTACCTTATACAATTTTTATACCTTTGAGGACTCTTTACACTTTCTTTAAAGGCTATAGTGTGATTGCATTTCATATATATTCTTGCACAAGTTTGCACGTTGCACCTTCCATATGAGATGTAGTATCTCATGGTTTTCTTGATTTTTATATATATATATTATTTAAAATCACAGGTTAACACATATATTGGATCCATCCAATTATTTTCACATTTGTAGCGTGATGCCCCACTCAGTAGTACCCCCAGGTCTGCTGATTTCCATGCTCAATAGTAACCCCCGGCTCTGCTGATCCTTTGGTTTGCTGATCACCCTCTCTCTGGTACCCACTCACCTCCTGCTATATTGCTCCCACGCTGCACACCACATATTCTGCTCTGGTCCGGACACCACTTACCTTCCTGCTAATCCCTGCTGCACAACAGATGTGACGTCTATACCAGACACTCCCAGAATATTTACACATGAACCGGAAGTGGCTGCTTTCCACTTTGCTTGTTGGATTCCTAGTGCATCCTGGGATAACTCATACCTGCAATACCTCCAAAACACAGCAAAGGTAACTCAATAAAAGCCCCTCAAAAGCTTCAAGTGCTGCAATCGAGCTTTGTCATAGACTTCTATGGAGGCTTTGTGGACACTTTGAAGCACCAAAAAAGCAACATGGAGTAAGGTAACCGTTTTATTTAGTGACAGGTGCTTTAATTGGCTTTCAGAGTGCTTTAATAAAATGATGTCCAATGCCACATTTTGCCCAGGAAAAGGGGGGGGGGGGGTTGCATGACCTTAACCTTGCGTTGAGGCTTTTAGGGACCGCATTGATGTGCTAACTCTTTGCAGTTTCTACTTTTGCCCATTGGTCCTTGAGAATATAGTGCCAGTGCAGCCCCTCCCCCCCCCCTCCTCCGTTGATGTGTATATTGGATATGTAAGGAGTAGTTTTTGCTTCAAACTTGATGATGCCTGCTGTTGGTTGAAACACTCTGCAGTGTATGAGAGGTGTGCAGGTTCAAATTCAGGTATTCATATCAAGGACCCCTGTTCTGTAACACCTAAGTGATAAATATCTGTAATAGTTTCAACATTTCTTTGATTTATGTGCTTCTCACTAGTTCCAGGGCTGCAAAACCTTTACACAAATTTTTGTCCAGTAAGTAGTATGCACAGAATAGGGAATGGCTGCTTCCATCTGAGCCTTATCACACAATTGTTTTGCTTCATGACAGCATCTCTTGAAATGTACCTATGATTTATGCATTCTGTTGGATCTGTTCTTGTTGAATGAATTGTTCCCGTGACCATGGCCTTCTTTGGTATTTCCCAGAATGCTATGAGATGAGCATAGATGATGGAGATGGTCCAGTAAGCGTGAGTCACACCAGCGTTGATTTCTTCCTTAATCACCAGAAACAGGTTAGTACATCTTTGTCTTTATGGGTTCCTGTAAATTATAGCCGTATTAGTGCACTCGTAACAACACAATTGAGTACTGTCTGTGAGAGTCCATTCACACTGCCGCGACTTGTGAGGCGACTTGTGTGCCCTCAAGTCGCCCCAAGTCGCTTGACATAACAAAAGCAATGTAAATCAATGAGAGCCGTCTTAATTGGCACCACTGAAGTCGCTCCGACTTCAGAGAAGGGTCCTGTACTACTTTGAGGTGACTTGTATCCGACTTGTCCCATAGACTTCAATGGGAGTCGCCTCCTTATCTTATTTGAAGCGACTTGTGATCCGACTTTGCATGAAGAAGGAAATTTATTAGCCAGGCATTCCCCACATTCCCCACTGGACTCCAGAACCAGAAAAAAAAAAGATCGTTTGTCCAGAACCAGAAAAAAAAGATAATTTTTCTTAGAATTTTTAGTAGCACAGGGATAGGGCTCAGCTCCTTTTACACCTGTGCGTTTTTGTTGTAGGCGTTTATTGGGCATTTTTTGGGCGTTTTATTTATTAGCCAGGCATTCCCCACATTCCCCACTGGACTCCAGAACCAGAAAAAAAAAGATTGTTTGTCCAGAACCAGAAAGAAAAGATAATTTTTCTTAAAATTTTTAGTAGCACAGGGATAGGGCTCCACTCCTTTCACACCTGGGCGTTTTTGTTGCAGGCATTTATTGGGCATTTTTTGGGCGTCTTTGGAGGCAGGCATGACATCTGAACTTCTGTATAGGGGTATATACACACACACACACATATATGTATATACAGTGGGTACGGAAAGTATTCAGACCCCCTTAAATTTTTCACTCTTTGTTATATTGCAGCCATTTGCTAAAATCATTTAAGTTCATTCTTCTTCCTCATGAATGTACACATAGCACCCCATACTGACAGAAAAACACAGAATTGTTGACATTGTTGCAGATTTATTAAAAAAGAAAAACTGAAATATCACATGGTCCTAAGTATTCAGACCCTTTGCTTAGTATTTAGTAGAAGCCCCCTTTTGATCTAATACAGCCAGGAGTCTTTTTGGGAAAGATGCAACAAGTCTTTCACACCTGGATTTGGGGATCCTCTGCCATTCCTCCTTGCAGATCCTCTCCAGTTCTGTCAGGTTGGATGGTAAACGTTGGTGGACAGCCATTTTTAGGTCTCTCCAGAGATGCTCAATTGGGTTTAAGTCAGGGCTCTGGCTGGGCCATTCAAGAACAGTCACGGAGTTGTTGTGAAGCCACTCCTTCGTTATTTTAGCTGTGTGCTTAGGGTCATTGTCTTGTTGGAAGGTAAACCTTCGGCCCAGTCTGAGGTCCAGAGCGCTCTGGAGAAGGTTTTTGTCCAGGATATCCCTGTACTTGGCCGCATTCATCTTTCCCTCGATTGCAACCAGTCGTCCTGTCCCTGCAGCTGAAAAACACCCCCACAGCATGATGCTGCCACCACCATGCTTCACTGTTGGGACTGTATTGAACAGGTGATGAGCAGTGCCTGGTTTTCTCCACACATACCGCTTAGAATTAAGGCCAAAAAGTTCTATTTTGGTCTCATCAGACCAGAGAATCTTATTTCTCACCATCTTGGAGTCCTTCAGGTGTTTTTTAGCAAACTCCATGCGGGCTTTCATGTGTCTTACACTGAGGAGAGGCTTCCGTCGGGCCACTCTGCCATAAAGCCCCGACTGGTGGAGGGCTGCAGTGATGGTTGACTTACTACAACTTTCTCCCATCTCCTGACTGCATCTCTGGAGCTCAGCCACAGTGATCTTTGGGTTCTTTACCTCTCTCACCAAGGCTTTTCTCCCCCGATAGCTCAGTTTGGCCGGACGGCCAGCTCTAGGAAGGGTTCTGGTCGTCCCAAACGTCTTTTATTTGAGGATTATGGAGGCCACTGTGCTCTTAGGAACCTTAAGTGCAGCAGAAATCTTTTTGTAACCTTGGCCAGATCTGTGCCTTGCCACAATTCTGTCTCTGAGCTCTTCAGGCAGTTCCTTTGACCTCATGATTCTCATTTGCTCTGACATGCATTGTGATCTGGAAGGTCTTATATAGACAGGTGTGTGGCTTTCCTAATCAAGTCCAATCAGTATAATCAAACACAGCTGGACTCAAATGAAGGTGTAGAACCATCTCAAGGATGATCAGAAGATATGGAAAGCACCTGAGTTAAATATATGAGTGTCACAGCAAAGGGTCTGAATACTTAGGACCATGTGATATTTCAGTTTTTATTTTTAATAAATCTGCAACAATGTCAACAATTCTGTGTTTTTCTGTCAGTATGGGGTGCTATGTGTACATTCATGAGGAAGAAGAATGAACTTAAATGATTTTAGCAAATGGCTGCAATATAACAAAGAGTGAAAAAGTTAAGGGGGTCTGAATACTTTCCGTACCCACTGTATACACATACACACATATAGGTGTGATAGGAGCGGAGCCCTATGCCTGCAAATAATTTCATGCCTGGCTAATAAATAAAACGCCCAAAAAATGCCCAATAAATGCCTACAACAAAAACGCACAGGTGTAAAAGGAGCAGAGCCCTATCCCTGTGCTACTAAAAATTCTAAGAAAATTTATCTTTTTTTTCTGGTTCTGGACATGCTACAGAGCTGAAACTTCACAGATACACTTTTTAGACCCCCCAGATACTAAATCCAAAGAAATCAAATTTTTTTTTTCCAATAATTTTTTCAATAATTGGCTCTCAATTTTTAAGAACTTTTTTTGTGTGATTGAGCATAACCCAGAACCATCATATTCTGATTGGCCAAATACAAAGTCGTCTATCATACAAGTCGCGCTGAATACGCGCAAAGTCGCGCTGAAAGTCGCGCTAACAAGTCGCCCCTTATGAGGCGACTTAGAGGTCGCGGCAGTGTGAACCGGCTCTAAAGCTTTTTCATTTGCACTAACAGTTAGGCTCTGTTCACACCAGTGCAATTTCAGATGCAACTTAAGTCGCATGGAACCACATGACAGTGAAAATCAGATTGATTTCAGTGGTGCCTATTCACATCAATACAACTCGGCATGGTGCCATTTTGGAAACACTTGCTGTACTACTTTCGTGTGATTCCAAAGCGATTTTGGCCCCATAAAATATGCAAACCACATCCCAGTTGCACTACATAATCACCTCAATTTGGATCCATATCGGACTGCAACAAGTTCGAACTTTGAGGTTTTTCTTTTTACAAGATTATTGTTCTCAACATTTTGTTATTGCCCCGTGTATCTGTACTGTTTGAACCTTAGAAAAAGGGAGTACACCCCAAAAGCCTGCAATTTTGTGACGTCTTTTACATTTAAAAACAAAAGTTTGTCCTGAAAAGTGCAAGTTAAAAACAAAAAGTATCACAGATTGCACTCTGTGCCATTGTTTTGCTTTTCTGTAGCTTCACAGCTGATGTCGACCACAAGGCACAGCCACGACCACAATAATTCCTATTGCAAGCCATACTCACAGCGGCTTTCAGCGATCCTGCAGAGTATGTCTCCTCCTCCTATAGGCATTAATGGAGCCATAACATGCAAGCACAGGGTATAGAATAACCTGCAGGACCACTTTTGGAAAAAAGTTGAGGGGGGTGAATGCATGCCTTATTGGCCAACTTGTACCAAAAGTAAAGTTGTCCTTTAATAAAAAAAAAAAAAATGAAAATATATACACAGATGAAGTTCCTAAAAGATTTGTGCCAAAGCATTATCCAGTCCTGGGATTAATAGAGCTCTCCCACTAACACTCATAAGGTCTTGTCCCCCCTCCCCCCCCCCCCCCCCCCGTGACTGAATAATAAAAGGAGAAGTAGCAGACTGCTGAATTCATCTCTCTGTCACTCTGCTCTCTCCTTCTAAGAGAATCTCCTTTATTAGCACATGAGCTCTGCAGCACAACTGATTGGCTCTTCTTGCTGCTCCTTCCTCTCCCAGTGTCAGCTCTTATTTATAGGGGACTGATATTGGGTCAAATTTTGGTACTTAAACTCCTTTCCGCCAGCCGTACACATATATACAGCCTCTCAGTGGGTGGGTCTTAATGCCAAGAGGCTGTATATATGCCTACCTACCTTGAACAGAGCTGTGCCGAGAGTGTGCGCACTGTGCGCTCCTGGCAATGTTACCAGCCGCTATCTGTTTACGATCTCTACTTGTGATAGAGAGGTTTCCGATCATGTGACCACTATGACAGCCAATCATTGCGGTCACATGCTCAGAAACCCTACCCCTCTCCTGGCATCTGAAATCCCTTAAAGGGCCAGGAGGCACTGCCGCCAAGGGGTTAATTGCAGCATGCAGTTTGGCTTTAATTGCAGTATGCAGCTGGGTAGTTTGTTAGCTGCACAGTATGTGAAAGTTTCAATCCTTCGATATGTCTCCCTCCAGGCCTACAGGATGAGCACTATCCCTCGTGGCTTAGCCCTAATCATCAGCAATATCCAGTTTTCCGATCCTGAACTGGGTCATCGCTATGGAGGAGAAGTGGATGAGGCCTCTCTGAAACACCTGTTTTCTAATTTCAACTATAAGGTTATTTTCCGGAGTGATTTAACTGCTCAGGTATGTAAAGACAACATGCGCTTTTCTTTTCTACATCTTTATCTACATCTTTAACTGTAAACAATAAAGCCCAATTTTGGGCACCTTAACTTTTTACCCTTACTATTTTGTATATCTGCTCTTGAATAGTGAAGTACTTTCTTACTTTAACCACTTCCCGCAAACCAACGTATCTGTACGTTGGCTTGAAGAAGTGTTGTACCGGTTGTGCAGGCATCACCCCTGTACTGTTTTTTTAGAGCCAGCGGTCAGCTTTCTGGAGATAACAACCGATGCGGCTGAGCAGCTGCTCGGCTGTTATCCCAGATGTCCTCCGTCAATAGACAACGAGGCTCAGGAGCGAGCCCGCCTGAGTGTTCCCATAGAAAACAGCATTTATATGGAGGCACTCAGCAGAGCGAAGGGGTAAGCAGAGCCAGCGAGGGGTGAACCGAGAAAAGGGGAGGGGGGGGGGGTTCAGGGCCACTCTTTGCAATTCAATTGCACAGAGCAGGGAACTATAAGGGCCAATTCACACCACACTATGTGCGGTGACAGATGTTTTGCCACTTGGTAAAACATCTACCCATATGGAAGAAAAATGTATTTCCAATATATTTAGGGAAAAAAATATATTGAATATGGCCAAAATTGTAGCATTTCAAATATATTTCCAATATATTTGGGAAAAATAAAAAATGTTTTTTTTTTTAAATATATTTTTAATATATTTTTCTTCCATGTGGGTATCACCACAGGGACAGATAGGAAACAATTGTTGCTGCAATAAAATGCAGACATGCGGCGTTTTATCACAGCACACCAGCCCAAATCGCACTGCAATGTCAGGCAGCGCATTGGGCTGCTGGACATTGCAGTAAATGAAGTGTACGTTTTTGACACTTCAAAAAAAGCTGGTACAAAACAACAAGAAAAAGGGAGCAGTGCAATGCGCTTAATCGCACACCACACTGCCCCATAGCACAGATGGCAACGGAGAGGTGTCACAGCGACAAAGCACTGCATTTGCCCTAAACCTGTTTATTATTTGTAAAAAAGAGTGTTTACAATCAGTTTTTAGTCCTCTCTTGACTGTATTGAGCTGGCCCTCCACGTATCATCATACAATGTACTTTGTGAATGACAAAGGACAGAGCGTGGCAGAGGCATAACATCGGAACTGGTGTCTGTCATAAACACCTTTCCCATGCAGCGGGAAGCTGGAAGTATGACTCTGCTGGAGGACTATTTAAGTAAACAACCTCCTAGCTATTTAATAGCAGATGCTCAAAATAGGAAGGGGTTACAAATTGTAAAAACGAAGGTGCCCAGACTTGGGCTTTAACCACTTCTGGACTGTCAGGATTTGCCCCCTTAATGACCAGGCCATTTTTTTGAGATTCGGCACTGCGTTAATTTAACAGACAATTGCTGTACCTAAATGAAATTGATGTCCTTTTTTCCCACAAATAGAGCTTTATTTTGGAGGTATTTGATCACCTGTGCGATTTTTATTTCTCTATCGTTCATTGACGGACGCAGTTCTCTCTGATTCATATCGATAGGGTTATACTGCCCCCCTACAGGAGTAGGACACTAGGCAGAAAAAAAGTTCTGGCTACGCCTATGGGCAGTCCCAGAGGGTACACCCTCTCTCTTCCTGCATAGGATGTCAGTTTTTAATCTGCCTAGTCAGGAGTAAGGACCTAGTTCTTTGCTGGGATCTTTGGTCCTGGCATAGAAGTAATTTTTTTATGTAGATTTTTTTTTTTTTTAACTAGCTTTTTTTTCTCCAGAACGTTTTTCCTGTGAGATCTTCAAGCAAATTATGCCGGGGCTGGGTGATGGGCTGGATCCCTATATCCAGTGGTCACCCCAGTTTGGGGAGCGAGCTCGTGCAGGCCTTACTTAGCTCCACGCTGGGTCGGCCGCGACATAGACGGGGACTGACCCCGCAAGTTAAACGTCTCGCCAGGACGCACACGACAGGGTCTAGGCCTGAGTTGCAGCGTTCCTATTTGGCTGACAGCCCCCCCCCTTCTTCGGTGGCATGTGGTCCTGTCACGAGATGGCACCCACCTGTGTTCCCGGTATTATGAGTAAATGTCCCCCCCTTCCCTGGCGCATTTTGGAATTGACGCGGACCCTCTCCCTGGGATGGTCGGACCCTCACACTCCTGGGTTTCCCTCTGTCCTGTTGACCCCCTACCTCCCTCCTCCCAGGTGGGGGACTGTTTGAGCCTACCTGAGGCTGGGGCCTAGTGTGCAGGCCGCATGAGGGGTCGGGGGGTGCTCTGTTCGCGGCCCTAAGTCGATGGTGCGGGGCCTCGGTCGGGTCCTCCAGGGCTGGATGGTGTAAGAGGGCTGGCGGGGGGTCTCCCTTTGGGGTCCTATTGCCGCCCAGGGCCGCCATTTTATTGTAGCCTTGTCTGTATTTATGACGGTTTCCATCTTGGTACACCCGTTGTCAGCCATTTTGCTTAAACCGTGGGAAGCAACTTCTAGGATGGTTTTTTCATCATACGAGAAAGTCGTATATTACGTGGTGTGAGTCTCCTTGGGCACCCCCTCGCTCTTACTCGGTGGCCCGGATCTTGGCTTCCTTCAACGGGGAGTTGATCAAGAGTTGGCATTGAGTACTGCCAAGGATCAGGTTTTTGGCTTTGGCAATTTTCTTCCAAAGCCCGTTGGCCGCCCGTTCCGTGGTGTGTAACTTCTTCCAGGGGATGCGACACTTGGTATTTCCGGTGCGACCTCCGCCACCAACTGGGGACCTTGTTTTGGTGCAGTCGGTTCTTTAAGAAC
>NC_138776.1:36892538-36925038 GCF_965119305.1 Pelophylax lessonae | reverse complement strand
AGATAGAGAGAGAGAGAAATAGAGAGAGAGAGAGAGAGAGATAAATAGAGAGAGAGAGAGAGAGAGAGAGAGAGAGAGAGAGAGAGAAACAGAGAGGGAGAGAGAGAGAGAGAGAGAGAGAGAGATAGAGAGAGAGAGAGAGAGAGAGAGAGAGAGGGAGAGATAGAGGGAGAGGGAGATAGAGAGAAATAGATAGAGAGAGAGATAGAGAGAGAGAGAGAGAAATAGAGAAATAGAGAGAGAGAGAAATAGAGAGAGAGAGGGAGAGAGATAGAGAAATATAGAGAGAGTGATAGAGAAATAGAGAGAGAGAGAGAAATAGAGAGAGAGAGGGAGAGGGAGAGAAATAGAGAGAGAGAGAGAGAGAGAGAGAGAGAGAGAGAGAGAGAAATAGAGAGAGAGAGAGAGATCTGGAGATCTGTAGGAAAAAAGAGAGAGGTAATAAAAGAAAGCAGAGAGATGTAAATTAAAATTGAGGAAGCAAAAAAGCAGCAGGGAGAAAATTGGAGAGATGGAAGGGCAGTGAGAAAGAGAATAAATAGATAGAAGAAAGAGGTCAATAGGTGATGGAGAGGAATGAAGAGAGAGATAATGAGTGAGACAGAGGAAAGGAGAGATAGAAGAGGAACAAGAGAAAAGTTATAGGAGAGAGGAGAGATGTAAGTGAAAGTGTGGGGGGAGTAGAGAGGAGAAAAGAGGATGAGAGATGAGAGAGAAGAAAGAGAGAGAGAGCGAGAGTAAAGAGAGGAGAACAAGAGATGGAAGATAAGAGAGGGATTACAGAAGAGATGTAAGAAGAAAAGAAGGGAGATAGAATAAAATAAAAGAGAGTGGAGGAAATGAGAGATAAAAAAAGGAAAAGAGAGAAGTTAAAGGAGAGAGGAGAGATGTACAATGGATATAAAAAGTCTACACACCCCTGTTAAAATGTCAGGCTTCTGTGATGTAAAAAATTTGACAAAGAAATCATTTCAGAACTTTTTCCACCTTTAATGTGACCTATAAACTCAACTTAGTTGAACAACAGACTAAAATCTTTTAGGTGAAGGGAAATAAAAACAAAAAACTAAAACAATATGGTTGCATAAGTGTGCACACCCTTAAACTAATACTTTGTTGAAGCACCTTTTGATTTTATTACAGCACTCCATCTTTTTGGGTAGGAGTCTATCAGCATGGCACATCTTGACTTGGCAATATTTGCCCACGCTTCTTTGTAAAAAAAACTCCAAATCTGTAAGATTGCGAGGCATCTCCTGTGCACAGCCCTCTTCAGATCACCGCACAGATTTTCAATCAGATTCAGGTCTGGACTCTGGCTGGGCCATTCCAAAACTTTAAGCTTCTTCTGGCTCGGCCATTCCTTTGTTGATTTGGATGTATGCTTTGGATCGTTGTCATGCTGAAAGATGAAATTCCTCTTCATGTTCAGCTTTCTAGCAGAAGCCTGAAGGTTTTGTGCCAATATTGACTGGTATTTGGAACTGTTCATTATTCCCTCTACCTTGACCAAAGCTGTTCCAGCTGAAGAAAAACTGCCCCAAAGCATGATGCTGCCACCACCATGCTTCACTATGGGTATGGTGCTCTTTGGTGATGTGCAGTGTTGTTTTTCGCCAAACATTTAGTCTGGAATTCTGGCCAAAAAGTTTAACTTTGGTTTCATCCGACCATAACACATTTTCCCACATACTTTGGGAGACTTCAGATGTGTTTTTGCAAAATTTAGCCAGGCTTGGATATTTTTCTTTGTAGAAAAGGCTTCCATCCTGCCACTCTACCCCATAGCCCAGACATATAAAGAATACGGGAGATTGTTGTCAGATGTACCACACAGCCAGTACTTGCCAGATATTTCTGAAGCTCCTTTACTGTTGCTGTAGGCCTCTTGGCAGCACCCTGACCAGTTGTCTTCTTTTCATCAATTTTGGAGGGACGTTCAGTTCTTGGTAATGTCACTGTTGTGCCGTATTTTCTTCACTTGACATTACTGTCTTCACTGTGTTCAATGGTATATCTAATGCCTTGGAAATTCTTATGTACTCTTCTCCTGACTGAAACCTTTTAACAATGAGATCCCTCTGACGCTTTGGAAGCTCTCTGCAGACCTCGGCTTTTGCTGTAGGATGCAACTAAGTAAATGTCAAGAAAGACCTACTAGAACAGCTGAACTTTATTTGGGGTTAATCAGAGGCACTTTAAATGATGGCAGATGTGTACTGACTCCTATTTAACATGAGTTTGAGTTATAAAGATAAAAGTTCACATAAGAAGGTGGAAAAAGTTCTGAAATGATTTATCTTTGTCTTTTTTTTTTTTTTTTACATCACAGAAACGTGATATTTTAAAAGGGGTGTGTAGACTTTTTATATCCACTGTAAGTGAAAATGGGAGGAGCAGAGAGGAGAAAAGAGGATGTGAGATGAAAGAGAAGAAAGAGAGAGACAGAGAGAGAAGAGAGGAGAACAAGAGATGGAAAAGAAGAGTGAGAGAGAGAGAGAGAGAGAGAAGGAGGACATGAGAGATGGAAGAGGAAAGAGGGAGAAGATAAAAGAGATGTAGGTGAAAGTATGGGGGGGGGGGGGGCAGAAAAGTAAAAAATAGAGAGATGGAAGAAGAACAGAGAGAAAGTGAAAGAAATAGAAGAAAGGTGTGAACAGGAGCTGAGATAGATAGAGAGAGAGAGAGAGATCGGGAGAGATGTAAGAAAGAAAAAAGAGAAGATAAAAGAAAGAAAAGAGATGTCAAATAAAATTGAGGAAGCCAAAAAGCAGCAGAGAGAAAACTGGAGAGATGGAAGAGAAGAGAGAAAGAGAAAGAAAAGATAAAAGAAGGAGGTCAAAAGGTGGCAGAGAGAGAGAGAGAGAATGAGTGAGAGAGAGGAAAGGAGAGATAGAAGAGGAAAATGAGGGAAGCTAAAGGAAAAAGGAGAGATGTAAGGCCCCTTTCACACTATCCGTCCATCGGACAGATTCCGTTTTTCTGGATGACAGCTGTGTGCGGAGACACAGCTGTCAGTTCCCCATGCATCTCTATGGGGGAAATCGGATGGGAACGGACCGTCGGTCCATTCTCATCCGATCCCATCCGATCCGCCGGACGGATGGAAAATTGGGTTTCCATCCGTCCAGATTTGACGGATCGGATCGGATGTCAGCGGACATGTCTCAGCTGACATCCGATCCCCCATAGAGATGCATGGGGGGACCGTTCAGATCCGCCAAAAAAAACGGACAGGCGGATCTGAACGGTCCGCTTGTGTGAAAGGGGCCTTAGTGATAATGGGAGGAGAAGAGAAGAGAAAAGAGGATGAGAGATGGAAAAGAAGAGAGGAGAGAGAAGGAAGACAGGAGAGATGGAAGAGGAAAGAGAGAGAAGATAAAATAGAAATGTAAGTGAAAATAGAGGGGGAAGCAGACAAGTAAAATATAGAGAGATTGAAGATGAACAGAGATAAAGTGAAAGACATAGAAGAAAGATGTGAACAAGAGCTGAGAGAGAGAGAGAGAGAGATCAGGAGAGGTGTAAGAAAAAAGGCAGATATGATAAAAGAAAGAAGAGAGATGTAAATTAAAATTGAGGAAGCAAACAAGCAGCAGAGAGAAAACTGGAGAACTGGAAGAGAAGAGAGAAAGAGAATAAAAAGATAAAAGAAAGAGGTCAAAAATTGGTAGAGAGGAGAGAGAGAGAGAGAATGAGTGAGAGAGAGGAAAGGAAAGATAGAAGAGGAAAATGAGAAAAGTTAAAGGAGAGAGGGATGATCTAAGTGATAATGGGAGGAGTAGAGAGGAGAAAAGACATTGAGAGATGAACAAGAGATTGAAAAGAAGAGAGGGTGAGAGAAGGAGGATAGGAGAGATGGAAAAGGAAAGAGAGAGAAGATAAAAGAGAAATGTAAGTGAAACTAGGGGGGGGGGCAGAAGTAAAGAAATTGGAGAAATGGAAGATGAACAGAGAAATGAGAAGAAAGATGTGAAAAAGAGCTGAAAAAGAAGAGAGAGAGAGAGAAGATAAAAGAGAAATGTAAGTGAAAATGGGGGGGGGGGGGGGCTAGGTAAGAAAAATAAATAGAGAGATGGAAGATGAACAGAGAAAGTGAAAGAAATAGAAGAAAGATGTGAACAAGAGCTGAAAGAGAGAGAGAGATGTAAGAAAATAAATAGAGATAAGAGATGTAAATTAAAATTGAGGAAGCAAAAAAAAGCTGCAGGGAGAAAATTGGAGAGATGGGTGAGACAAGAGAAAGAGAATAAACAGATAAGATAAAGAGGGGATGAGGTGGTAAAGAGGAGAGAAGAGAGAGATAATGAGTGAGAGAGAGGAAAGGAGAGAGAGAGGAGGAAAAAGAGAAACGTAATAGGAGAGATGTAAGTGAAAGTGTGGGGGGGGGGGGGGGGAGAAAAGAAAAGAGAATGAGAGATGAGAGAGAAGAAAGAGAGAGAGAGAAAAGAGATGAGAACAAGAGATGGAAGAGAAGAGGGTGGTACACAAGAGATGTAAGAAGAAAAGAAGGAAGACATGATAAAATAAAAGAGAGAGGATAGTGGAGAAAGAGGTGGGAGTCAAACGAGAGAATATTAGAGATGGCAGAGAACAGGGATAGAGAGAAAGAAAGAAAGAAAGAGAGAGAGAGATAGAGAAAGAAAGAGAGAGAGAAAGAAAGAGAGAGAGAGAGAGAGATAGAGAAAGAAAGAAAGAAAGAAAGAAAGAAAGAAAGAAAGAAAGAAAGAAAGAAAGAAAGAAAGAAAGAAAGAAAGAAAGAAAGAAAGAAAGAAAGAAAGAAAGACAGGTAAATAAAAATAGAAACGGGGAGCAGAGGAGAGATGAGAATGTGAGAACTGAAAGAGAAGAAGAGTAAGTAAAAGAGACAGAAGAAAAAGGTGAACATGAGATAGAAGAGAACAGAAGGAGACAGAGAAAGAGGAGAGGAGAGCTAAAAGGGAAGAGAGAGAAGATAAAAGAGAGAGGAGAGATGTAAGTGAATATAGAAGGGGGGAAGCAGAAGAGGGAAAGTTAGACAGCTGGAAGAGAGAAGAAAGAAAGAGAAAAAATAGAGAGGAGAGATGTAAGTGGGAGAATCAGAAGAAATGAAAGAGAAGAGAAAGTGGGAGAGAGAGAGAGAGAGATAAAAGAAAGAGAGGAAGGGATGAGAAGAAGGGAGAGAGAACATGAGGGGTAAAGGAAGAAAGAGGAAATTAATGATAGAGATGTAAGTAAAAATAGAGGTGGGGAGTAGCAGATAGAAAACAAGATGAGAGATGAATGAGATGAAAGAAAGTGAAAGAGGTCGAAGAAAGAGGAGAACAAGAGATGAGAGAAAAGAGAGGGAGAGATGTAAGAAAAAGGAGAAAAAGGAAGAGGGATGTGAGATACTAAGAAAAAGAGAAGGAGTGAGAAAAAAAGGACAGGAGAGATGTAAGAGAAAAGAGAAGAAATAAAAGAGAGTGGTGATATGAAAATGAGGGGCATAACCACAACTCATGGGCCCAAAGCTAAATTTTAAAGGCCCCCCCTGGCTAACTCTCTTTGTAGCCACTGGCAATGACAATACATATCATTGATCTTCTTCACATAAAGTATTCCTAATCAAGGACAGGCAGCAGGAGAGCTGTCAGAGAAGTCAGATTAGTAGGGAGCAGGACTGTGCATGAACATTATAGTTGTAGTAGCAATAATAATAATAATAATAATAATAATAATAATAATAATAACCATGATAGTTTATATTATGATGAAATGATTATTGCTCTTGTACACAATTACTCCATAACTCTAATAAAAATGTCTTTAAACTCTAACTTCTAAAATGTTTTAACCACCTCCTTGCCAAGCCTATTCTGACACTTCGCTCCTACATGTAAAAATCTACTTTTTATTGCTAGGAAATTACTTAGAACCCCTAAACATTTTTTATATATATATATATATATATATATATATATATATTTTTTTTTTTTTGCAAAGACCTTATAGAATAAAATGGCGGGTGTTGCAATTTTTTTATGTCACACGGTATTTATGCAGCGGTTTTTCAAACGCAATTTTTTGGGATAAAAAATTAACATTTCCATGAATTAAAAAAAAAAAAACAAAACAGTAAAGTTAGCACAATTTTTTTTGTTTAATGTGAAATATGATGTTACACTGAGTAAATAGATACCTAACATGTTAGGCTTTAACTTTGACTCTGCCCATGGAATGGCGGCAAACTACAGTACCTAAAATTCTCCATAGGCGACACTTTAAACGCCTTTACTGGTTACCAGTTTAGAGTGGCACAGGAGGTCTGGTGCTAGAATTATTGCTCTTGCTCTGACGTTCGCAATAATACCTCACATGTGTGGTGCGATCACCACTTACATATGCATGTGGGAGTAACGTATGCATTTGCATTTGCGTGTAAGCACGGTGGATTGGGTTTTTTTATTTATTTTAAAGAAAAAAAATTTTTTTTTTTACACTTTTTTTTGTAATAACTTTATTGCTATCTCAAGGGGTGAACAACATCCCTTGTGACAGCATGGGCCATGACAGGTCCTCTTTAGTGAGAGATTTGGGGTCTATTGGACCTCAAATCTCTCCTCTGGCCCCCATGCAGCCAATCAGATCAAGATCTATCCGATTGGCTGCTTCTCTGGGCGCTGGTGGCCAAGTAAACAAAGGGGCGGAACCGGAAGTGATGAATACTCGTTGCTCCCGATTTCCAGGGTTACAGAGAGAGGGGAACAATGTCAGTTCCTCTCTGTCCCAGGTAGCCATCATTGCCGGCCGCATCCTTCCCGGCCTTCCAGGAGCCCATGAGAGGCGGCGGCGGCGGGACCCCTTTCCGCCACCCGCAGAAGTGATCGAGTGGCTATTTAGCCACTCAGATCTTTTCTGCCTGGTACAGAATCAACGACTGCAAATAAGGATGCTGGCATGAATCCTGTTGGTGCACCCGCCATCCTGGTATAACCACTGAAACCCAAGGACATACGGGTACCTCCATTTGGGGGAAGTGGTTAAACTTGGTTGTAGAACTACAAACCTCAGCTGTCCTTTAGGGCCCATTGACGCCTAAAGTGTTACTAAACCAAGAAAAGACAAAACCAGAAAAATTCCCAGCCTAACTTGTCAACCAGTTTGCTTACCAACCCAATTAACCTGTCCAACAGTATGCATTAAAAACAGGGGTTTAGTTAGCACACATTTGCAAATGCATGCGTAAGCTGCAAGGCCCCTTCCAGACACCCTGTATTACTTGCAGTCCTAACCCTTCTAAATTTATGAAAGTCTCCACAGTGGGAGCACATGCATTCTAATGGACAGATAGGGGGCAGGTGGGCCTGGAGGTAGCCCAAGCTGACATATGGGTACGTTGGTTCACAGGAGCGCTCCGGGGGGGCAAGCTTGCTTGCCCCACTAGGCAACGGGGATGCTGATTCACGGGGCCGGCGCCCGCGATTGCTACCGGTCGCCCGCGATCGCTCCTTGCTGAGAGAGAATGACGGTCTGCTGTTGTAAACACAGCTGACCGTTGTTCTCTCTGAAATGATCACAGAGCGCCTGTGATCCTTCTATTTAGGATCACAGGTCTCTATGATCATTTCACAAGTCCCTCCCCCATACAGTTAGAAAACACTCCCCTGGGCTCACACTTAACCCTTTGATCACCCCTGGGTTAACCCCTTCCCTGACAGTGTCATTAGTACAGTAACAGTGCCTATTTTGTAGCACTGATAGTAATGTCACTGGTCCCCCTAAAAGTGTCAAAAATGTCAGTTAGGGGTCCGATCTATCCGCCGCAATGTCTCAGTCCTGCTAAAACTCGCAAATCGCTGCTATTACTAGTAAAAAAATAAATAGATAACTAAAAATGACATAAATATTTCCCCTAGATGCGATAACTTTTGCGCAAACCAATCAAAATACGCTTTTTGGGATTTTTGTTTACCAAAAATATGTAGCAGAATACAATTTGGTATGAAATGATGAAAAAATTAGATTTTAACATTTTTTTTGGGGAATGTTAAATAGCAGAATGTGAAAAATAGTGTTTGTTTTTCTGAATTGTCGCTCTTTTTTTGTTTATTGCGCAAAAAAATAAAAATAGCGCAGGTGATCAAATACCACCAAAAGAAAGCTCTGTTTGTGGGAAAATTTTATTTGGGTACAGCGTCACACGACTGCGCAATTGTTCATTAAAATAACAGTGCCGAATCGCAAAAAATGGCCTGCTCATTAAGGGGGCAAATCCTTCCGGTCCAGAAGTGGTTAAAGGCGCAGGGGCACCCTGGACGCCCAGCACATTGCACAATGGCAGCAAAGGCATCCAGTGTGTCCCCTCACCAATAAATACACCAGTGACAAAGAGATGGCCCCTGCCCCCACCTATAACCGGCCCTCACAGCAAGGAGCACATGGAAGGGCAATGCATTAAAGACAAAACTTGAGGAAATTCCCAGCTCAACTCACCAACCAGTCTGCTTACCAACCCAATTAAGCTATCTAACAGTATGTGGTAAAAACAGGGGTTTAGTTAGCACACATTTGCAAATACATGCGTAAGCTGCATGTGCTCCCACTGTGGAGACTCTTATAAATTTAGAAGGGTTAGGACTGCAAGTAATGTAGGGTGTCTGGAAGGGGCCTTGCAGCTTACACATGCATTTGCAAATGTGTGCTAACTAAACCCCTGTTTTTACCACATACTGTTAGATAGGTTAATTGGGTTGGTAAGCTGGGAATTTCCCCTGTTTTTCCCCCCTGGTTACCAACACACGGCTAGAAGCAAATGCAATTCTTACACTCTTCTTGCCTCTATACTTCAATAAACAGTCCAGTGGTATTGGGTTTTTTTGTTGTTTATTGTTGTAACGGGGTAGAAGGGAAAAGTGTGATACTCCAATTTAACTATTCACAGTATTTGAGGGCCTCTATCTTCTAGTTCATTTGGGTATGGAACAGCCAGGCTGTTAATTCATCCTGGCACTTTAGATGAATGGGATTAAGTCTCTTGCTTTCTCTCAAGACGACTCGGTGGACAATATATTATCTTATCTTCAGGATACTCTCCCTAGCATCCTTTTTCTGCTGACACCCGTCCACTGACTATATTACAAGCAGGGGTGGCACCTCTCAGGTCAGGCCCCTTGACACGAGTCCCTGTACTCACGATACTGCAGTCCCAGGGTCTCCAGTGTCTCCCCTCTGAGTCAGCTTCCCTTGACCTCTGGGTTCAGCTCCTCTCCACCGCCCCTCTGGTTTTCAGGGCGACCCCCTGCGACTGTATGGCACCTCTACAGAGGAGGAGGCAGCCGTCCCCTTCCCTCCAGGACTGCGCTCTTCAACGAAAGACCCCAAGCACATGTGCTCATGGCTTTTATACAGTATCCCAGCATGCCCCAAGGCAACCTGCTCTCTGCCAATAATCAGGACTGTATCAAAAGCCTATGCACCCATTCGTCAGGTTTCCTCTCACTGTCCAACATGCCTCCCTATTGGACCAGCGTGAAACACTCTCCAGACTGAATGAATCACAGACTGAAAACAATGAGCAGACCTCACTAACAGATCCTGCTCTCTGGTAGGCAGAGAACAATATAGATTTACCTGCAGCCCCTCTGGTAAGCAGACAGAGCTCAAACTATACTTTCTCTCTAGCACCTACCTAGGATGGTGCTACATATAATAGGGATCAGTGTCACATATGCATCTAACAGGTGCATAACAGTCACTAGGGATAAGATCATAATTTACCCCCTTGCATGTAATCGGTCACCCATTAGGCACTGCTTTGATCCTTGGCCATAATGCTCTTTTGAATTCCAAATGGTGTCCTCCTTGTCTGGATTTACATGCCTGCGATATCCTGGTGCATATCGCCACTGTGTCTATCCCTGCTTATATTGACATTGGCCGCCACCCATTCGGGGATTCCCGGAGGTGGCGTTGCGCTATTGGTGACGTCAACGTCTTTCGCAAGGCTGATGCGCAGCTTCGCCTTGACCTTGTGATTCATTAAGAATAGGCTGCCAACGCACCACAATGGATGAAAAAAGGTACATGGCAAATATTTAGCATCATAGCATATAACAATGCACAGTATGTGCGTTGTAATGCATTGTGTCTTGCAATCTACTGTATATTGTGTTTGGCTACCAGGGTCTGACTGGCAACTTTCGGCTCAGGGGGCAAGTACAAACCAGATGCCCATGGTGCAGCGACTTGGCCCCCCTCCCACTCTCCCACTTCCTGGACTCCTCCTGTCCCCCCATTCCAGGCTGAAGCTCCACTCCAGGTAGTCTCTACTCACCGGCCAAATCCGGGTTCCCAACCTTTTCAGCAAGGGGCAGTTGGGGGGAGCTGGGGCAGCTCAGTCGGGACTGCCTGGGGGGGGGGGGGGGGAGTCTCTAGTAGGGGATGGAACTGACCTCTCCTCAGACACAGTTTCCATCATCCATGCTGGGGGGGGGGGAGGTCTGCGCTCTGTCCTTGTCTTCCCCCCGCACTCAGTAGGTCAGCAATGGGGACTTCACCAGGAATCCTTAGGGGATGTCAGTAGCAGAAGAGGTGCAGCCTTTTTACGGAGCATCAGAGCAGCCTAGTGGGCAATTGCCCCCCTTCCCCCTGGCCCTGTTGGCTACCATTCACAATGAATGACACTGCAATGCATTGGCCATGGAGTAAGTACATTGTGCTTTGCAGGAATGTGCAGCAACATAAGGTTCACAACACACAAGTGTGAATAGGCCCTTAGGCTTTTAGCAGAGAATAAACTCTGTAATTTGTGACTGCATTAAGACCACAGAGTTAATTTCAGTCTGTAGCAAAAGTCCACAGGGCAATAAATCTAAACTGCTAAGACAGCTAAGCAAATGTTCCCTACTGCCCAGAGGGCGATCTGTGACTAGCATCGATCCTGAGGTCTGACTTTATCCCTCCATACTGGAACCTTCACTGTTTAGTTTTAATTTAGCATTCTCCTAAATCGGGAGCCCCTGTCCTCCCCTAGGCTCCATAGCAGCTGTGTGGGTAGCTATGCACAAACAACAAATGCAATTCTGGAGTAAACAAATGCTAATGCACCATCCACATAAGTTAGCCTCTGCTCCACATAGATAAATGTAAAGATACACTTGTGTGGCATAGGTAACTTATAAAAATGTTCATAGGGAGTTCATAAAAATTCCATAGGAAGGGTGTTGTACTTCGATAGGCAGCGCCACCTGAGACAGGAACAAATCTCTGAAATTACAAAAAGTAAAAGCAAAGGGGCGCCAGCTAAGTGCAGCATCAATAGGTTTATTACCATTCAAAAGCCAAATGCAAACTTACAGAAATATCAAGTCAAAGAGTTTATCTGAAGCCACTCCACATTGGATGGAAGCCGTCCACCAGAAGAGCCGCTTGTGACAGCAAACAGCATATTGTCAGTGAGGAAACCAAGTACAATGTTCCAGGAAGAGAGAAGAGCCACTTTGGGACACAGGGCTGGATGTGACATCACACCTGGGACAGTCTGGTTGCTATGGTATTGCATTTTCGGAACTCCCATTGGCTCTTTTCTCCTACTGACACCAATGATGGGGCACTATTCCTCCCACTGACACCAATGATGGGGCACTATTCCGCCCACTGACACCAATGATGGGACACTATTCCTCCCACTGACACCAATGATGGGGCACTATTCCACCCACTGACACCAATGATGGGGCACTATTCCTCCCACTGACACCAATGATGGGGCACTATTCCGCCCACTGACACCAATGATGGGACACTATTCCTCCCACTGACACCAATGATGGGACACTATTCCTCCCACTGATACCAATGATGGGACACTATTCCTCCCACTGACACCAATGATGGGACACTATTCCTCCCACTGACACCAATGATGGGACACTATTCCTCCCACTGACACCAATGATGGGGCACTATTCCTTCCACTGACACCAATGATGGGACACTATTCCTTCCACTGACACCAATGATGGGGCACTATTCCTCCCACTGACACCAATGATGGGGCAGTATTCCTCCTACTGACACCAATGATGGGACACTATTCCTCCCACTGACACCAATGATGGGACACTATTCCTCCCACTGATACCAATGATGGGACACTATTCCTCCCACTGACACCAATAATGGAGCACTATTCCTCCCACTGACACCAATGATGGAGCACTATTCCTCCCACTGACACCAATGATGGGGCACTATTCCTCCCACTGACACCAATGATGGGGCAGTGGGCATAGTGGGAATAGTGTTCCATCATTGGTGTCAGTGGAAAGAATAGTGCCCCATCACTGGTATCAGTTGGAGGAAAAGTGCCTCATCATTGATGTCAGTGGGAGGAATAGTGCCCCATCACTTGTATCAGTGGAAGGAATAGTGCCCCACCACTTGTATCAGTAGGAGGAATAGTGCCCCATCATTGGTATTAGACCCCATTCAGACTAGCGCGACTTGTCAGGCGACTTGTCAGCCTGACAAGTCGCGCTCGGTCGCTCGCCATTGATTAGCACAGGACCCGTTCTAATAGGAGCGACACAAGTCGCCTTGACTTAGAAAAAGGGTCCTGTACTATTTTGGGGCGACCTGGGAGCGACTTGCATTGACTTCCATTATGTGAAGTCCCTGCAAGTCGCGCCGAAGTCGCGGTGTCCCTATTGGTGTCAGTGGGAAGTTTAGTGATTTGTATCAATTTGTGGAATGATGCCCCAAGTGCAAGATTAAGGCAAACAAAGGGCTGCCTGTGGCCCACAAACCACAGTTTGGAGACCAATGGAACAGAAGATATAAGAAATGTAAGTAGAATGAGGGGTGAATAGAAGGGGTGACAGAAATAGAGAGAGAAAAAGAAAAAGCATGAGCATTTTTTCACATTTTATCATGTGTTTAGGCTTGTTTTTCTGCTCAAATGCAATAAATAAATTAAATAATAATAATAATAATAAATAAATAAATAAAAAAACATAAATAAATTATTATTATTATTATTAATAATAATAATAATAATAATAATAATATAAATAAATAAATAAATACTTATTAATAGTAATAAACCAATAAATAAACCCAAAAAAATAAATAAATAAACCCTCAACCCCTACAAAATACATAAATAAGTACAAATAAAGACCAGGTAGAAGAAGAGAAAGTGGATGTTGAAAGCTGAAAAAAACTGAAAAAAACATAGCAACAAATGATGAAACAGATAATATTTTTCTCTATTGACTAATAAAAAAAAAGTCAACGCTTAAAAACACTTTAAAATGCACCACGAATACACCCAAAAATGTGACTCTCAGTTGTGAATATAGCCTTAAACATGTGTGGAGATGTGCAGGATCACCGGGTGAAATAAAATAAATTATTATGGTTTTTGGGTTTGGATACATTTTAACGAGAAGAGAGAAAAAAGAGATGATAATGATAGAAATTAAGAGAGGGAGCGGGAGCAAAGGAGAGAGGAAGCAAAGGAGAGAGGGAGCGAAGGAGAGAGAGAGAGAGAGGGAGTGAAGGAGAGGGAGAGGGAGCGAAGGAGAGGGAGCGAAGGTGAGAGAGAGGTAGAGGGAGCGAAGGCTTGAGAGAGGGAGTGAAGGAGAGGGAGAGGGAGAGGGAGCGAAGGAGAGAGAGAGGGAGAGGGAGTGAAGGAGAGAGAGAGGGAGAGGGAGCGAAGGCGAGAAATCGGGAGAGGGAGCGAAGGAGAGAGAGAGGGAGAGGAGTGAAGGGGAGAGAGAGGGAGAGGAGTGAAGGGGAGAGAGAGGGAGAGGGAGCGAAGGAGAGAGAGAGGGAGAGGGAGCGAAGGAGAGAGAGAGGGAGAGGAGCGAAGGGGAGAGAGAGGAAAGGAGAGTGAAGAAGAGAGAGAGGGAGAGGGAGTGAAGGAGAGAGAGAGGGAGAGGGAGCGAAGTGGGGAGGGAGGGAGAGGGAGTGAAGGAGAGAGAGAGGGAGAGGAAGCAAAGGCGAGTGAGAGGGAGCGAAGAGGAGAGAGAGGGAGCAAAGGAGAGAGAGGGGGAGAGGGAGCGAAGGGGGGAGGGAGGGAGAGGGAGTGAAGGAGAGAGAGAGGGAGAGGAAGCAAAGGCGAGCGAGAGGGAGAGGGAGCGAAGAGGAGAGAGAGGTATCGAAGGAGAGGGAGAGGGAGCAAAGGGGAGAGAGAGGGAGAGGGAGTGAAGGAGAGGGAGCGAAGGGGAGAGAGAGGGAGTGAAGGAGAGAGACAGGGAGAGGGAGTGAAGGAGAGAGAGAGTGAGAGGGAGCGAAAAGGAGAGAGAGGGAGAGGGAGCGAAGGGGAGAGAGAGGGAGTGAAGGAGAGAGAGAGAGGGAAAGGAGAGAAGGGGAGAGAGAGGGAGAGGAGCGAAGGGGAGAGAGAGGGAAAGGTAGTGAAGGAGAGGGAGCGAAGGTGAGAGAGAGGGAGCGAAGGTGAGAGAGAGGGAGAGGGAGCGAAGGCGAGAGAGAGGGAGTGAAGGAGAGAGAGAGAGGGAGAGGAAGCGAAGGCGAGAGAGAGGGAGAGGAAGCGAAGGCGAGAGAGAGGGAGAGGAAGCGAAGGCGAGAGAGAGGGAGAGGAAGCGAAGGGGAGAGAGAGGGAGATGGAGCGAAGGGGAGAGAGAAAAAGAGAAGGAAAGGAAAAGCCAAAAAACAGAAAGAATACCAAAAAGAGGTAAAATAGAGAAAAAAAGAGTGATAGAGGAAGAGCTAGAGATAGAAATAAAGGAGTTATAGGAGCAGAGAGGGGGATGTAGAGGGGGGTGTAGAGGGTTCAGGAAGGAAATCTCAGTAGCAGATTGCCGGGCGCTCTGTGTATTGTCTCATACATGATGTCAGCGGCTCTCCTGTTGGGTTCTGTTTTGCAGCCTTTGTATGAAGACCTTTCCCTATGGACAGACAGAGGGCGGCCGTGCTCCATACTGCTTCCTCCGCAGGTGACGGAAATGGGGCCACAGTCCAAAGCAAAAGCAGCTCATGCTGAGACTTCTATTCCACTCTTACTGTTAAAGGAGAAATTTAGTACTGTATAAAAAAAAAATGATATAAGAGGCAGGGTGTGAAATGTACCTGGAAAGAGAAATAATTCCTAAAGTAGTATAAAAACGTTGCCAAAAATATTATATGATAAACCCTGCAGGGTATTGCCGCAATGTGCTAGTTTGCACCACTGATCCGGGCACTTCAATTTTCACCCGGTCTTTTTTGGGGGATCCGTCTCTTTGGCCGCCTGAACGGCTGGTCCGTGATGGTGCCACTCCTGTGCATGTGCATATCACCATAGTTCAGAGTGTGTGCCATAAATGTGGTCTGAGTTGCGCATGCGCAGTTTAGATGAGATTACCGCTAACAGGCAGGGGAAGGCTTTATAACAGTGGAGACCACTAGGTCACTTCTTTTATAAATACCCTGCCTGTCAGCAGTTTTGGCAAATTTGAGTTCAATACCGCTTTAAAGTGTTACTAAACCCAGGAGCCTGCAGTCACTATATCCGGTCTCCCACAGTAAACAGAACATGGAAATGCAATTATTTTAGTAAATATGAACTGCTAAATACCTTTTCTCATCAGCAGTATATTAAGGAGTCTTCTGACTTCTATCAGTGTCCAGCAGAGCACTGATTAAAGCTTCTGGAGGAGTTTTTATTCTCGTCTGACTGTCCTATGAGGCTGCATGGCCCCCGACCCTCTGTCTGGACAGTGCTGATTGGCCCTGTGTCGATCAAATCAAACTGAGCATGTGCAGAGTGCCTCCAAGGCTCTGTTCTCTCAGGAGATTGATCAGGGCCAGTAAAAGAAGGGGAGGATCAGAAAAGACAGGATCAAACAGCCTTTCTACACAATGCAGAGGATTAACCCCTTAGGTTCCATAGTGAGTATAACAAGCATGCTTTATTGTATATGCAAATTGATTTTACTGTTGTGGGTTCAGTAACCCTTTAAATCTAAACTCCAGGCAAAACAAATATTTTGTAAATACATGAAGCATGTATCCTTAATTTAACAAACGGGGTGTATTTTTATTTTTTTTTTAAATCACAGAGCTATTCATCCTTCAAAATTGCATGAACATTCGTTCTGTGTCAATAGGGGCAAACTCAAATGTTACTATACTGTGTTCTCTCCAGTTTGAATGTTATTCATTTTTTTTTAAAAATGAGTGAATCAGAAAAATACCACATGGTGGCCACTAGATGGATAATTTCATTCGCATTTTGCCTAAAAACTTAACCATAGTAGTTGAGAATTACTCTCTAGGTAATGGAGAGGAAGGGTTAACCCCTGAAGAGGTTAAGGAAGATTTAGAGGAGTATTGCAACTCAGGTAGAGGACAGTCATCTGTGCTACCGGTATTAGGTCCTTTGGAGGGGATACTGCAAGTTCTGCCAGCACTGCCAGTGAAATGCTGCTCTTGTGCCTGTGATCCCCCAAACTAAATATGCTATTAAGGGATTCCCACAAGGGGTACTCACATCAACACCTTAGGAGCAGGAAATTGGAATGCCGTCTGTGACCCAGTCACTGTAAGGTAGCACAGAGATGGAGGTATCTTGAATGTTGCTGGTAGCCGTCTGAAGCTCGGGCAGAGAGGCAAAGAAGTGTTTGCTCACAGCCAGGGCCGGTGCTAGACTATTTTACGCCCTAGGCAAGACCAGCTACTTGCGCCCCCCCAAAAAAAAAAAAAAAATGGTAGGGGTTAAAAACTTCTCTATGTCATACCCAGTGACCCTGATCTGATGGTTCCTCCATGTTATGCTGTCGTACACAGTGACCCCCATATTCCTCCATGTCATTCTATGTTACACCCAGAGACCCTGATGTTTTTCCATGTCACATTCTGGGACCCCAATATTCCTTCATGTCTTGCTGTCATACCCACTGACCCCGATGTTCCTCCATGTCACACCCAGGGAACCCCGTGTTCCTCCATGTCATGCTGTCATACCCAGTGATCCCAATGTTCCTATATGTCACACCAGGGGTCCCTGATGTTCCTCCGTGTCATACCCAGAGAGACCCTGATGTTTTTCCATGTCACACCTGGGGACTCTGATGTTCCTCCATGTCACACCTGGGGACCCTGATGTTCCTCCATGTCACACCCAGGAACCCCAATTCCTCATGGTACACCTGGTGACCCCGAATCCCTATTACACCCGGTGACCCCTATCCCCCATGTCACACCTGGTGACTCCGATTCCCCATGACACACCTGGTGACCCAGATTCCCTTTCACACAAGGGATCCTCCATGTCACACCCAGAGACCCCAATCCCCTGTTCTGGGGACGCTCACTGAGCGGTATGAAGAGAGTGGCCCGCGCTCTGTCCTCCTTCACTGTGATTCCTTTTCCTAGGACACTCCTCTCCTGGACCACAGTGCTCACCACAGCTCCAGCCGAAGAGGATCATCATGCAGGCAGCACTCCGGTGGGCTCCCTTCCTGCCTCTTGGGGCCCCCCCAACATTGGTGGAAAGCCAAGGCTTGGTAGTTCCGCCACTGCCCCAGACACCTGGCATCTTCCTCTGTCCCTTCTTCCTCCCCCACTGCTGCCCCTCCCCTCAGCTCACAGGGATCATTAATAAAGGAGAGTACCGACTCGTGGCTGTGCCCCTAGGTGGCAATGCACCCTAGACGGCTGCCTAGTTTGCCTATTTGAAGCACCGGCCCTGCTCACAGCAACGAGTCTCGGCATTGTTGGGGAGATGAACTGTGGTTTTCGGGTCTTCTTCCTCTCCCAGCTCTTTGGAAGAACCCTTAGCAATTACGTAAGGGCCAGCTTTAGCTGGAGGGTCAACCTTGCTTCAACATAAGTAGACCATATCAGGGACCTTGTGCCCTAGGTGGTTCATGGATTCAGGCCCTTCCTCTTCAGAGGTTGGTCCTTTACTGTTCCTTCGTGCACTTCTTTCATGTGCTGTGATTTCATGGTTGACTTTTTTGTTCAAAGGGTTCAACAAGCACCACACTGCAGAGCTTTGTAAAAGTGTAGTGGCACTTGTGGAGGCAGGGTAACGATACCACCCAAAAGTGTGACAAGGTGTGACAAGCCCTCACTAGTTGCCCACAGTGCCAACACCAGTGTATTTCAACTTACACAATGCCTGCAACAAATGTAAAAATGTTGCAGCTCCACAAAGCCAGGGCTGCCTATAGGGGGGCACAGACAGTCCTCCTGTACTGGAACCAGGCCCCACTGGGTAAGGAGGGGGTCGAGGTTAAGCAGGGGCCACCTGCTGTGCTTCCCCCTCCCAAAAGTCCCAGTCTCAATCACTTTCTTCTGAACTCATTAACCATACACACAAGGATGCATAAGCAAAGCTTGGAGATGTCACCTGCATGCCAACCAATCAGGAAGTGAGTCAGTCCACACAAGGACATGTCAGCTCCCTGGGTGGTTGCCAGGATGACTATCGTGGTGTCCTCACAGTATGATGTGGATCAGTTTGCGGTTTGAAACTGACCAATTCGCGAGCTCCTAGGAAGGCAAGCTGGAGGATACGGGATGTTCCTTAAAGCAGTCGCTTGCCCTGTACAGCAATTCCCAGTGTAGAGATCAGACTCAGTGTCACAGATTTAAAATGTTAGTCCATACCCAAAAGACGCCAGTGATAGGTGGAAGAAGGTAAGGAATGAACTACAGAGGGCAGGTGTGTCTGGTCTACTGGGCTCCAACCGGGTCTGAGGTCACAGTTTGTGCTAATTGGATTCACTGCCATAGTCTGATCTCTGTTTTACCTCACTGATAACTAGTTGGGGGGGAGGGGGTTTCCTGGAGCTGGGTCTCTGTTAGGTAGGCTCTATAGGGCCCCCATGATTTGTAAAGGTGGCCCTATCCGCAGCCCTCAATCGGCATGTGCAGCAAAGTTAAACATCCGCTGCAGTGCTCCAATGGAGTGTCTGCAACACAATTCAAAATGTCACAGCTCACATGGTAACCCCTGAAGAACATGGTACACACTCCTTAGGGTGCCGGCTCCTACAAGGGCATGGGCAAACCCTGCTACTTATCAAAGGTAGACAGTAGCCCATGCAAGGCACCAAGCACATACAAGACTTCACACCTCCAGTAGGAATACCCCCGATGGTGAGTGCAGCATGGCTCTGGATCCGTAGGGCCAGCTCAACACATACCTGGGTGATTGGGTAATGCAGAGTCCAGTGCACAATGACATATTACAGGCTTTCCCCATGTCTTCCTCATAGCGGGGTCTGGGTAAGACCACCAAAGCTGTGCCAAGTACTGACCAAGAAATGTCTGATTTCTCTTCGGAGGGGAGAAGTCGTCCGTTCTCCTATTACAGGGTTCTTCAAACTTTCTGTACAAAGGGCCAGTTTACTGTTCTTCAGACTTGGCCGGACTGTGACCAAGTAAAAAAGGTCCTAAAGTCTGTGGGAAAAAATATTGCTCTGTCAGGGCGAGTAATTGTGCCCCATTATTGGTGTAACTGGGTGGAATTGTGCCCAATCGTTGATATCTTTGGGCTCCATCATTGGTGTCTTTGAGAGGAATTGTGTCTTATCACTGATGTCATTGGGCCCCATTGTTGGTGTCAGTGGGAGGGATTTTGGCCCATCATTGGTGTCTTTGGGAGGAAACATGTCCCCTTCATAGGTGTCGGTGGGGGAAATCATGCCCCATTGTTGATATTAATGGATGAAGTAGTGCCAGGGGCCGGATAAAAGCAAGCAAAGTGCCACATCTGGCCCTTGGGCCACAGTCCTAGGACATTAGCACTTAGGCATGCTGGGATTTGGAGGGGTTGTACTAGTCTTTCCTTACAGCTTTGTTTTGCCAGTGTCCGACCTCCTGAAGGCAACAAACTCCTAAGGGTGCCAGCTCCTACATAAGACAGGATTAAACCCTGGTACTCATCAAAGGTGGACAGTAGCCTATGCAGGACATTAAGCGCACACCAGACTTCACCCTCAGTTCTACCACTGAGTGAAGCATTGCCCTGGACCTGTACGGCTGACTCAACATGTTGTACCTTAGGTACTTTAGTGAGGGCCCAAGTCCAGTGCTTAAAGGTACATTACTGACCATCCCCATGTCTTCCTCGCAGTGGGGTCCGGGTAAGACCCCCTAGGCCAGTGATGGCGAACCATGGCACCCCAGATGTTTTGGAACTATATTACCCATGATGCTTATGCGCTCTGCAGTGTAGTTGAGCATCATGGGAAATGTGGTTCCAAAACATCTGGGGTGCAAAGGTTCACCATCACTGGCGCCCTAGGCTATCCTGAGTACTGGTCGCTGAACCCGGAAGAGACGCCGAGGGAACACGTCAGCTCACTCAGTGGTGTCCGGCGACCGTGTGGGGGCTTCGTTCTAAGGTAAGTATTACATATTGTGCTAGAATGCAATGCATACTAGCACATTATGCCATTGTCCTATATTTTTTTCTTTTTTTCTACACAGGGGATACAACCGCTTTAATATTTTTTTCAGGGGGGGGTCGGCCCTGTCAGTTAGTCTGTATGGGGGCCCCGCGATTTCTATCAGCAGCCCTGAAGACCTTGGACACCTTCTGAGTGTTAGACATACAATGTTCTCATTTATAAATAGTTTTAAGCTTGTAGGTCTATTGACATTGCGAGACTCCACAAACAACATTCCAAGGAACAGAGATAATAGAGCAAAAAGAAAACACGCAAACTGCCAAAGCTGGAAAAAAAAATCACCGCTCTCCCGCGGAGTATGCTGAGGTCTCTTTTTAAAGGAAAATGCAATAAAAAATGTTACATCTGAAGGATAAGTGAACTTTTAAAATACAGGAACACTTTTAATACAATATACAATATATCCAAGGACCTTTGAATATGGAATCTCTTAGCTCTGCCTTCTCTTTCATTGTGAGCCGTCATCACAGGTCCCTGAAGAAGACGTTGGGTATTTATGCCGGCGCTAGATTGGAGACAATATTATTTTATTGAACGTGTAGGAGTGTGATCTGCGCTATGGATAATGAAATGTAAAAATAAAATTATACCAAATAAAGCTGCTGCCCCACTTAACCACTTAAGCTCCGAAGGATTTGGCTGCTCAAAGACCAGGGCCTATTTTGCGATTCGGCACTGCGTGAATTTAACGGACAATTGCGCGGTCTTACGATGCTGTACCCAAATTAAATTGACGTCTTTTTTTCCCCACAAACAGAGCTTTCTTTTGGTGCTATTTGATCACCTGTGCGATTTTTATTTTTTGCGCTATAAAAAAAAAATAGTGTCAATTTTGAAAAAATAACAACATTTTTCACATTTTTTTATACGAAATTCCCCAAAAAAATGTAAAAATCTAAATTTTTTTAAATTTTAGGTCAATTTGTTTTCTGCTACATATTTTTGGTAAAAAATATCGCAATAAGCGTATTTTGATTGGTTTGCGCAAAAGTTATTGCGTTTACTAACTAAGGGAAAGATTTATGTCATTTTTATTGTTTTTTTTTAACGAGTAATGGAGGCGATCTGCGATTTTTTTTGCGGGACTACGACATTGCAGCGGACAGATCAGACCCTTGACTGACATTTTTGACACTTTTGGGGGTACCAGTGACATTACTGCAGTAATCAGTGCTAAACATATGCACTGTTACTGTAAAAATGACACTGGCAGGGAAGGGGTTAACTTTATTAGAGATCCAGGGGTTAAGTGTGTCCCTAGGGGTGTGCTTCTAACTGTCGCTTTTGTTGTAACCGCAGAGACATACGATCCTACATAGCAGGATCGTGTAGTCTCTGCAGTTACACCAGGGAGAATGACAGGCGGCTTTGTTTACATTAGCCGCCTGCCTTTCTCCCTCTCCAGCGGGAAATTTGCGAGTGACCGGCGGACATCTGAGCCGCCGGTCACTCGCGCGGGGATGGCCGTGAACGAGCGGGGGCGGGAGCGCGCCTCCGGCGGCGCGCGCTCGCCCCCTACAGGAGGGGCTGACTGCCGCAGTAAATGTACTTGCGGCGGCCGGCAAGCGGTTAAACTAACTACCGGGGTAGTGTCTGGTGTGGAATTTTTTTTTACAGGAAATAGGTTTGACGCTGCTCTGTGCGTAATACAATAGTGTTAGAACCGACCAATCCAATCATTCACACGACCTAAAAATATCAAAAAAATATTTAAAAAATATATTTATAGTGCAGATAAAGACACAGTGGGGTTTATTTATCAATGCTAGAGAGGGCAAAATGAGCCACAATTCTGCAGAGAAACCAATCAGCTTCTAACCCCAGCTTGTTTAATTAGGCGTTGGCAATAAAACCTGGAAGCTGATTGGTTTCTCTGCAGAATTGTGACTCATTTTGCCTTCTCTAGCTTTAGTAAATAAACCTCAGTGTATCAAAATTCATATACCATACATATGTTATAATACAAAAATAGTGCAAAAAATAATGTATTGAAAGTGCTAGTGCCAAGTGAAAGTGCCCAGTGTGGAATATCAAACCTATTACACTAAAAACATCAATCAATCAATATAACAAAATATGTATAAAATAACAAGGGCTGATATAACATGATCAGTGCTCTAGATAGAAAGTCTATATATAGTAAGCAATAATCCTTCCATTAGTCCAACCATCGTGTGTCAGCACTGCAAGTCCTTATAATGGTGCTGCTAGAAAAATTATGTTTGGTGGTGTTCCTGCAAGAGTTCTCTTCTTCCACTCCTCCATGATGACATCATGGAGCTGGTGGATGTTAGAGACCTTGCTCTCCTCCACCTTCCGTTTGAGGATGCCCCACAGATGCTCAATAGGGTTTAGGTCTGGAGACATGCTTGGCAGGTCCATCACCTTTACCCTCAGCTTCTTTAGCAAGGCAGGGGTCATCTTGGAGGTGTGTTTGGGGTCGTTATCATGTTGGAATACTGGTCTGCGGCCCAGTCTCTGAAGGGAGGGGATCATGCTCTGCTTCAGTATGTCACAGTACATGTTGGCATTCATGGATCTCTCAATAAACTGTAACATATGTGAAACCAGAGCGCTAAAAACCTCCAACACAGGGGATGGGTATGATGAGTCAATTAAAAAAGCAAGGAGAAGGGGGAGGGGGGGGAGGGGGAGGGAAAGGGACAAAAGCAAAGCACTAAATAAAGCTGATGGAATAAATTTACTGTATAGTATGGGATCGACGTGTAGTCAGAAAGGAGTAGTCCATAAACACTGAGCCGCTCTTCCACAGACCAAGAGGAGATTCTGTTAGAGCAAAAAAACAAAAAGGAGAAGCGCTCTAAGTGTAGACAGTTTAATAATACATAAGAAGCAATGTGTGTAGTAACTCACAAGACATAAGTGAAAGTCAAGCTGTGTAACATCATCAGATCTTTAAAGCATCCTCTGGGGGGAGGGAGGTGGTGATGTCCAATCCAAAGCGCCGTCCGTGGCTGAGTAGATGTTTAAAGGGAGGAAATAAAGCCGGCAGCCTCCCGCCTCAGTGTACGATGAGCGGTCAGATGGAAGTGACCGACGGCTGTAAGGTTCCGTGGATGGATGGACGCTCTCCCGTCACCAGGGGTGGTGAGTTCAAACAGCAAAGGAACGGCAGGCACGACGCGTTTCTGAGCATGCGCGGGGTCGATGTACCCGGCGCGCTCTTTCCTCAGGTGCTGGAGAGCCGTGGACTCTACAAGGTTTATATCTAGCTCAGTTGATTAGTGATTCACCGCAGCTGGAACAAAAGGGGAATGCCTCCAAATCCTTTTTATTCCGAGGCATTCCCCTTTTGTTCCAGCTGCGGTGAATCACTAATCAACTGAGCTAGATATAAACCTTGTAGAGTCCACGGCTCTCCAGCACCTGAGGAAAGAGCGCGCCGGGTACATCGACCCCGCGCATGCTCAGAAACGCGTCGTGCCTGCCGTTCCTTTGCTGTTTGAACTCACCACCCCTGGTGACGGGAGAGCGTCCATCCATCCACGGAACCTTACAGCCGTCGGTCACTTCCATCTGACCGCTCATCGTACACTGAGGCGGGAGGCTGCCGGCTTTATTTCCTCCCTTTAAACATCTACTCAGCCACGGACGGCGCTTTGGATTGGACATCACCACCTCCCTCCCCCCAGAGGATGCTTTAAAGATCTGATGATGTTACACAGCTTGACTTTCACTTATGTCTTGTGAGTTACTACACACATTGCTTCTTATGTATTATTAAACTGTCTACACTTAGAGCGCTTCTCCTTTTTGTTTTTTTTTTCTCTCAATAAACTGTAGCTCCCCAGTGCTGGCAGCACTCATGCAGCTCCAGACCATGACACTCCCACCACCATGCTTGAATGCAGGCAATACACACTTGTCTTTGTACTCCTCACCTGGTTGCCGCCACACAAGCTTGACCCCATCTGAACCATATAAAAACTTATTCTGGTCTCATCAGACCACAGGACTTATTTCCAGTAATCCATATTCTTAGTCTGCTTGTCTTCAGCAACTGTTTGCAGGCTTTCTTGTGCATCATCTTTAGAAGAGGCTTCCTTCTGGGATGACAGCCATGCAGACCAATTTGATGCAGTGTGCGGCGTATGATCTGAGCACTGACAGCCTGACCCCCCCACCCTTCAACCTCTGTAGCAATGCTGGCAGCACTCATACGTCTATTTCCCAAAGACAACCTCTGGATATGACGCTGAGCATGCGCACTCAACTTCTGTGGTCAACCATGGTGAGGCCTGTTCTGAGTGGAACCTGTCCTGTTAAACCGCTGTATGGTCTTGGCCACTGTGCTGCAGCTCAGTTTCAGGGTCTTGGCAATCTTATTATAGCCTGGGCCATCTTTATGTAGAGCAGGGGTGTCAAACTCAATTTCATTGCGGACCGCATCAGTATTATGGTTGCTCTTAAAGGGCCGGTTATATCTGTAAGACTAGATGTCTAGAGCACCCCACGCCCCCTTACATGAGCTGTCAAGAGCCCCCCCCCCCCCACCATCAGAAGTCAAGAGTCACCCACCCTTCCTTACATCACAATGCACCCCCTTACCTTGTGCTGCTGCCAGGAAGAAGATGCGGGTAGAACTGGGAAGAAGTGCAGGGTCTGGAGGTGAACCAGAGGAGGGCTTAAGTCAGCTTCCAGAGTCTGCTGCATGCTGAGCCAAGGGGAGGCAGAGGTAAGGTGGTGTTGTGGCTGCACAGAGAGGTGCAGGATCTGTAGGAGGAGTTCTGCCCTCCTCTCTGCTGCAGACTGCTGAGAAAGGGGGGGGGGGCAAACACGAGCCTTTCTGCAGCTGCACAGAGAAGTGCAGGACCTGGCAAAGGAGTTATGTTCTCTCTGCTGCCGACTACAGAGACAGGGTGGGGCAGAGACAAGGGGGTGCCGCAGCTGCAGGAAAGGTGCGAGGGCCACATCTGGCCCCGCAGGTCCTGTGATGTAGAGCAACAATTCTTTTTTCAGATCCTCAGAGAGTTCTTTTTCCATGAGGTGCCATGTTGAACTTCCAGTGACCAGTATGAGAGAGTGAGAGCGATAACACCAAATTTAACACATCTGCTCCCCATTCACACCTGAGACCTTGTAACACTAACCAGTCACATGACACCGGGGGGAGGGAAAATGGCTAATTGGGCCCAATTTGGACATTTTCACTTAGGGGTGTACTCACTTTTGTTGCCAGCGGTTTTGACATTAATGGCTGTGTGTTGAGTTATTTTGAGGGGACAGCAAATTTACACTGTTATACAAGCTGTGCACTCACTACTTTACATTGTAGCAAAGTGTAATTTCTTCAGCGTTGTCACATGAAAAGATAGAATAAAATATTTACAAAAATGTGAGGGGTATACTCACTTTTGTGAGATACTATATATATATACAGGTCCTTCTCAAAAAATTAGCATATTGTGATAAAGTTCATTATTTTCTGTAATGTACTGATAAACATTAGACTTTCATATATTTTAGATTCATTACACACAACTGAAGTAGTGCAAGCCTTTTATTGTTTTAATATTGATGATTTTGGCACACAGCTCATGAAAAACCAAAATTCCTATCTCAAAAAATTAGCATATTTCATCCGACCAATAAAAAAAAAAAGTGTTTTTAATACAAAAAAAGTCAACCTTCAAATAATTATGTTCAGTTATGCACTCAATACTTGGTCGGGAATCCTTTTGCAGAAATGACTGCTTCAATGCGGTGTGGCATGGAGGCAATCAGCCTGTGGCACTGCTGAGGTGTTATGGAGGCCCAGGATGCTTTGATAGCGACCTTGAGCTCATCCAGAGTGTTGGGTCTTGCGTCTCTCAACTTTCTCTTCACAACATCCCACAGCTTCTCTATGGGGTTCAGGTCAGAAGAGTTGGCAGGCCAATTGAGCACAGTAATACCATGGTCAGTAAACCATTTACCAGTGGTTTTGGCACTGTGAGCAGGTGCCAGATCGTGCTGAAAAATCTTCATCTCCATAAAGCTTTTCAGCAGATGGAAGCATGAAGTGCTCCAAAATCTCCTGATAGCTAGCTGCATTGACCCTGCCCTTGATAAAACACAGTGGACCAACACCAGCAGCTGACATGGCACCCCAGACCATCACTGACTGTGGGTACTTGACACTGGACTTCAGGCATTTTGGCATTTCCCTCTCTCCAGTCTTCCTCCAGACTCTGGCACCTTGATTTCCGAATGACATGCAAAATTTGCTTTCATCCAAAAAAGTACTTTGGACCACTGAGCAACAGTCCAGTGCTGCTTCTCTGTAGCCCAGGTCAGGCGCTTCTGCCGCTGTTTCTGGTTCAAAAGTGGCTTGACCTGGGGAATGCGGCACCTGTAGCCCATTTCCTGCACACGCCTGTACACAGTGGCTCTAGATATTTCTACTCCAGACTCAGTCCACTGCTTCCGCAGGTCCCCCAAGGTCTGGAATCGGTCCTTCTCCACAATCTTCCTCAGGGTCCGGTCACCTCTTCTCGTTGTGCAGCGTTTTCTGCCACACTTTTTCCTTCCCACAGACTTCTCACTGAGGTGCCTTGATACAGCACTCTGGGAACAGCCTATTCGTTCAGAAATTTTTTCTGTGTCTTACCCTCTTGCTTGAGGGTGTCAATGATGGCCTTCTGGACAGCAGTCAGGTCGGCAGTCTTACCCATGATTGCGGTTTTGAGTAATGAACCAGGCTGGGAGTTTTTAAAAGCCTCAGGAATCTTTTGCAGGTGTTTAGAGTTAATTAGTTGATTCAGATGATTAGGTTAATAGCTTGTTTAGAGAACCTTTTCATGATATGCTAATTTTTTGAGATAGGAATTTTGGTTTTTCATGAGCTGTATGCCAAAATCATCAATATTAAAACAATAAAAGGCTTGCACTACTTCAGTTGTGTGTAACGAATCTAAAATATATGAAAGTCTAATGTTTATCAGTACATTACAGAAAATAATGAACTTTATCACAATATGCTAATTTTATGAGAAGGACCTGTATATATATATATATATATATATATATATATATATATATATATATATATATATATATATCTATATATTAGTGATCGACCGATATCGTTTTTTTTAATGCCGATACCGATACTTTGGTCATCGGATATCGGTATCGGCCGATATCTGCCGATATTTTCGGACATGTAAAAAATGTTTTATTTATTTATTTATTTTCTACAGGTACTCTTGTGGAGGGATCTGGGCATTCAGATGTTTTGAATGCTGTCAGTTTTTTAATTCAGCGCCGAGTACCCGGAAGTGATGTCCGGGTTTTTTACATGGAGACCCGGGTCTTCTCTTCGGCAGCGGCGGCCGTGCAGGTAGGATGCCCGAGTCTCCCGGTTTGACGGGAGACCCGGGCGAGCAGCAGAAGGCGGCGGGAGGGGGGGGGGACGTCCCCTCCAGCTCCTTGTAATGACAGCCGAGCGGCTTCTCAGCCGCATCGGTTCTCATTACAAGTAAGCCGACCATCGGCTATGGAAACTGGTACCGAGGTGATGCCTCTGGCTGCAGACATCACCCCGGTACAGAACTTTCCCTAAATATCAGCAATATCGGTAACCTCGGAGGCCGATTCCGATATATCGGGGAGAGTGCATATCGGCCCCCGATATATCGGTGATGCCGATAATCGGTCTATCCCTAATATATATATATCTATATATATATAGATATATATACATAAACATATATAGCCTTATATTATGAATGTATGTGCTATGAGGTGAAAAACACAATACAGTGTAAATTACAAAGAATTCCAAAATGCAATAAAGTCCTTATGTGATGCAGTATGAATGCAAACAAGTTTACAGAAAGCCCCAACAACAACATAAGTGTAAAGTCCTTGTGTGATATCAGTAATAATATAGCACTTCGCCAAGGGCAAACTCTGTGTAGCAAAATATGTTGGAGAAGCCTAAGCAGGAACACATCCTCACGTCAAGCTTTAAGACGGGAGCCATTCAGGACAGTAGTTCTGCAGTGAGTGGCATTGGTCAAGTCCCCCCCTCTGAAATCTCAACTTCCCCTTTAAAGTGGTTGTTAAGCCACTTTATACCATCCTGTCTGGTCTGTTTAATAATCCTGTGTGCTCGTGCCCCTTTGTCTGTGTGTGTTTTAAAAAATATAAGTCGTTCTTTACCAGTTTTCTGGGCGCTGATCGCCGCTCACATGACTCGCCGGGTCTCTCCTCTCCAGGTCTGAAGTGGGCGGGGCAGAGGATCCCCCACTGACGTCAGTCGGGAGGGGAGGAGGAGAGGCCAAGAGGAGGAGAGAGGTGGCGGGTCACATGAGTGGCGATCGGCACTCTGAAAACTGGTAAAGAACGGTTTATTTTTATAAAACACAGACAAAGGGGCACACAGGATTATTAAACAGACTGTAGACAGGATATGAAACTTTAAATTAAACTATAGCAGCAGGAGGGGAGGGGGGGGGGCACTGACACAGGAGCAGACAGACAGGGAGGGAGGGGGGAGGAGGACAGGAGGGCTGCGGATGATGGAGGCACATAGACTGACCACAGTGTCAGGGCTCAGCAGCCATGGTATACCGTGGTCAGATTACAGAGGGGAGGACATAGGCAGGCAGGATCAGCCAGGTATTTTAGGTGATAGAAGGTAGGGCTGCGCATCTTCACTCGTCTCACGATTCGATTTGATTACGTTTATCAAGGCAACGATTGGATTTGATTCTGCGATGCATCCATGCAGCCCTAGACCATGAAACTCCCACCACCATGCAATATTTTTGTTTTTAGGTTAACAAACGCTTTAAAAATAAATTCTGCCGTTTCCCCATTAAAAATAAATACTCGCAAGATGCGGCTCGCACGGTGACTGATGTCGCCTTCATGACATTGTTGAAAAGCGGCAGAGCATGGGTGACCTTCAAAAGATGCCCCCCCCCCCAATAAAAGTTCTGTGGGCGCCCATGGTATTGTGCTTTTCACATCTTAGCATGTATGTTCATAATAAGTCTTATAATATACCATATATTATTATAATAGGTGTTTTATTGGTATGTACGGCTTATATAAACTTAGGAAAGGGATTCCTGCTTCTATTCGTGATCTCAAGTGATCATGAAAAGTTGTAAGTTGGAGGTTAAATTTGCAGTTACCCGTTGCCCTCAGATACATTCAAAAAGGTCATGTCCTTTACATGTAAATGTATCTTACTAAGGGGACATGGACTGAGTGGCTTTAATTGTCCATCCCATTTCTTATCTTCTGCTTTTGGCTGTCATGTCGGTTCAATCTTTGTAGACTCCAACGCCCTTATTTTTGGAAGGGCCCTGAGTATGAAGTTTTGAAATGCAGCCAGGACTGCTCTATAAAAGCATAATGTTGACATGACCTTCCAATCCCAATGTGGTCTGATCATCCCACCTATATGGGCTTGTTAGACATCCTTCTTTTTAAAACAATAGGACCTAATATGGAATTGTTGCCTTTTTACAGCCTCCACTCTTCTGGAGAGGTAGAAAAGATTTTGGAATGTGTTTGCAGAAATTTGAGTCTGTCGAAAAAGCGTTTATGAGACCAGGTATAGGTGTTGATCTGACTCACAATTAGCCTTACAATTTATCCCAAAGGTGTTCAGTAGGGTTGAGGTCAGATCACTTTTAAGGACACCCAAGATATTCCACATCAAAATCATCAAAATATGTTTTTATGGAGCTGGCTTTGTACACATGAGCACAGTTATGAGGGAAGAGAAAATGGCCTTTCAAAACTTGATGCCACAATGTTGGAGGCCCACAGTTGTCCAGACCAGACTGGTCAAGTCATGTCTTTAGAAGTTGGCTTTGTACACAGGAGTAAAGTCGAGGTGAAACAGAAAAAGGCCTTCACGAAACTGTTACCACAACCTTGGAAGCCCACAGTTGTCAAACCAGACTGGTCAAGTCATGTCTTTAGAAGTTGGCTTTGTATACAGGAGTAAAGTCGAGGTGAAACAGAAAAAGGCCTTCACCAAACCGTTACCAAAAGATTGGAAGCCCACAGTTGTCAAACCAGACTGGTCAAGTCATATCTTTAGGAGTTGGCTTTGTACACAGGAGTAAAGTCGAGGTGAAACAGAAAAAGGCCTTCACCAAACTGTCACCACAAGGTTGGAAGCCCACAGTTGTCAAACCAGACAGGTCAAAGAATGCAAAGTGCAAAATATAAGTGCAGCGCAATCACATGGTAAATACAACATAAATGAAACAATAAGCAAAATACAAAAGTTCATATAGCTAATGTGATAAAAAAAAGTGTCAAAGTCCCAGATATAAGAGCTCCACCACTGTGCAAAGTGACAGTTCATATAATAACATCCAATGTGTTCGGTGCCCATCACCTCTGGATAAAGTGCCTGCTCACCTCCAGTATCTGACCCCACTACAGAGTCATACTAGCCTTAGTGTACTCCACTCGAGATGATACTGGAACACTCCTTCTATTATCGTCCCTGAATTCAAAATGTGATTGCTCTGCACTTACTTTTTGCACTTTATGTTTATAAAGAGAGTTTGGTGGACACACTTAAGAAGAAGGTGTTAGCAGCAGTCTCTGCCTTAGTCATTAGGCAAATGATAATTATTGGTAGACATTTGCACACATATTTGAGTTGTTTGCACGTATTATATTTCATTATACAGGTCAAAGGATGTCTTTATGGGGCTGGCTTTGTACATAGGAGTACAGTCATGGTGGAACAGAAAAGGGCCTTCACCAAACTGTTACCACAAGGTTGGAAGCCCACAGTTGTCCAAACCAGTCTGGTCAAGCCATGCCTTTATGGAGCTGGCTTTGTATACAGGAGTACAGTCATGGTGGAACATAAAGGGGCCTTCACCAAACTGTTACCACAAGGTTGGAAGCTCACAGTTGTCCAAACCAGACTGGTCAAGCCATGCCTTTATGGAGCTGGCTTTGTATACAGGAGTACAGTCATGGTGGAACAGAAAAGGGCCTTCACAAAACTGTTACCACAAGGTTGGAAGCCCACAGTTGTCAAACCAGACTGGTCAAGCCATGTTTTTTAATGGAGCTGGCTTTGTATACAGGAGTACAGTCATGCTGGAACAGAAAAGGGCCTTACCACAAGGTTGGAAGCCCACAGCTGTCTACAATGTCTTTGTATGATATACTGTAGTATTACCAATACCCTTCACTGGAACAATCTGAACTTAAAAATTTGGAGGGCTATTCTCATACTGTTGGTCATATAGTAGGTGTGACAGTCAGATGTCCACAAAGTTCCAGCCACCTCTATGCATTATAAGTGGAGCCATATTTTAAACAAAACTGAATATCATATATTGTATTCGGCCAGCTGATTGCCAACAGGAAGCGTGTTTGATGTTACTCTCCCCTGCATATGGATTTTCTTTCTCTATTGAATATGGCGATATAAAAGTATAAGTGGTGTTTAGCAGTGAGAGGCATGTTTAGCTCTGTGCTATTTGCATTGATTAACGGCATTTATTCCCGTCTGGGTAAATTATTATGCAGGGGTTTGTATGATTCCCCTCCTCAGACTTTATATATATATTGTGTACTCTCTAGTATACTATCATAGGCTTGGCTGATGAGATTTTGTGTGGTGTTTTATCTATGGTGTATATATTATCTCTATCTCTGGAAAAGTGTGCTACATATCCGGATCCTGAGGAAGCCCAAAGTGTTGGAGAAACGCGTTGATCCATCACATTACAGGATGCGTACAGATGCGTACAGATGTTACATTGTCCTTTGATGTTTTTATCATTATGTCTTTAATAAAATTTATACTTAATTTTTTATAATTTGTTTTTTCATTCAATGTTCTTATGGCACATGTGCATAGAGCAGTGTACATGGCCACAACTAACATGTACTGTTCATTCCAACAATTGTAAATCGGGTGAAAAGGAGATGTTTGAGAGCTTACAAAGGACATTACAAGGAGGCAGAAAAACACAGTAATAAATGATTGAATTAAGAACATAATACAGGTGAATATTGGCACTTTTCCACTGCAAGTACCGGTTCGGCTCCACTCGGCCTTGCTTGGCCCTGCTTGGCTCGGTTTGGTTTTCCACTGCATGGTACCGCATGGTACG
>NC_138776.1:36882538-36887538 GCF_965119305.1 Pelophylax lessonae | reverse complement strand
CTCCCTTACATCAACTGCCCCCATAAGGCTGGCTCATGGATAAGTGGATGCCCTCTCAGAGGCCTGGGGGGGTTCAACTAAAATCTGGGAGGGGACAGCCTACCCCAGCACTTCCCTCCCTCCCCCCAGATTCGGCCTCGACAGCTGCTATGACAGAGGGCACTTTTCTCCCTCTCCAAGCATCTTCCCAAGACAAATGTCTCATAAGGAATGCAGGAGGAGGGATGCTTGTCAATTAAAATGTTCCAGCAAGTGTTTGGAGATGGAGAAAAGTGTCATCTGTCTCAGCAGCCATCTCCTTGCTAGCTGCATTGTCAGACGGCCTTGGGTAGCGGAGGGGTGCCCTGTCCGACCCCACAGCAAGCCTTAGCACATAGGAAGATGGGACAAAGTTCTTCATGTATTTTGTCCTGCAGGGAACAGAAATCATTAATAAAATAGAAGTGAGACTTCCCACCTAAAATCCTCTGAAGTTTCCTCTCTCCAAAACTTGTCATTCAGCCAGTGAGGAGCCATTCCTCACGGTCTGAGCACCATCAGAACACAATCAGAGATGTCTCTCTGTAAATATGGGGAACCAGAATGGCACACGTGTTCCCTTATTAAATGACTCTTTTAAAGCCTAGTACACACCATTCGTTTTTTTTTTTTCATTCAGCCTAGTACAGCACAGGTCGGAGCCGCTGTACTAACAATCTGATGTTAGTACAGCGATCTCCCCTGCTAAGCTATAGTTACATAGTTAGTCAAGCATACAATGCCATATACACAATCCTATACCCACAGTTGATCCAGAAGAAGGCAAAAAAAAACAGTGGCGGCTGGTGTATATGGGGCGCAGGGGCGTCAACCCCCCTATCCATGCGTCCGTCCCCTAATCTACATGCGGGGCGCCGGGCGCATGGAGTTCAATGGGGTTCTTTTTTTAACCATGTGATTAGTGCCAGAGGCTCCCACAGGCTAAAAAAAAGGGTGGGCTCGGGGCGCAGAGCACTGCGCCCCGAGCCCACCCAGTTGTGTGACAATAGCGAATGAAAATACGCTATTATCACACGGATCCTCCTCCTGGCCAATCAGGAAGCGGGTCATGAGACCCGTTTCCTGATTGGCCAGGAGGAGGGGCCATGCTATTGGCCAATGAGGAGGAGGAGGGAAGAGATGCCAGGGAAGCTGCCGCCAGAGATGAAGCTGTTGGGAGGCTTCTAATAGGGCCAGGCAGGAGTGTTCCAGGGCATCTTTAGTGCTTTAATGTAAGTGAGCCGGCGATGGGGGGGGGGGGGGCGGTTGTGGGCAAGCTGATGTGGTCTGGGGGGGGGGGGGGTATGGTGTGGTCTGCCTGCCGCCAACCCTTGCCCATGGAGCACCTGCCGCCACTGGAGAAAACCCCAGCAAAGCATGATCCAATTTGCTCTAGCAGGGGAAAAAATTCCTTCCTGATTCCCCGAGAGGCAATCAGATATTCCCTGGATCAACTTTATCTATAAATGTTAGTACCCACTTATATTATGTTTATTTAGAGAAGAATCCAGGCCTTTTTTAACGCAAAATTGTGTTCTAATAGGGGGGGGGGGGGACAGCCCCCTCTGCCAGAACACTCCAATTAGCGCTCTCAGTTTTTGGCTGAGAGCGCTGATCGGGAGCCGGCAAGCCACTCTTTTTCCAGCGTGCATGTCTGACAGAAGCCGGCCGAACTGCTGGCTTCTGTTGGACACACAGGCAGAATGTCGGCCGGTTTTCACTGAACCGGCCGGCCAATGTCTCCTGACATTCGCCCCGTGTGAATGGGGCTTTCGTAATTTGTCTCCATGGTAATAAAAAAAACAAAAGTGAAACTTCCTCTTATATGCTTACTTCCCCCCTCTGGTGCCACATTTGGCACCTTTCAGGGGGGAGGGGGGTATGGTTACCTGTTTTTGATGGGTACCCTTCCGCACTTCCGGGAGACAGCGCAGCGGCCCCCCCTCCTTCTTCCCCCAATTAGAAAGTGCAGCACGCTTCGCGCATGCGCAGTAGGGAACCAGCTGTGCAGCTGAAAGGCTTCACTGCCGGGTTCCCTCACCCTGAATGGCAGCGGCAGCATCCGATAGCCGATACGAATATCAGAATCGGGTGCCGACATCACAGGAACCCTGGACGACAGGTAAGTTCTAATATTTAAAAGTCAGCAGCTACAGTATTTGTAGCTGCTGACTTTTACCACTTGAAGGCCATCAGAAATCAGTATTTTTTGGTAGAAAGTTATTTATAACCCCCAAACAGTATTTCATTTTTTAGCAGAGACCCTAGGGACTAAAATGGCGATCGTTGCAATATTTTATGTCACACTGTATTTGTGCAGCGTTTTTTCAAACACTATTTTTTTTATTAGAAAAATTACACTTTAATGAAAAAAAAAAACCACAATATATATATATACACACACTTTTATTCCTAATACAAGGAATTTAAAAATCCCTTGTAATAGAAATAAGGATGACAGGTGCTCTCAATGGAGAGATCTGGGGTCAAAAAGACCCCAAATCTCTTTGTTATCTTTAAAAGCAAAAGATAAAAAATAAATACATTTGAAAAAAAAAAATTGTTTACTTCCACCCTGGACCCGAAGTAACGTCATGACGTCACTCTGGTCCTCCAAGACCATCGAGGCAATCAAAGAAGATCTACTCTTTTGATAACCTCCGTGACCAACCGGCAGCACCGCTGGATTGTTTCTCGGGCGAGCCGGGAGTGAATGACGGGAGGGGTGGAGGGGAGACAACCCCTCCCACTGCTTCTGGAAGCGCTCCAGTGGCTCATGAGAAAGCCAGTGGCCGGGTGAAAAAAAAACAATGCCGGGGTATGGCTGATAGCTTTAGCCAAAATCCCAGTTAACCACTTGCAAACCGCAATATATATATATATATATATATATATACACAGTACAGACCAAAAGTTTGGACACACCTTCTCATTCAAAGAGTTTTCTTTATTTTCATGACTATGAAAATTGTAGAGTCACACTTCAAGAGGGAGTCACCTGAAATGGTCTTCCAACAATCTTGAAGAAGTTCCCAGAGATGCTTAGCACTTGTTGGCCCTTTTGCCTTCACTCTGCGGTCCAGCTCACCCCAAACCATCTGGATTGGGTTCAGGTCCGGTGACTGTGGAGGCCAGGTCATCTGGCACAGCACCCCATCACTCTCCTTCTTGGTCAAATAGCCCTCACACAGCCTGGAGGTGTGTTTGGGGGTCATTTTCCTGTTGAGAAATAAATGATGGTCCAACTAAACGCAAACCGGATGGAATAGCATCCCGCTGCAAGATGCTGTGGTAGCCATGCTAGTTCAGTATGCCTTCAATTTTGAATAAATCCCCAACAGTGTCACCAGCAAAGCCCCCCCACACCATCACACCTCCTCCTCCATGCTTCACGGTGGGAACCAGGCATGTAGAGTCCATCCGTTCACCTTTTCTGCGTCGCACAAAGACACGGTGGTTGGAACCAAAGATCTCAAATTTGGACTCATCAGACCAAAGCACAGATTTCCACTGGTCTAATGTCCATTCCTTGTGTTCTTTAGCCCAAACAAGTCTCTTCTGCTTGTTGCCTTTCTTTAGCAGTGGTTTCCTAGCAGATATTCTACCATGAAGGCCTGATTCACACAGTCTCCTCCTAACAGTTGTTCTAGAGATGTGTCTGCTGCTAGAACTCCGTGTGCCATTGACCTGGTCTCTAATCTGAGCTGCTGTTAACCTGCGATTTCTGAGGCTGGTGACTCGGATGAACTTATCCTCCGCAGCAGAGGTGACTCTTGGTCTTCCTTTCCTGGGGCGGTCCGCATGTCAGCCAGTTTCTTTGTAGCGCTTGATGGTTTTTGTGACTGCACTTGGGGACACTTTCAAAGTTTTCCCAATTTTTCGGACTGACTGACCTTCATTTCTTAAAGTAATGATGGCCACTCGTTCTCCTGTACTTAGCTGCCATAATACAAATTCTAACAGTCTATTTAGTAGGACTATCAGCTGTGTATCCACCTGACTTCTGCACAACACAACTGATGGTCCCAACCCCATTTATAAGGCAAGAAATCACACTTATTAAACCTGACAGGGCACACCTGTGAAGTGAAAACCATTTCAGGTGACTACCTCTTGAAGTGTGACTCTACGATTTTCATAGTCATGAAAATAAAGAAAACTCTTTGAATGAGAAGGTGTGTCCAAACTTTTGGTCTGTACTATATATATATATATACATACATATATATATATATATGTATTGCTGTCGGCCAGTGGTAACTATTTTTTTCTTGGGGGGCAGAACTCCTCTTTAAGTTCGGTGCCAGTTAGAGACAGTGGATGTATAAAAAGCATGCTGGACATGCACTGTATACTGGGTGTGGCAGATAAGTGCTGTGATAAGAGAACAGCTGCTTCTCACAGTTCCATAACACCCTCTTAATCAGCAAACTCTGGAGATCAAATATTATTATTGGGTGTGATTATTGAAATAAACTCAAAGTGCCAATCTTAAAGCTGAATGCCAAGACAAGCAAATATCATCTAAACACAAGAATTGTTAATTATTCCTGCAATCTTGGTAAGCTTTATGTATTTCTTCCAAATCTGTGCAGTAATCCAGTGTGAGACTTTCCCTGTAATAAAGACCGCTCACTGCTGATCTCTCTCCTTGTGCAGGGGGACTGGTCTTGTCTCCGCCCCCTCCTGTAGTTTTCTACAGGGCAGCCCCTCACACAGCTCTGTTTTCTGCATAGGCTATGTTCAACATAATGATGATATCAGTGCTACTTCTACAAAGTAACATCTGCATACTTTCCATCTTTTTGAGATGGGAACCAGGGACATCTACTGTGTTTCCCCCGAAAATAAGACCGGGTCCTATATTAATTTTGGCACCAAAAGACACAGTAGGGCTTATTTTCAGGGTAGGTCTTATTATGTAATGTGCTGTCTTCTCTCCCCCTCTGCCTGTCAGGAATCCCCAGTGTGTACCGAGTAAA
>NC_138776.1:36725038-36880038 GCF_965119305.1 Pelophylax lessonae | reverse complement strand
GCTCATGGGTTTGGTGAACAGATGTCAGCTAGCGTGTTCTCCTACCCGAAGGGCCTTGGCTCAACAATCAAGGGAAATGACAAAAGGCGATGGATGCTGACACTGCTTTCATTATTTTATTTTATTTTTTATTTTTATTTTTTTTATTTTTTAGCTTGACCTGCATCCTAGCCAATGCAAACTGATAATGTCAGGCGATGTGTATTTTGGGGCATTTCACACCTGGTTACTGAATGTTACATGAAAGCTCAAAGCATCTGTGTTGGCCTTAAAAAAAATGAAATTCCATCTGTTATTATTTCTTCTGCATCTGAGGCTTGACGGGAACAACAATCACATTTTTTTTCTATTTCCAGTTATTATAGCCTGCTGCCATTGTACATTCGGAGGGAAATAATCGTGTATTTCAGTAAACGTTGGATATTATACAATGGATCTGTCAGGATTTTTCAGAAAACATCTACAAGCAAAGACCAACACACTGCAGCACAGCTCAGTGCATGTACATTGCATTATGGTATCCTGCATACATAGATATGCCCGGATTAGGGCAGGGGTGTCAAACTAAATTTCGTTGCAGGCCGCATCAGCATTATGGTTGCCCTCAAAGGGCCAGATGTATCTCTAAGACTAGATGTCAAGAGCATCCCACTTTCAGAAGTCAAAAGTCCCCCACCCTCCCTTAAAATCACAGTACACCCTATTTACATTGTGCTGCTGCCTGGAAGAAACTGGGGATGGAGCTGGTAAGCAGAAAGCGCAGGGTCTGGAGGAGGACCACTAGAGGGCTGGAGTTTGCTGAATGCTGAGACCAGGGGAGACAGAGATGAGGTGGTGCTGCAGCTGAACAGAGAGGTACAGAATCTGTATGAGGACTTCTGTCCTCCTCCCTGCTACTGACTGGTGAGACAATTTGGGGACAGAGATGAGGGGGTAGCTGCAGGAGAGGTGCAAGGGCCACATGAAATGACCTGGTGGGCCGCATTCGGCCTGCGGGTCTTGTGTTTGACACACATGCATTAGGGTGTGCACCCCAAAGCTCAAACAAGCATACATGTAAGTGTATGTACAATATATATATATATATATATATATATATATACACACAATATATATATATATTGTACATACACTTATACATATGCTTGTTTGAGCTTTGGGGTGCACACCCTAATGCATGTGTATCAAATACAAGACCCACATATATAAATATATATATATATATATATATATATATATATATATATATATATATATATATATATATATATATATATATATATATATATATATATATATATATATATATATATATATAAACTGTATATACACTGTATATATTGTATATATACACACACACACACACACACTCTTATAAATAAATATAAAAAGCATTCTAGAATATATCAACACATGAACAATGTCAGTAGGGCAGTGGATGGTGTCAGTAGGGCAGAGATTGGTGTCAGTAAAGCAGTAGATGATGTCAGAAGGGCAGAGATTGGTGTCAGTAAGGCAGTAGGGCAGTGGGTGGTGTTGGTAGTTTTTTTTTTTTTTTACAATTTTATGTTGTTTTAATATTTTTTAAAATTTTTATTTTGTTTTATTAGTATTATTTATTTATGCTTTACAATTTTATTTTGTTGTATTGTTGTGTACAGTTTTTTTTTTTTTTTAGTATTTAAAAAAAAAAAAACTTTTAAAAGCCCTGTTGGGGGCTTTGGTGAAATATCAGAGGTCTAAACAGACCCCTGATGTCTCACGTTTGGGACAGAGATTCCTGAGTTCCTTTTTCTGCCATTACCCGTGTAATGGCGACAAACTTTGGAACCCTAAATTTTCCATAGACTACACTTCAAAAACCCCTATGGGTCATCAGTTTAGAGTTAACCATGAGTAATGGTCTCCTAGTAATAATTCATTAGTAATAATAATAATAATAATAAATATGAATTGCTCTAACTAACGTGTGCACAGAGATATGTGCAGTCAAACATGGATTTCGAATTGTTTTTCTCACAATCCTACGAGCTGTTCTGTCTGATATTTTTCTTGGTCTTCCAGATCTTGCTTTAACTTCCACTGTTCCTGATGACTGCCATTTCTTAATTCAATTCCGAACAGAGGATATTGACATCTGAAAATGCTTTGCTATCTTCTTATAGCCTTCTCCAGCTTTGTGAGCGTCAACTATTCTCAGTTTCAGTTTTCTAGACAACTGCTTAGAAGATCCCATGGTGCTGATTGTTGGGGCAAGGTCAGATGAGTCTGGGCATTTAAAACCTTTGAGATTGACATCACCTGGTCTTCCCAGACGATGATTGAGAACAATCCATGACACTGGCTGGTCTCAGCCTTGCAAAGGGGGCAGTACAAGAAATTAACTCTGCAGGGTGCCCAAACTTTTGCAGACGCCATTTTTTTGTTTTCTGTTATTTTGAAAGTGTAAATGATGGAAATAAAATCTAACTTTTGTTGACATATTATAAGAATGTCTAATCTGTAATTTGATGCCTTTTGGAGATGTTTCCATCTTTCCTTGGCTTCTTTATGCACATTAATACAAATTTTTACCTGGGGTGCCCAAACTTTCGATCCCCACTCTACCCATGTAATGGCGACAAACTTTGGTACCCTAAATTCTCCATAGACAACACTTCAACAGCCCCTATGGGCCATCAGTTTAGAGTTAACCATGAATATTGGTCCTAGAAAAAATTAATTAGTAATAATAATAATAATAATTGCTCTCACTTAGGTGTGCACAGAGATATATAACATGAGTAGCGCAGCGTAGGTCACGCCCGCATATGTAAAAGGCATTTAAAAGCACACATGTGAGGTATCGACGCGAATGTTGGATTGAAAGCAATAATTCTAGTACAAGACCTCCTCTGTAACTCTAAACAGGTAACCTGTAAAATTTTTTAAAGTATCGCCTATGGAGATTTTTAAGTACCGAAGTTTGGCGCCAGCTCATGTAAAGCATGACATGTTGGGTATCTATTTACTTGGCGTAACATTATCTTTCACGTTATTAAAAAAAATTGGGCTTACTTTAAGGTTTTGTTTTTTTTTTTTTTAAATTCATGAAAGTGTTTTTTTTTTCTTTAAAAAAAAATTGCATTTGAAATACCCCATGTGACATATAAAATTGCAATGACTGCCATTTTATTCCCTAGGGTCTCTGCTAAATATATACAGGGAGTGCAGAATTATTAGGCAAATGAGTATTTTGACCACATTGTCCTCTTTATGCATGTTGTCTTACTCCAAGCTGTATAGGCTCGAAAGCCTACTACCAATTAAGCATATTAGGTGATGTGCATCTCTGTAATGAGAAGGGGTGTGGTCTAATGACATCAACACCCTATATCAGGTGTGCATAATTATTAGGCAACTTCCTTTCCTTGGGCAAAATGGGTCAAAAGAAGGACTTGACAGGCTCAGAAAAGTCAAAAATAGTGAGATATCTTGCAGAGGGATGCAGCACTCTTAAAATTGCAAAGCTTCTGAAGCGTGATCATCGAACAATCAAGCATTTCATTCAAAATAGTCAACAGGGTCGCAAGAAGCATGTGGAAAAACCAAGGCGCAAAATAACAGCCCATGAACTGAGAAAAGTCAAACGTGCAGCTGCCAAGATGCCACTTGCCACCAGTTTGGCCATATTTCAGAGCTGCAACATCACTGGAGTGCCCAAAAGCACAAGGTGTGCAATACTCAGAGACACGGCCAAGGTAAGAAAGGCTGAAAGACGACCACCACTGAACAAGACACACAAGCTGAAACGTCAAGACTGGGCCAAGAAATATCTCAAGACTGATTTTTCAAAGGTTTTATGGACTGATGAAATGAGAGTGAGTCTTGATGGGCCAGATGGATGGGCCCGTGGCTGTATTGGTAAAGGGCAGAGAGCTCCAGTCCGACTCAGACGCCAGCAAGGTGGAGGGGGAGTACTGGTTTGGGCTGGTATCATCAAAGATGAGCTTGTGGGGCCTTTTCGGGTTGAGGATGGAGTCAAGCTCAACTCCCAGTCCTACTGCCAGTTTCTGGAAGACACCTTCTTCAAGCAGTGGTACAGGAAGAAGTCTGCATACTTTAAGAAAAACATGATTTTCATGGAGGACAATGCTCCATCACACGCGTCCAAGTACTCCACAGCGTGGCTGGCAAGAAAGGGTATAAAAGAAGAAGAGCTAATGACATGGCCTCCTTGTTCACCTGATCTGAACCCCATTGAGAACCTGTGGTCCATCATCAAATGTGAGATTTACAAGGAGGGAAAACAGTACACCTCTCTGAACAGTGTCTGGGAGGCTGTGGTTGCTGCTGCACGCAATGTTGATGGTGAACAGATCAAAACACTGACAGAATCCATGGATGGCAGGCTTTTGAGTGTCCTTGCAAAGAAAGGTGGCTATATTGGTCACTGATTTGTTTTTGTTTTGTTTTTGAATGTCAGAAATGTATATTTGTGAATGTTGAGATGTTATATTGGTTTCACTGGTAAAAATAAATAATTGAAATGGGTATACTGTATATTTGATTTTTGTTAAGTTGCCTAATAATTATGCACAGTAATAGTCACCTGCACACACAGATATCCCCCTAAAATTGCTAAAACTAAAAACAAACTAAAAACTACTTCCAAAAATAGTCAGCTTTGATATTAATGAGTTTTGTGGGTTCATTGAGAACATGGTTGTTGTTCAATAATAAAATTAATCCTCAAAAATACTCATTTGCCTAATAATTCTGCACTCCCTGTATATATATATATATATATATATTTTTTTTTATATATATATATATATATATATATATATACACAATTTATTTACTTATTTATTTTTATATATATATATATATATATATATATATATATATATATATATACACACTCCAAAGACATGCTGGTAGGTTAATTGGATCCTGTATAAAAAATTGGCCCTACTGTGTATGTATGTGAGTTAGGGACCTTAGATTGTAAGCTCCTTGAGGGCAAGGACTGATGTGAATGTACAATGTATATGTAAAGCGCTGCGTAAATTGACAGCGCTATATAAGTACCTTAAATAAATATATATATATATATATATATATAAATAATGTTCAGCAGTTCTGAGAAGTTTTCTAGCTAAATAATTATGATTTTATTGTAGGAGAGGAATGCCAGAATTGGCCCGGAAGTGGTTATTCGTAGAGGTTGAATTTGAAAAGCGATAGATAGTTGTTCCATGGGTGGAGAACTGAGCTAAAGCCAATGCTTTCTAATTTAGCATTTATAAAGTCCTGAATCTGCATGCGGTCGGCCCCCATTTTCTTGTAGTCTATAACCCCCCCTCCCGCTACTGCCGACATATGGCATACGTCAGTGGCATCAAAAGGAATTATCAGTGTGGCCACAGGTGGCGCTAGTCTATTAGAACCCTAAGCGCACCCCAGGCATGTGCATTACCACACTGCAACAGAATGCCTAAATATGAATTATCCTTCAAAGAACCAAAAATACAAAGCTTGTAAGTCAAGACCTGTATCACAATAGGATGATATGGGAATGGAAGAAAGTTCCTTTCGGAGCTGAGCTGGAGTTTTCAGTAATAATAAGCTGAGGGTTTCGGGTTTTTGTGAGCGCACAGTTTGACTTCTTGGCCGTGTAGAAATGCACCCCACCCCCTCCTGGTCTTATTCACACTTTTGTGTAAATGTATCAGCAAACAATCCATCACCCTTTTCATTACTGTGCTAATGAGGCTCTCTTCTACTTCATGACCCCTTAGGAAGTCAACGGGCTCCAATGATTTACTCCTCACACACACAGATTGGTGTTGATGGAAAGGACTTAAAAATAAAACACGTAAAGTAGCTGTAGAGCCTTCAGTCATCAAACAGTCCACTGGCGTTTCATAGAAGGTATTGGCTTATCTCAATGGTTTGGAAAAAAAAAAAACAATCACTGTATTAATATTTAAAAAAAAATATGGTGTCCACCAAAAATTCAAGACCCTTCAGGGCTGGTATAAATTTCAAGGAGGGAGCCCCATGCAAAATAAAATTGGTTTCCCCCTAAAAGCAAAGGGGAACACCATGCAAAAAAAAAAGTGGTTTTCCCCTAAATTCAAGGGGAAGCCCCATGCAAAAAGAAAATGGCTACCCCCTAAATTCAAGGGGGAAACCCATGCTAAAAAAATAAAAACAGTAATTGTTTTCCCCCTAAATTCAAGGGGGAGCCCCATTCAAAAAAAATATATTTTTTTCCTCTAAATTTAATGGGGAACCCCATGCAAAAAAAAAAACAGGATTCCCCCTAAATTCAAGGGGGAGCCCTATGCAAAAAAAAAAAAAAATAATGGTTTACACCTAAATTTAACAGGGAGCCCCATGCAAAAAACAAAAATGTTTTTCCTCTAAATTCAAGGGGAACCCCATGGAAGAAAATAATTGGGTTCCCCCTAAATTCAAGGGGGAGCCTCATGCAAGAAAGGTCCCCCCTAAATTCAAAAGGGAGCCCCTTGCAAAAAAATAAATTGGTATACCCCTAAACTTAAGGGGGAACCCCATGCAAAAAAAAATGTACATTGCTACAATGTAAAGTAGTGAGTGTACAGCTTGTATAACAGTGTAACTTTGCTGTCCCCTCAAAATAACTCAACACACAGCCATTAATGTCCAAACTGCTGGCAACAAAAGTGAGTACACCCCTAAGTGAAAATGTCCAAATTGGGCCCAAAGTGTCAATAATTTGTGTGGCCACCATTAGTTTCCAGCACTGCCTTAACCATCTTGGGCATGGAGTTCACCAGAGCTTCACAGGTTGCCACTGGAGTCCTCTTCCACTACTACATATAACGACATCACGGAGCTGGTGGATATTAGAGACCTTGCGCTCCTCCACCTACCGTTTGAGAATGCCCCACAGATGCTCAATAGGGTTTAGGTCTGGAGACATGCTTGGCCAGTCCATCACCTTTACCCTCAGCTTCTTTAGCAAGGCAGTGGTCGTCTTGGAGGTGTGTTTGGGGTCATTATCATGTTGGAATACTTCCCTGCGGCCCAGTCTCTGAAGGGAGGGGATCATGCTCTGCTTCAGTATGTCACAGTACATGTTGGCATTCATGGTTCCCTCAATGAACTGTAGCTCCCCATGGCTGGCAGCACTCATGCAGCCCCAGACCATGACACTCCCACCACCATGCTTGACTGTAGGCAAGACACACTTGTCTTTCTACTCCTCACCTGGTTGCCACCACACACGCCTGACACCATCTGAACCAAATACATTTATCTTGGTCTCATCAGACCACAGGACATGGTTCCAGTAATCCATGTCCTTAGTCTGCTTGCAAAATTTTATAACAAACTATAAAATCTGTTTTTTATTTATTTTCAGTAGCGATTAAATACCACCAAAAGAAAGCTCTATTTTTTAAAAAAAAAATGATAAAAATTTAATTTGGGTAGTGTTGCATGACTGCGCAATTGTCATTCAAAGTGCGACAGCACTGAAAGCTTCGAATTGACCTGGGCAGGAAGGGGGTTTAAGTGCCCGGGATGCCAAGATGTGAACAGAGCCTTAAAGTGGTGGACAAACACGGAACTTTCATAAATAATTCATCTGATGTTGAACATTCAAATTCTGGCATCCACCGGCATCACTCGGGTGTCCCACGATTCTGTTTGCGCGATTTTACCGCAATTTTTTGGTCGACAATCGCGTTGCGATCAGGGTGCCATTGGAAGTGACGGGGATCGCTGGGGCGTCCTGCTATTTGCCGTGATTCGGGAAGCCAAGATGTGAACAGAGCCGAAATAAATTGTATTTTCTTTATATATTGCAGAACATCAGAAATGTATCCATGTGTAATGTTACTGGAATCCAGCTGTGCCGATCTCTAGATATCATGTAAGAATAACATTCACCTCTCTATCCATACAGTAACAGTTTATGGTTCTTGTTCTTAAATAAAAAAAGTCCGTAGCGTGCTGAAAAGGTGAATTATAACGCAAGGCTCTTGAAAAGCGTCCAAGAAGCATAGCTAGGAATTACAGAGGCACGCCGCTCGCACTCCCCTCCAGAAATCTGACAAATTTGGGTAAAGTATGTACTCTCTCCTTTACCTCCAAAAAAAAAAAAAAAATACTTTCTGCTGACAAAATTTGGATTCTATTTTTATTATGGAACGGCTCGTTTTCCCAAAAAATGTTGATTGTTTCAAATAAAGGAAAGAACGTAAGAGGCCAGCTGATGGATTGCGATTGTGTAATGCGATGGGGGGGTGGCTGCCAGATGTTTATCCTTCAATTCAGCCGCAGGCACGTTTAGTCAGAAATTAAATGTTGGCCACGTGAGTCGGTACAGCAAGATACACGATTGAAACCTAACATGTTGTGGATCTCGCCCAGTTTGTCGCGCTGCGTTCTTTGTTGCCACCGTCGCGCCTCCGTCAGCACTTTTATGATTTGGGTCACGCACATTTTGCCATTTCTTCTCCATCCCTTTACTGAGCAAGCTCCCCCACTGCAAGCCTGATTTCACATTTCAGCTGATGTTGGGCCCAAACAGGATATTGCGCTAAACCAGTTAGTAAATAAGAGAACAAGAACCTTTGATAAGTGGAAGAGTGGGTTTGATTATAACCACTTTAAGACCGGAAGATTTGCCCCCTTAATGACCAGGCCCTATTTTGCGATTCGGCACTGCGTTACTTTAACGGACAATTGCGCGGTTGTGCAACGCTGTACCCAAACAAAATTGATGTCCTTTTTTTCCTACAAATAGAGCTTTCTTTTGGTGGTATTTGATCACCTGTGCGATTTTTATTTTTTGCGCAATAAACAAAAAAAGAGCGACAATTCTGAAAAAGAAAATATATATTTTTCACATTCTGCTATATGACATTTCCCACAAATAGAGCATTCTTTTGGTGGTATTTGATACACAGTTTGATATTTTTACAGTAACAGTGCATATATATAGCACTGATTACTGTAGTAATGTCACTGGTACCCCCAAAACTGTCAAAAATGTTAGTCAGGGGTCTGATCTGTCTGCCACAATGTCGAAGTCCCAAAAAAAAAAAATCGCAGATCGCCGCCATTACTAGTTAAAAAAAAAAAAAAAAACAATAAAAATGACAGAAATCTTTCCCTTAGTTAGTAAACGCATTAACTTATGCACAAACCAATCAAAATACGCTTATTGCGATTTTTTTTACCAAAAATATGTAGCAGAAAACAAGTTGGCCTAAAATGTTAAAAAAAATGGATTTTTACATTTTTTTTTAATTTCATATAAAAAAATGTGAAAATTATTGCTATTTTTTTTCAAAATCGTCGCTCTTTTTTTGTTTATAGCGCAAAAAGTAAAAAGCGCACAGGTGATCAAATACCACCAAAAGAAAACTATGTTTGTGGGAAAAAAAGGACATCAATTTTATTTGGGCACACGACCGCGCAATTGTCTGTTAAAGTCACGCAGTGCTGAATCGCAAAATAGGGCCTGGTCTTTGAGCAGCCAAATCCTCCGGGGCTAAAGTGGATAAACAATAAAAGAGCGGCAATTTATAAAAAACAAAAACAAAAAAAAACAATATTTTTCACATTTTGCTATTTAAAAAAAAATGTAAAAATCAAAATTTTTTAACATTTTAAGCCAATTTGTGTTCTGCTACATATTTTTGGTTAAAAAAATCCCAATAAGCGTATTTTGATTGGTTTGCCCAAAAGTTATCGCGTCTACAAACTACGGGAAAGATTTATGTAATTTTTATTGTTTTTTTTTTACTAGTAATGGCGACGATCTGCGATTTTTTTTTTTGCGGGACTGCGACATTGCGGCAGACAGATCGGACCCCTAACTGACATTTTTGGCACTTTTGGGGGGGACCAGTGACATTACTACAGTAATCAGTGCTAAAAATATGCACTGTTACTGTAATAATGACACTGGCAGGGAAGGGGTTAACAGTATAGGTGATCAAGGGGTTAAATGTGAGCCTAGGGGAGTGATTCTAACTGTGGGGGGGAGTGGCTTCTGAGATGACCATAGAGACCTGTGATCCTATATAGAAAGATCACATGGGCTCTATGATCATTCCAGGGAGAAGGACGGTCAGTTGTGTTTACAACAGCTGAATCTCCTTCTCTCTCAGCGGGGAGAGATCGCAGATGTCACGCAGCAATTGGAGCCGCCTGCCACACGCATCGGCTTCCCCGCTGACGATCGGGGGGGGGGGGGGAGCGTACCGCCGGCGGTGCACGCTTGCCCCCTAGCTGCCTCCACGCGAGCAACGTACCAATGCCTGCTTTTGCCTTTAGGAGCCACTCTGCCGCCATATCAGTGGCGGCGGGTGTGTTGGCGGCGCAGGGGCGCCGCCCCCCCATCCATGTGTCCGCCCCCCTAATGCCAGATGCATGGAGCTTAATGGGGTTTTTTTTTTTTACATCACCTGATTAGAGCCAGAGGCTCTAATAGGGTGATGCAAAGGGTGGGCTCAGGGCGCAGAGCAGTGCATCCCGAGCCCACCCATTGTGTGACAATAGCGAATTAAAACTCGCTATTGCCACACCGATCCTCCTCCTGGCCAATCAGGAAGTGCGTCCGATACGTGCTTCCTGATTGGCTGCAAGGCAAACCCCATGCCTTTGGCCGAGGAGGAGGTGGGAGCGGGAGGACTGCAGGAGACGTGCTGGGGGACAGAGTGAGGAGAAGCCGCCGCCGGGACTGAAGAGAAGCCGCTGCCAGGTAAGTGCATTGGTCTCGGGGGGGGGAACCCACACTGCATTGAAGGGGGCACGCACGCTGGTCTCTGCATTGATGGGGGCATGCTGTGGCGCTCTGCATTGATTGGGGGGCATGCTGTGGCACTCTGCATTGATTGGGGGCATGCTGTGGCACTCTGCATTGATTGGGGGCATGCTGTGGCACTCTGCATTGATTGGGGGGCATGCTGTGGCATTCTGCATTGATTGGGGGGCATGCTGTGGCACTCTGCATTGATTCGGGGCATGCTGTGGCATTCTGCATTGATTGGGGGGCATGCTGTGGCACTCTGCATTGATTGGGGGCATGCTGTGGCATTCTGCATTGATTGGGGGGCATGCTGTGGCACTCTGCATTGATTGGGGGCACGCTGTGGCATTCTGCATTGATGGGGGCATGCTGTGGCATTCTACATTGATGGGGGCATGCTGTGGCACTCTGCATTGATGGGGGCATGCTGTGGCACTCTGCATTGATTGGGGGGCACGCTGTGGCACTCTGCATTGATTAGGGGCACGCTGTGGCACTCTGCATTGATTGGGGAACGCTGTGGCACTCTGCATTGATGGAGGCATGCTGTGGCACTCTGCATTGATTGGGGGGCATGCTGTGGTGCTCTGCATTGATTGGGGGCATGCTGGTCACTCATTTTTCTGTTCGCGCCCCCCCAAAAATTTTGAGCACCAGCCGCCACTGCACCATAGATATATATATATATATATATATACAGTGCCTTGCAAAAGTATTCGGCCCCCTTGAACTTTTTGACCTTTTGCCACATTTCAGGCATAAAGATATAAAACTGTAATTTTTTGTGAAGAATCAACAAGTGGGACACAATCATGAAGTGGAACGAAATTTATTGGATATTTCAAACTTTGTTAACAAATAAAAAACTGAAAAATTGGGCGTGCAAAATTATTCAGCCCTTTACTTTTAGTGCAGCAAACTCTCTCCAGAAGTTCAGTGAGGATCTCTGAATGATCCAATGTTGACCTAAATGACTAATAATGATAAATAGAATCCACCTGTGTGTAATCAAGTCTCCGTATAAATGCACCTGCACTGTGATAGTCTCAGAAGTCCGTTTAAAGCACAGAGAGCATCATGAAGAACAAGGAACACACCAGGCAGGTCCAAGATACTGTTGTGGAGAAGTTTAAAGCCGGATTTGGATACAAAAAGATTTCCCAAGCTTTAAACATCCCAAGGAGCACTGTGCAAGCGATAATATTGAAATGGAAGGAGTATCAGACCACTGCAAATCTACGAAGACCTGGCCGTCCCTCTAAACTTTCAGCTCATACAAGGAGAAGACTGATCAGAGATGCAGCCAAGAGGCCCATGATCACTCTGGATGAATTGCAGAGATCTACAGCTGAGGTGGGAGACTCTGTCCATAGGACAACAATCAGTCATATACTGCACAAATCTGGCCTTTATGGAAGAGTGGCAAGAAGAAACCCATTTCTTAAAGATATCCATAAAAAGTGTTGTTTAAAGTTTGCCACAAGCCACCTGGGAGACACCAAACATGTGGAAGAAGGGGCTCTGGTCAGATGAAACCAAAATCAAACTTTTTGGCAACAATGCAAAACGTTATGTTTGGCGTAAAAGCAACACAGCTCATCACCCTGAACACACCATCCCCACTGTCAAACATGGTGGTGGCAGCATCATGGTTTGGGCCTGCTTTTCTTCAGCAGGGACAGGGAAGATGGTTTAAATTGATGGGAAGATGGATGGAGCCAAATACAGGACCATTCTGGAAGAAAACCTGATGGAGTCTGCAAAAGACCTGAGACTGGGACGGAGATTTGTCTTCCAACAAGACAATGATCCAAAACATAAAGCAAAATCTACAATGGAATGGTTCACAAATAAACATATCCAGGTGTTAGAATGGCCAAGTCAAAGTCCAGACCTGAATCCAATCGAGAATCTGTGGAAAGAACTGAAAACTGCTGTTCAGAAACGCTCTCCATCTAACCTCACTGAGCTCAAGCTGTTTTGCAAGGAGGAATGGGCAAAAATTTCAGTCGCTGGATGTACAAAACTGATAGAGACATACCCCAAGCGACTTACAGCTGTAATCACAGCAAAAGGTGGCGCTACAAAGTATTAACTTAAGGGGGCTGAATAATTTTGCACATCCAATTTTTCAGTTTTTTATTTGTTAAAAAATTTTGAAATATCCAATAAATTTTGTTCCACTTCATGATTGTGTCCCACTTGTTGTTGATTCTTCACAAAAAAATTACAGTTTTATATCTTTATGTTTGAAGCCTGAAATGTGGCAAAAGGTCGAAAAGTTGAAGGGGGCTGAATACTTTCGCAAGGCACTGTATATATAGTATGCGGTCAGCAAGTGGATAAAGTGGGCAGTGCCTCCACCCTGGACCGGCCTTTGTGAATAGAGCGGATTCCTTTCCTGGGAAATTGATCAGTAATCTATTACACTGAACAAAATTATAAAACACAACACTTTTGTTTTTGCCCCCATTTTTCGTTAATTGAACTCAAAGATCTAAGACTTTTTCTATGTACACAAAAGGCCTATTTCTCTCAAATATTGTTCACAAATCTGGCTAAATCTGTGTTAGGCTGGCCATACATGGGTCGAATTTAGAAAAAATATTCTTTAGAAAATCAGAAATTTTGTGTGTTTTGTGATCAGATGGCGCCACCATTGATTTCGAAATTCGACCAACCAACCCTTCAATTTCACCTCATATTGCTACAGTAAAGAATTTTCCTTGCTGGGAATCTTCTTTTCTTCCTGGGAATTTTCTTTTCTTGCGCATTTCTTTTTCGATTGATTAGAAAATCGTTTGATTTTTAAAAAAATTTCCAACATGCCAGATCACTCAAATTTCGATGACCGCACAAAAATCGCCCATTGTTGCAGCCCACTAATGGTGCAAAATTCGAACAAAAATTCTTAGATAAGATTTTCAAAAAAGAAAATTCTTTCAAAGTTCGACCCATGTATGGCCAGCCTTAAGCGATTTTTAGTGGGACTGCGACATTGCGGCGAACAAACCGGACACCTAATGCTGGCCATACACTAGCTGAAAGATTTTTCGAAAATCTGTCATTTGGTCCGATCGTTCGTTCTTTGTCCAGTTAATGGGCACAAATAGAAAATCGTTTTTAACTTTTCAGAGCCGAAAAATCGAAGGAACAGTTTTGAAAATCTGCCGGCCGAACGATAAACTAACAATAAATTGAAAGGTCAATGTGTTTTTCAGCAGCTCTGTTTGCACTAGGTATATGTGACAAACTGAACGAAAAACTGATTTTTTTTATGTCCATTGAACGATTTATCGTCCGAAATTCAGTCATTACATGATGGCACGATCGTCTGCTCTCACGGCCAATTTTTCGTTTTTCGAAAATGAGTTCGCCCGATATTTCGGCTAGTGTATGGCCAGCTTTAATGACACTTTTTGGGGACTAGTGACACTAATACAGTGATCAGTGCTAAAAAAAAGCACTGTCACTGTACTAATAATACTGGCAGGGAAGGGGTTAACATCATGGGCAATCAAAGGGTTAGTTGTGTTCCTAGGGAGTGAATGCTAACTGTGTGGGGGAGGTGCTTTGACTGAAAGAAGACAGAGATTTGTGTTCATGCTTAGCAGAAACACAAGATCTCTATCTTCCTCTATAACAGAACGGCGGTCTGCCTTATTTACATAGACAGACCGCCATTCCGCCTCTCCTGGGAATGGTCGGTGGGTCCCGTGAGACGCGATGTCCGATCACGCGCGCACCCCAGACCCACTGCTTGAAATTATATACAGGTACGTGATTTCCCGCAGGAAGGCCGCCCTGCCACAGTATATCTGCGTGGGGCCGTCCTTAACCACTTAACGCAAACCGACATAGGTCTACGTCGGCTGACTTTAAGTGGTTGTACCGGGATGATGCCTGCCGCTAGAGGCATCATCCCAGTACCATTTTTTAGAGTCGGCGGTCGGCTTTCCAGTGGTAATGACCGCTGCGGCTTGGGAGCCGCTCTATTGTTACCCCAGTGAGCGGGAGGGAACACCCTGCCGCCTTCCCGCGGCTCTGGTTGGAGTCCCGATCAAAGCCGGGTGCGGCTTCGATCGGGTCTCCGATGACGTAACCCGGAGGCGTCGTACATGACGTCACATCCGGGTTACTCGGCTGCTCAAGGCGCCAAATTTAAAAAGTGACTGTATTCAAAAATGCCGTTTTAGGCTTTTTGAATACATTGAAGTGCAGTGAAGGGGTTTGGGGTCTTTTAGACCCCCGATCCCTCCATAAAGAGTACCTGTCACTGCATATTGCTAACACAAGGGATGTTTACATTGCTTGTGACAGCAATAAAAGTGATCAGATTTTAATTTTTTTTTTAAAAACCTGTGCTAAAATTAAAAAAACAAATAAGATAAATAGGAAAAAAAAAATGTTTTAGCCGCCCCCGTCGCCGTGAGTTCGAGCACGAAAGAAAACGTGTAAAGAAGTTGCGCCAGCAAATGAAATCGCTGTTCAAACCACACATGTGAGGTATTGTCGCGATCGCCAGAGCAAGAGCAATAATTAAAAAAAAAGAGCTACTCTCTAACTCTAAAATGGTAACTTTTAAAAATCTTTAAAGCGTTGCCTATGGAGATTTTTATTGACCGTAGTTTGTCACCATTCTGCGGGTGTGCGCAATTATAAACAGTAACATGTTGGGTATCTATTTACTTGACGTGACATCATCTTTCACGATGTACAAAAAAAATGGGCTAATATTACTGTTTATTTTTTTTTTTTTAATTCAGTGAAATGTGATTTTTCTTAATTTTTCCAAAAAATTGAAAGACCACTGCGCAAATACCGCGTTACAAAAAATATTGCAATGACCGCCATTTTATTCTCCAGAGTCTTTGCTAAAAAATATATATACTGTTTGGGGGTTCTAAATAGTTTTCTAGAAAAAAATACTGATTTTAACTTGTAAAAATCAGTATTTAAGTGGTTAAATAGGCTTTTATTGGTGCTTTTATTTCTATTTTTTTAAATTAAATAACTGTAGAAATAGCCGCGGGTAAATGTTAATTTGCTTGATCTGATCGGCAATCCCATAATTATGGGTCAGGCAGAGACGCCTGGCAGCCTGTTCTGTTCTGCTTGCTATTTCCCCTGAGATAAGACGGTGCCTCCATCGTCTGTCTGCTCTTTCCCCCTCCTATTGGTGGAGGCCTAGAGATGAAGGCTTGGTTACGCCAAGCACTCATGTTTATTCAGTGGCCAACTGAGAATGGTGTCCAGCAGTGGTCAGACCATGGACACACATATTCTTATTAATATTCCTAAATCTGCAGTTTTCATTAAAATAATTACCATGAGGATCCTTGGTCAGGCACTTCCTGTTATAGGGTGACAACTACCGCTCAATTGTGCTGCTGTGTTGTCACCCGGTCACAGGAACCCCTGATGGTCAAGAAGCAATCTGTTTGTAGGATTGGAAAGGACTGGGAGCCTTCCTCCTGTGCTCAACAAGAGGAATTATAGAGGAATTATACGTGACACTCAGCTCGGGGTATCTGGTCCATATTTTTATTTAAGGGCCAGTTCACACCACATGCAGTCCAGTGCGTTTTTTTTCTGCATCAAAAACGCTTGAAAAGTAGGTTATATGGTTTCTAATGGTATAGTTCACACCAGTGCTTGCAGTCCTAGTGTGTTCCAGGAAAAAAAAGTAGAACATGCTGCATTTTTCCTGCACTGGAACGCTGTATAATGCATCAAAAACGCACTGGAACGCACCTAAACCCACCCACAAACGCACTGGAACACACATGTGCTTATTTAAGGTTAAGAAAAAGAGGGGTAAAATACACTGGACTGCATCAAAAATGCACCAAAAACGCATCAGAACCGCACAGGAGCGCATCAAAATTTCAAAATTGAGTCAAAAATGTGCATGCAGAAAAGCATCTGGAATGCACCTGGACTGCGTTTCTATGGTGAAAACTGACCCTAACTCTCAGCTAACCTGCAGCTTAGAGAGCTCAGCCTGTTTGAGCTGGGACTTATAGTTCCCCAGCAGTTGTAGCACCGCATGCTGGTTAATCTTGGAATAATGAGTGAGAGCCCCCCCATATGGTCATGATTATACATGTGCCTGGATTCCCGGGGTCCCAACTCTACTGATTCCCAGCCGTCAGATTTTCTGTCCTGTGGACATCAATTTTTCAACCAATAGCAGTTGGAGAGATGATACTAAAACCTAATCTCAGTTCAGGGTACCAACTTGTAAATCAGAAAATTATTTGATGTTTAATGCAAAAAAAGAACTCTGCGTTACTTATTTCTGACCCCTGTATGGGTTACTTACTCCGGACTCCTCCTGATCTCTGTGTGCTACTTAATCCTGACCCTTGACCTCTGCGCGTTACTTACTCCTGACCTATTACCTCTGCGTGTTACTTCCTCCTGACCCCTGACCTCTGCGCGTTACTTACTCCTGTCTCCTGCAACCTGTGCATTACTTACTCCTGACCACTGAACTCTGTGGGTTACTTACTCCTGACCCCTGACATCTGTGGGTTACTTTCTCCTGACCCCTGTGGCTTACTTACTTCTGACCCCTAACCTCTGTGCGTTACTTACTCCTGACCCCTGAACTCTGTGGGTTACTTACTCCTGACCCCTGAGCTCTGTGGGTTACTTACTCCTGACCCCTAACCTCTGTGCGTTACTTACTCCTGACCCCTGAACTCTGTGGGTTACTTACTCCTGACCCCTGAGCTCTGTGGGTTACTTACTCCTGACCCCTAACCTCTGTGCGGTACTTACTCCTGTCTCCTGCAACCTGTGCATTACTTACTCCTGACCCCTGACCTCTGTGGGTTACTTACTCCTGACCCCTGAACTCTATGGGTTACTTACTCCTGACCTCTGTGGCTTACTTACTCCTGACCCCTGCGCGTTATTTATTCCTGACCCTTGACCTCTGTGCATTACTTACTCCTGACCCCTAACCTCTCTGCGGTACTTACTCCTGACCCCTGACCTCTGTGGGTTACTTACTCCTGACCCCTAAACTCTGTGGGTTACTTACTCCTGACCCCTGAGGATTACTTACTTCTGACCCCTTACCTCTATAGGTTACTTACTCCTGACCCCTAACCTCTGTGCGATACTTACTCCTGTCTTCTGCAACCTGTGCATTACTTACTCTTGACCACTGAACTCTGTGGGTTACTTACTCCTGACCCCTGAACTTTATGGGTTACTTACTCCTGACCCCTGAGGCTTACTTACTCCTGACCTCTGACCTCCGCGCGTTACTCCTGACCCTTGGCCTCTGTGTGTTGCTTACTCCTGACCTCTGCGTGTTGCTTTCTCCTGACCCTTGACCTCTGCGCATTACTTTCTCCTGACCCTTAACCTCTGTGCAGTACTTACTCCTGACCCCTGACCTCTGTGGGTTACTTACTCCTGACCCCTAAACTCTGTGGGTTACTTACTCCTGACCCCTGTGGCTTACTTACTTCTGACCCCTGACCTCTGTGGGTTACTTACTCCTGACCCCTAACCTCTGTGCGATACTTACTCCTGTCTCCTGCAACCTGTGCATTACTTACTCGTGACCACTGAACTCTGTGGGTTACTTACACCTGACCCCTGACCTCTGTGGGTTACTTACTCCTGACCCCTGACCTCTGTGCTGTACTTACTCCTGTCTCCTGCAACCTGTGCATTACTTACTCCTGACCACTGAACTCTGTGGGTTACTTACTCCTGACCCTTGAACTCTGGGTTACTTACATTTGACCCCTGAACTCTGTGAGTTACTTACTCCTGACCCCTGACCTCTGTGCGGTACTTACTCCAGACCCCTAACCTCTGTGGGTTACTTACGCCTGACCCCTAACCTCTGTGCGATACTTACTCCTGTCTCCTGCAACCTGTGCATTACTTACTACTGACCACTTCAGTCTGCAATATACACACTTAACTCCTGGACTCCTTGTGTTATGCCCTGCTAACTCCTGCACTCTATGCATTACTTACTCTTGATCCCTATGCTCTGTACATTGCATACTCCTGGCCCCTGCTATCTGTGTGTTGCTTATTCCTAAATCCTCCTAAACCTCTGCGTGTTACTTACTGCTGACCCCTACACTCTGTGATATTTACCCCTGACCTCATTGGGTTACTTACTCCTGACCCCTGAGCTCTGTGGGTTACTTACTCCGGACCCCTGACCTCTGTGGGTTACCTACTCCTGACCCCTGACCTCTGTGGGTTACTTACTCCTGACCCCTGAGCTCTGTGTGTTACTTACTCCTGACCCATGACCTCTGTGGGTTACTTACTCCTGATCCATGACCTCGATGTAAATTCCATGTATTATGCACTCCTTACTCCTGCACTCTGTGTGTTACCTAATTCTGATACGTAACCTGCGTTTTACTTGATCCTTACTCCTGAACCTTACAGTCTGTGCATAATTTACTCCTGACCCCTACACTCTGTACATGACTTACTCCTGACCCTTGCACTCTGTACATAACTTACTCCTGACCCCTGCACTCTGTACATAACTTACGCCTGACCGCTGCACTCTGTGAATAATTTACTCCTGACCCCTTCACTCTGTACATGACTTACTCCTGACCCTTGCACTCTGTACATAACTTACTCCTGGCCCCTGCACTCTGTGCATAACTTACTCCTGACCCCTGCACTCTGTGAATAACTTACTCCTGACCCCTTCACTCTGTACATAACTTACTCCTGACCCCTGCACTTTGTACATAACTTACGCCTGTCCGCTGCACTCTGTGAATAATTTACTCCTGACCACTGCACTTTGCGCATAATTTACTCCGGACCCCTCTGTACAAAACTTACTCCTGACCCCTGCTCTCTGTGCATAACTTACTTCTGACCACTGCACTCTGTGAATAACTTACTCCTGACCCCTGCACTCTGTACATATCTTACTCCTGACCCCTCTGTACAAAACCTACTCCTGACCCCTGCACTCTGTGCATAACTTACTTCTGACCTCTGCACTCTGTGCATAGCTTACTCCTGACCCCTGCACTCTGTACATAACTTACTCCTGACCCTTGCACTCTGTGCATAACTTACTCCTGACCCCTGCACTCTGTACATAATTTACTCCTGAAGCCTGCACTCTGTACATAACTTACTTCTGACCCCTGCACTCTGTGGATAACTTACTCCTGACCCCTGCACTCTGTGCATTACTTACTCCTGACGCCTGCACCATGTACATAACTTACTCCTGACCCCTGCACTCTGTACATTACTTACTTCTGACCCCTGCACTCTGTACACAACTCACTCCTGACCCCTGCACTCTGTGCATAATTTACTCCTGACCAGGGCCGATCCTGGGCTGGTGCACGGGGTGCACCGCGAGCTGAGGCGGGGGAGGGGCGCCGAAGCTCCAGTGGCAGAGTCCTCCCCTCCTCCAGTGGCGTACCGGCGGGGCGGGGGTGTGTACGGCCGGTGTCCTGCCCGCATCTCAGTGTGAAGGAGAAGGCAGCTCCTTCAGTCCACGCTGCTCGTGGGGCAGGGGCGGAGCCGTGGGGGCGGAGCCGCAGCGGGAAGAAGGTGAGTGCCTGAGTGTGTGTGCTGTATAGGAGGGGGATGGGGGCAGCTGCATATGGAGGAATTCATCTTTCCCTATTCTTCCTGCAGCCCTGAATGTCTGATTCTCCTCCTCTCAGCGGCTGCAGGAAGAATAGGGAAAGGTCAATTAATCTATATGCAGCTGCCCCATCCCCCTCCTCTACAACTTCTTCTGCTGGCCCCCAGTGCTCTCCAGCCCCCCCCCCCCAGTGCCCTTAACCCCCCCTTCAGTGCTCTTAACCCCCCAGTGCTCTTAACCCTCTGCCCTAAGTGCTCTTAACCCCCCTCAGTGCTCTTAACCCCCCTCCGTGCTCTTAGCCCCCCCTCCGTCATCTTACCCCCCTCCGTCATCTTAGCCCCCCTCCGTCATCTTAGCCCCCCCTCAGTGCTCTTAACCCCCCCCCCCCCCAGTGCTCTTAGCCCCCCAGTGCTCTTAGCCCCCCCTCAGTGCTCTTAACCCCCTTTCAGTGCTCTTAAGCCCCCCCCGATGCTCTTCAGCTCCCCACAGTGCTTTTCATCTCCCCCCATGCTCTCTGGCTCCCCCAGTGCTCTCCACCCCCCTGTGCTCCCTGGCTTACCCCTCAGTGATTTCCAGTTCCCCCCAGTTTTCTCCAGTCCCCCCTCCCCCCGTGCTCTCCATCCCCCTGGTTTTCCTTGCCCCCCCCCCCAGTGATCTCCACCCCCTGTGCCTTCCAACCCCCCTGCAATGCTTTCCAAACCCCGCCCCCTTAATTCTTTCCAGTCCCCCCCATTCCCCCTGCCCTTCAGCTCCTCCAGTGCTCTCTGCTTCCCCTGTGCTCTCCAGCCCCCCTAGTGCTCTTCTGTCTTCTATCATGTCTGCAGTCTCTGACCTTCTCTTGTATCATGTCCCCAGTCTCTAACCATCTCTTGTATCATGTCCTCAGTCTTTGACCATCTCCTGTATCAGGTCCGTAGTCTCTGACCATCTCTTGTATCATGTCCTCAGTCTCTGACCATCTCTTGTATCATTTCCTCAGTCTCTGACCTACTCCTGTATCATGTCCTCAGTCTCTGACCATCTCTTGTATCATGTCCTCAGTCTCTAACCATCTCTTGTATCATTTCCTCAGTCTCTGACCTACTCCTGTATCATGTCCTCAGTCTCTGACCATCTCTTGTATCATGTCCTCAGTCTCTGACCATCTCCTGTATCAGGTCCATAGTCTCTGACCATCTCCAGTATCAGGTCCATAGTCTCTGACCATCTCTTGTATCATTTCTGCAGTCTCTGACTATCTCCTGTACCATGTCCGCAGTCTCTGACCATCTCCTTTAGCAAGTCTCCAATCTCTTACTCAAACTTAAACACATTTCTAATAGTATTAACTACCTGTTTATGCCAAAGGTAGGACTGTGCAGGGGAGGCAGAGAGTGAAAAAGGGGGAACTGTGATTAGAGAGACAGGGGGGGCAGACTGCAAGGGGCACTGTGATGGGGGGTGTCAAATGTGGGCCATAAATATTCTTGAAAACATTAGAAATTTTTGTAAGTTGGGGGGGTGCCAGATATAGGATCCGCCCCGGGTGCCAAATGCTCTAGGTACGCCACTGCATAGTGGGCATCTCCCGCTGTGACATGGAGCTTGAGTGTAAAAAGGCGGGCGGCCACTGTAACAAAGTCCTGCCCCCTTGACCGGCTCCTGTGATAGGCGGCACACTGATCCAATGCCAGGAAATTAAATCAGTATGACCTATATCATAAGAGCTGGTCTAGGAGGTGGGACTTTGTTACAGTGGCTGCCCGGGAAATTCAAAAGCTCTGTGACACAGCGGGAGATCACAGCTCTAATCTAGGCACCGGTAAGCTACATTTGGTGGGCACTTGTAAATTGCATTTAGAGGGCACGGGTAAGCTGCATTTGGTGGCACTGGTAGGCTGCATTTGGTGGGCACTGTTAAGGTTCCATTTGGTGGGCACTGTTAAGGCTCCATTTGGTGGGCTCTGGTAAGCTGAATTTGGTAGGCACTGGTAATCTGCATTTGGTGGGCTCTGGTAGGCTGAATTGGTGGGGACTGGTAAGATGCATTTGGTGGGCACTGGTAGGCTGCATTTGGTGGGCACTGGTAGGCTGCATTTGGTGGCCATTGGTAAGCTGCATTTGGTGGGCACTGGTAGACTGCATTTGGTGGGCACTGATAGGCTGCATTTGGTGGGCACTGGTAGGCTGCATTTGGTGGGCACTGGTAGGCTGCATTTGGTGGGCAATGGTAAGCTGCATTTGGTGGGCACTGGTAAGCTGCATTTGGTGGGCACTGGTAAGCTGCATTTGGTGGGCACTGGCATTTGGTGGGCACTGGTAGGCTGCACTTGGTGGGCACTGGTAGGCTGCACTTGGTGGGCACTGATAAGGCTGAATTTGGTGGGCACTGATAAGGCTGCATTTGGGGGGCACTGGTAGGCTGCATTTGGGGGGCACTGTTAAGGCTCCATTTGGTGGGCTCTGGTAAGCTGAATTTGGAAGGCACTGGTAATCTGCATTTGGTGGGCACTGGTAGGCTGCATTTGGTGGGCACTGGTAGGCTGCATTTGGTGGGCACTTACCATCTCTTGTATCAAGTCTGCAGTCTCTGACCATCTCCTGTCTGGGGGCTCTGTCTAACAGACTCTCTAACAGATGCCCCCTCTGTGTCCATTAGAGCAGTGGTCCTCAACCCTGGCCTACAGGGCCCACTAACAGGCCAGATTTTAGGTATTACCTTGGGGAGATGCAGACTAGAGTACTGCAATCACTGAGCAGCCCATGATATCACCTGGGATGTATTTCAGTTATCTTGCAAATCTGGCCTGTTAGTGGGCCCTGTAGGCCAGGGTTGAGGACCACTGCATTAGAGAGACCCCCCTCCAGTTCCCATTAGAGTACTCTGCTTCTCTTACTGTAATTTGTTTATTGTTAAGAGATCGTGGGAGGGTCCTGAGGTAAGGAAGACTTCTTAGGGGAGCATCTCTGTGTTTGAGCCATTGCCATAGAAGCATTTGCAAAGGGGAGGAGTTAGTAAGATGACCACGCCCATGTGGGGGCGCCAGAAAAAATTCTGCACCCAGGAGTCTGTGACCCTAGGATCGGCCCTGCTCCTGACCCCTACACTCTGTACATGGCGACTTACTCCTGACCCCTGCACTCTGTCCATGACCTACTCCTGACCCCTACACTCTGTACATGACTTAATCCTGACCCCTGCACTCTGTCCATGACTTACTCCTGACCCCTGCACTCTGTCCATGACTTACTCCTGACCCCTGCACTCTGTGCATGACTTACTCCTGACCCCTGCACTCTGTGCACGACTTACTTCTTACCCCTGCACTCTGCATGACCTACTTCTGACCCATACACTCTGTCCGTGACTTACTCCTGACCCCTGCACTCTGTCCATGACTTACTCCTGACCCCTACACTCTGTACATGACTTACTCCTGACCCCTGCACTCTGTCCATGACTTACTCCTGACCCCTGCACTCTGTCCATGACTTACTCTTGACCCCTGCACTCTGTCCATGACTTACTCTTGACCCCTTCACTGTGTGCATGGCTTACTCCTGCCCCTTCACTCTGTACATGGCTTACTCCTGCCCCTTCACTCTGTACATGACTTACTCCTGACCCCTGCACTCTGTACATGACTTACTCCTGACCCCTGCACTCTGTCCATGACTTACTCCTGACCCCTACACTCTGTACATAGCTTACTCCTGACCCCTTCACTCTGTGCATGACTTACTCCTGCCCCTGCACTCTGTACATGACTTACTCCTGACGCCTGCACTTTGTGCAGGTCTTACTTCTGACCCCTGAACCCTTTGCATAACTTACTCCTGACCCCTACACTCTGTATATTACTTACTCCTGACCCCTACACTCTGTATATTACTTACTCCTGACCCCTACACTCTGTGCATGACTTCCTCCTGTCCCCTGCACTTTGTACATAACTTATTCCTTATGCATAAATGTAAGAAATACTTTTTCACATCAACCATATCAGTATGTTTCCTGTACAGTCCTACTTCATATTTCATATTTAATTTAACCATCTTTTTTTTTTTTTTCAATTTGACACTTTCTATCTTATCCTCTAGTTTAACCAGTATTCCTATTTCTATAATGGATTCAATGTACTAATTTCAACATATTTACTGGATTTTTTAACCACTTAAGCCCCGGAGGATTTGGCTGCTCAAAGACCAGGCCCTATTTTGCGTTTCGGCACTGCGTGAATTACACGTACAATTGCACGGTCGTGCGATGTTGTACCCAAATACAATTGATGTCCTTTTTTTCTCACAAACAGAGCTTTCTTTTGGTGGTATTTGATCACCTCTGCGATTTTTTTTTTTTTTTGCGCTATAAACAAAAAAAGAGCAACAATTTCGAAAAAATAACAATATTTTTCACATTACATTTTTTTATATGAAAATCTCAAAAAAAATGTAAAAAAATCAAAATTTTTTAACATTTTAAGCCAATTTGTTTTCTGCTACATATTTTTGATAAAAAAAATCGCAATAAGCGTGTTTTGATTGGTTTGCGCAAAAGTTATTGCGTCTACTAACTACGGGACAGATTTATGTCGTTTTTATTGTTTTTTTTTTTTTTTTAACTAGTAATGGTGGCAATCTGCGATTTTTTCTGCGGGACTGATACATTGCGGCGGACAGATCGGACCCCTGACTGACATTTTTTACACTTTTGGGTGACACTACAGTAATCAGTGCTATAAATATGCACTGTTACTGTCAAAATGACACTGGCAGGGAAGGAGTTAACTTTATTGGTGATCAAGGGGTTAAGTGTGTCCCTAGGGGCGTGATTCTAACTGTCAGGGGGCGTGGCTTGCTAGATCATCACAGAGACATACGATCCTACATAGCAGGATTGCATAGCCTCAGTGATGATCTAAGGGAGAATGACAGACGGCTGTGTTTACGTCAGCCGTCTGTCTTTCTCCCTGTCCTGCGGGAGATCGCGAGTGGCCGGCGGACATCGTAGCCACCGGTCACAGGCGTGGGGATGCGAGGGAACGAGTGGGGGCAGGAGCACGCGGCCGGCGGCGCGCGCTCGCCCCCTACAGGCTCGTGGGCGATTGACGTACCCATACGTCACTTTGCCCAGGAGAGCCTGACTGCCGCAGTATATAGTCGTGCGGCAGTCGGCAAGTGGTTAAAATCGACCCTTTTCCCCCATGTTTTTTAATGAGCGTATTTAACCATCTATGAACCTAATTAAACACAGCAGAGTTTTCTGTGGCTGAGGATTCTTAGCATATTGTTGCTGTGTGTATGTCAGTAGTTTGTGTTGCTCTGTACTCTTGGTGTATAATGTGTACATTTCCTCTTTTGTGGCGTCCCAGTGGTTTAGTGTACAGACAAATGTTGTTACTTTGACTTTAAATACCGGGGTTATGGCAGCAGCTAGCTAACATAACCCCGGTATTTTTTTACATGGCTGGCGATCCAAAATCTGATAAAAGTGGTTCCGGTGGCGGATTCGCCATGGGATCACTTTTATGGGCAGTGGGAGAGGTGACCCCTCCCGCCACTTTCCGGTTATCTTACTGGAGCCGGTGTACTGCCGGAATTTCCAACCTGCCGAGATCTCCAATCCGCATCACTTCCGGTCGGAGATCTCGGCAAGTTGCCACTACCGCGCATGCGCCCCCTTCAAAGCACGTTCACGGAGAACTCCAACTCCGTGCATGAGAGTTGCAGTTCTCGGCAGCAGAGTACAATTACCTACTGCGCATGCACGAATGGCAATGCCCGTTCACAGAGAACTCCAACTCCTCGCATTAAGAGTTGGACTTCTTGGCAGCCCAGTAAAATACTACAGTGCATGCGCCTGCGGACAGTTGGAGCTTTTGGCAAATAGTAAACCCTGCACAGTGCTATCCCCCACAGTAATTTGTACAAGTTGGAGCTTTTGGCAAATAAAAACCCCTGCACAATTCTATCCCCCACAGTAACTTGTACAATTAAGCCTGAAAAGGAATGCTGGGATTTATAGTTCCTCAAAAAAAATGTGAATCTGAGCTGGAAAGTACATGCTGGGATTTATAGTTCCTCTAAAAAAAAAAAAAAAAACACCATTGTGAACAGTGCAGAGACACAGGCTGCGTAATGGGGGACACAGGCTGGATGATGGCAGGAAACGCAAGCTGCGTTATAGGGGACACAGGCTGCGTGATGGGGGACAGGCTGCGTGATGGGGGACACAGGCTGGATGATGGGGGGAACACAGGCTGCATGATGGGGGACACAGGCTGGATGACGGTGGGAAACGCAGGCTGCGTTATAGGGTACAAAGGCTGCGTGATGGGGGACAGGCTGCGTGATGGGGGACACAGGTTGGATGATGGGGGACACCGGCTGGATGATGGCGGGAAACGCAAGCTGCGTTATAGGGGACACAGGCTGCGTGATGGGGGACAGGCTGCGTGATGGGGGACACAGGCTGGAAGATGGCGGGGAACACAGGCTGCATGATGGGGGACACAGGCTGGATGATGGCGGGAAACGCAAGCTGCGTTATAGGGGACACAGGCTGCATGATGGGGGACAGGCTGCATGATGGGGAACACAGGCTGGATGATGGCGGGGAACACAGGCTGCATGATGGGGGACACAGGCTGGATGATGGCAGGAAACGCAGGCTGCTTTATAGGGTACACAGGCTGCGTGATGGGGGACAGGCTGCGTGATGGGGGACACAGGTTGGAGGATGGGGGACACCGGCTGGATGATGGGGGACACAAGCTGGATGATGGCGGGGAACACAGGCTGCATGATGGGGGACACAGGCTGGATGATGGCGGGAAACGCAGGCTGCGTTATAAGGTACACAGGCTACGTGATGGGGGACACAGGCTGGATGATGGCGGGGAACACAGGCTGCATGATGGGGGACACAGGCTGGATGACGGCGGGAAACGCAGGCTGCGTTATAGGGTACACAGGCTGCGTGATGGGGGACAGGCTGCGTGATGGGGGACACAGGTTGGATGATGGGGGACACCGGCTGGATGATGGGGGACACAGGCTGGATGATGGCGGGGAACACAGGCTGCATGATGGGGGACACAGGCTGGATGACGGCGGGAAACGCAGGCTGCGTTATAGGGTACACAGGCTGCGTGATGGGGGACACAGGCTGGGGGACACAGGATGGATGACGGCGGGGACACTGGCTGCGTGATGGGGGACAGGCTGGATGACGGCGGGGACACTGGCTGCATTTATGGGGGACAAAGGCTGCGTGATGGGGGACACAGACTGGATGACGGCGGGTAACACAGGCTGCATTTATGAGGGACACAGGCTGCGTGATGGGGGACACAGGAAGAATGATGGCGGGTAACACTGGCTGCGTGATGGGGGACACAGGCTGGATGACGACGGGGACACTGGCTGCATTTATGGGTAACACAGGCTGTATGATGGCGGGTAACACAGGCAGCGTTTATGGGGGACACAGGCTGCGTGATGGGGACACAGGCTGGATGACGGCGGGTAACACAGGCTGCGTTTATGGGGGACACAGGCTGCGTGATGGGGACACAGGCTGGATGACGGCGGGTAAGACAGGCTGAGTTTATGGGGGACACAGGCTGCGTGATGGGCACACAGGCTGGATGACGGCGGGTAACACAGGCTGCGTTTATGGGGGACACAGGCTGCGTGATGGGGACACAGGCTGGATGACGGCGGGTAAGACAGGCTGAGTTTATGGGGGACACAGGCTGCGTGATGGGGACACAGGCTGGATGACGGCGGGTAAGACAGGCTGAGTTTATGGGGGACACAGGCTGCGTGATGGGGACACAGGCTGGATGACGGCGGGTAAGACAGGCTGAGTTTATGGGGGACACAGGCTGCGTGATGGGCACACAGGCTGGATGACGGCGGGTAACACAGGCTGCGTTATTTAAAAAGACTTCAATGGACCCGCACCAAAAATGAAAGTGTTGCGTTCTTGATGTGTTTTTACATGCGGTTTTCATGTTGGGTTTTTTTCTTCTCTCTAACAAACAGCGAATAGCTGGTAGATAAAGAGTGGGCCGGGAAGCAATAACAACCTATGAGTCACCAGCTGTCAGCAGGCTTCCCCGCTGACAGTTGAATGTAAAAACAAGAATTGCCAGCAATAAATAAAGTTGGGAAAAAATGGTGTGGGGTCCCCCCCAATCTATACTAGGCCCTTTGGGTCTGGCATGGATTTTGAGAGGAACCCCACGCCAACATTTTTAAAAAATGGCATGGAGCCCCCCCCCCCCAAAATCCATACCAGACTCAAAGGGCCTGGTATAGATTGGGGGGGGGGGACCCCACACCATTTTTTTTTACAGATTAATGCCCCGTTTTTTTCCAGATTATTTTGGTGGGGGGGGGGGGGTTTGCTAAGAGAGGTGATTTAGGGAGATTTGTGTCAGGAGGTGGGATGGGGGGGAGGTTTTATGCTAGGAGGAGACTGGGAAGGGGGGGGGGATTTGTGCTGGGAGTGGGGATTTGGAGTGGGGAAGTAGAGGTGTACTAGGAGGGGACATTTTAGGGGTACAGGATTTGTGATAAGAGGGGTGATGGGGGAGAGGATTTGTGCTGGGAGGGAAGGTGTACTAGTAGGGAAAATTTTAGGTGTAGAGGATTTGTGCTGGGGTGTTGGGATTTGGAGTGGGGGGAGGAGAGGTGTACTAGAAGGGTAAGTTTTAGGGGTAGAGGATATGTGCTAGGAGGGGTGATGGGGGAGGGTGGAATTTTTGCTGGGAGGGTGAGATTTGGAGTGGGGGAGGGAGGTGTACCCGGAGGGAACATTTTAAGTGTAGAGGATTTGTGCTAGGAGGGGTGATGGGGGGGGGGGATTTGTGCTAGGAGGGGTGATGGGGAGGTGGGATTAGTGCTGGGATATGGGATTTGGAGTGGGGGAGAAGAGGTGTACTATGAGGGGACATTTTAAGGGTAGAGGATTTGTGCTAGGAGGGGTAATTGGGGGGAGGGGATTTGTGCTGGGATGAATGGATTTGGAGAGGGGGGGTGTACTGGGAGCGGAAATTTTAGGTGTAGAGGATTTGTACTAGGAGGGGTGATGGGCCGGGGAGGGGGTGGGGGGTATGTGCTTGGAGGATGGGATTTGGAGTGGGGGGGAAGAGGTGTACTAGGAGGGGACATTTTAGGGGTTGAGGATTAGTGCTTTGAGGGGTGATGGGGGGGGGGGGGGGTATTTGTGCTGGGAATTGGGATTTGGAGTGGGGGGGAGAAGAGGTGTACTAGGAGGGGAAATTTTAGGGGAAGAGGATTAGTGCTAGGAGGGGTGGTAGGAGGGTGGGATTAGTGCTGGGATATGGGAATTGGAGTGGGGGGGAGGGGAGAAGAGGTGTACTAGGATGGGAAATTTTAGAGGTAGAGGATTTTTTTTTTTTTTTTAGAGGTAGAGGATTTGTGCTAGGGGGGGGTGATGGGAGGGGGGGGGGGGTTGTGCTGGGATATGGGATTTGGAGTGGGGGGGGGGGAGATGTGTAGTAGGAGGGGACATTTTAGGGGTACAGGATTAGTGCTAGGAGGGGTGATGGGAGGGGGGGGATTAGTGCTGAGAAATGGGATTTGGAGTGGGGGGAGGGGGGAGAGGTGTACTAGAAATTTTAGGGGTAGAGGATTAGTGCTAGGAGGGGGTGATGGGAGGGGGGATTAGTGCTGGGATATGTGATTTGGAGTGTGGGGGGTAGAGGTGTGCTAGGAGGGGAAATTTTATGGGTAGAGGATTTGTGCTAGGAGGGGTGATGGGAGGGTTGTGCTGGGATATGGGATTTGGAGTGGGGGGGGGGGGAGATGTGTACTAGGAGGGTAAGTTTTAGGGGTAGAGGATTAGTGCAAGGAGGGGTGATGGGAGGGTGGGATTAGTGCTGGGATATGGGATTTGGAGTGTGGGGGGAAGAGGTGTACTAGGAGGGGAAATTTTATGGGTAGAGAATTTGTGCTAGGAGGGGTTACATACATTTACATAGTTACATAGTAGGTGAGGTTGAATAAAGACAATAGTCCATCCAGTTCAACCTGTGTAGGTGTGTGACTGTAATCATCTAACATCTAACATAGCCCTTGGCTGGTGATGGGACGGTGGGATTAGTGCTGGGTTATGGGATTTGGAGTGGGGGGGGGGGGGGAGAGAAGAGTTGTACTAGGAAGGGAAATTTTAGGAGCAGTGGTTTTGTGCTTGGAGGGATGATTTTTTACGGGGAAGGGGGCATTTGACCTGGGGTATGGGGAGGAGGGGCAAAGATTTGTCCTGGAAGGGGGGTGGATTTGTACTTGGAAGAGGGGGAGTTTATGTTTAGGAGGAAAGCATTCAGATTAGTGCTCAGTTTTTTTTTGGGGGGGGGAGGGGGGAATTTCTGCTGACACATAGTGCTTTTATCTTGGGGGGGGGGGGGTTGGCATGTTTGTCCTGGCACTGCTTGTCCTTGTCCTGGCTCTGGTTGTCCTTGCCCTGGCACTGGTTGTCCTTGTCCTGGCTCTGGTTGTCCGTGTCCTGGCTCTGGTTGTCCTTGTCCTTGTCCTAGCACTGGCTGTCCTTGTCCTGGCTCTGGTTGTCCTTGTCCTGGCTCTGGTTGTCCTTGTCCTGGCTCTGGTTGTCCGTGTCCTGGCTCTGGTTGTCCTTGCCCTTGCTCTGGCTGTCCTTGTCCTGGCTCTGGTTGTCCTTGCCCTGGCTCTGGTTGTCCTTGCCCTGGCTATGGTTGTCCTTGCCCTGGCTCTGGTTGTCCTTGTCCTGGCTCTGGTTGTCCTTGCCCTGGCTCTGGTTGTCCTTGCCCTGCCACTGGTTGTCTTTGTCCTGGCTCTGGTTGTCCTTGTCCTGGCACTGGTTGTCCTTGTCCTGGCACTGGTTGTCCTTTCCCTGGCTCTGGTTGTCCGTGTCCTGGCTCTGGTTGTCCCATGTCCTGGCACTGGTTGTCCTTGTCCTGGCACTGGTTGTCCTTGCCCTGGCTCTGGTTGTCCGTGTCCTGGCTCTGGTTGTCCTCGCCCTGGCACTGGTTGTCTTGTCCTGGCACTGGTTGTCCTTGTCCTGGCTCTGGTTGTCCTTGCCCTGGCACTGGATGTCCCTGTCCTGGCTCTGGTTGTCCTTGCACTGGCTATGGTAGTCCTTGTCCTGGCACTGGTTGTCCTTGCCCTGGCTATGGTTGTCCTTGTCCTGGCTCTGGTTGTCTTTGCCCTGGCTCTGGTTGTCCTTGTCCTGGCTCTGGTTGTCCTTGCCCTAGCACTGGTTGTCCTTGCCCTGGCACTGGTTGTCCTTGTCCTGGCTCTGGTTGTCTTTGCCCTGGCTCTGGTTGTCCTTGCCCTGGCTCTGGTTGTCCTTGCGCTGGCTCTGGTTGTCCTTGGCCTGGCTCTGGTTGTCCTTATCCTGGCTCTGGTTGTCCTTGTCCTGGCTCTGGTTGTCCTTGCCCTGACTCTGGCTGTCCTTGCCCTGGCTCTGGTTGTCCTTGTCCTGGCTCTGGTTGTCCTTGTCCTGGCTCTGGTTGTCCTTGTCCTGGCTCTGGTTGTCTGTGTCCTGGCTTTGGTTGTCCGTGTCCTGGCTCTGGTTGTCCGTGCCCTGGCTCTGGTTGTCCTTGCCCTGGCTCTGGTTGTCCTTGTCCTGGCTCTGGTTGTCCGTGTCCTGGCTCTGGTTGTCTGTGCCCTGGCTCTGGTTGTCCTTGCCCTGGCTCTGGTTGTCCTTGTCCTGGCTCTGGTTGTCATTGCCCTGGCTCTGGTTGTCCGTGTCCTGGCTCTGGTTGTCCTTGTCCTGGTTCTGGTTGTCCTGGCTCTGGTTGTCCTTGCCCTGGCTCTGGTTGTCCTTGCCCTGGCACTGGTTGTCCTTGCCCTGGCACTGGCTGTCCTTGTCCTGGCTCTGGTTGCCCTTGCCCTGGCTATGGTTGTCCTTGTCCTGGCTCTGGTTTTCCTTGTCCTGGCTCTTTTTGTCCTTGCCCTGGCTCTGGTTGTCCTTGCCCTGGCTCTGGTTGTCCTTGCCCTGGCACTGGCTGTCCTTGTCCTGGCACTGGTTGTCCTTGCCCTGGCTATGGTTGTCCTTGTCCTGGCTCTGGTTGTCCTTGTCCTGGCTCTTGTTGTCCTTGCCCTGGCTCTGGTTGTCCTTGCCCTGGCTCTGGTTGTCCTTGCCCTGGCACTGGCTGTCCTTGTCCTGGCTCTGGTTGTCCTTGCCCTGGATCTGGTTGTCCTTGTCCTGGCACTGGCTGTCCTTGTCCTGGCTCTGGTTGTCCTTGCCCTGGCTCTGGTTGTCCTTGTCCTGGCACTGGTTGTCCTTGCCCTGGCTCTGGTTGTCCTTGTCCTGGCACTGGTTGTCCTTGCCCTGGCTCTGGTTGTCCTTGTCCTGGCACTGGTTGTGCTTGCCCTGGCTCTCGTTGTCCTTGCCCTGACTCTGGTTGTCCTTGCCCTGGCTCTGGTTGTCCGTGTCCTTTCTCTGGTTGTCCTTGTCCTGGCACTGGTTGTCCTTGCCCTGGCTCTGGTTGTCCTTGTCCTGGCACTGGCTGTCCTTGCCCTGGCACTGGTTGTCCTTGTCCTGGCTCTGGTTGTCCTTGTCCTGGCTCTGGTTGTCCTTGTCCTGGCACTGGTTGTCCGTGTCCTGGCTACAGTTGTCCATGTCCTGGCTCTGGTTGTCCTTGCCCTGACTCTGGTTGTCCTTGTCCTGGCACTGGTTGTCCTTGTCCTGGCTCTGGTTGTCCTTGCCTTGGCTCTGGTTGTCCTTGCCCTGGCTCTGGTTGTCCTTGTCCTTGCCCTGGCACTGGTTGTCATTACCCTGGCACTGGTTGCTGTATACTGTGAAGTCAGGGACTCATTCATGCAGACATGGAATGTCCCTAGGAGATGTATATTAGAAGCGTTGCTTGCCCTGGATTGAACCTGAGATGTATCCCATCCCCTATACAGGGAAGATCACGAGGCATCCTATGTCAGTGACAGCTGCAGCCATTGTATAGCAGATGGCATAATCTCATGGCAGATGCCAGTCGCCGCCCCTGTATGTGTGCCAGGGTTAGATTTCCATTGGAGATGTTGAAATAAATCTCCTGTAAATATATTATACATAACTGGGTGTGGTGCCATCGGAAAGAAGAAGTGGTTTATGGCATGCCGTTAATGATGCCAGTCAGTACGACGTGCGGCAGAAGAAGAAAAAACGTCTTCAGCTTGGTTCCCAACCATACCGGCCTCTGCGTCATCCAATGCACAGAACTTTGCTGGGGAAGCCAAAAATGCAATAAAAAATGGATTGTAGCGCTAACAACCCCACATTAACCACTTTACCACCGGAGGATTTTCCTGCTTAACGTCCAGGCCACTTTTTACAACTTGGCACCGCGCAAATTTAACTGACAATTGTGCGGTCATGCAACGCCGTACCCAAACAAAATGTATGTCCTTTTTTCCCCCACAAACAGAGCTTTCTTTTGGTGGTATTTGATCACCTCTGCGCTTTTCATTTTTTGCGATATTAATAAAAAAAAGAGCGAAACTTTTGCGAAAAAATTGATATTTTCTACTTTGACAGTTAAAAAATATCCAATATATTCAATTTTTGTCATATATTTAGGCCAAAATGTATTTAGCTACATGTCTTTGACAAAAAAAATCCTCAATGAGCGTATTTTTAACCGCTTTAAGACCGGAAGATTTTACCCCATTCCTGACCAGGCCATATTTTGTGATTCGGCACTGCGTTAGTTTAACAGGCAATAGCGCGGTCGTGTGGCACTATACCGAATTAAAATTGATGTCCTTTTTTTCCCCACAAACAGAGCTTTCTTTTGGTGGTATTTGATCACCTGTGCGATTTTTATTTTTTGCGCTATAAACAAAAAAAACAAAAAAAAATAAACAAGGACATTCCCAATAAAAAAATTTTAAATCAAACATTTTCATCATTTTTGGCCAATTTGTATTCTGCTACATATTTTTGGTAAAATTTTTTGCAATAAGCGTACTTTAATTGGTTTGCGCATAATGTATTGCGTCCGTCTACAAACTAGGGAAAGATTTATGTCATTTTAATTTTTTTTTTTTTTTACTAGTAATGGCGGTGATCTGCGACATTTCGGCAGACAAATCGGAACCCCTAACTGACATTTTTTACACTTTTGGGGGGACCAGTGACATTACTACAGTAATCAGTGCTAAAAATATGCATTGTTACTGTAATAATGACACTGGCAGGGAAGGGGTTAACCCAGGGGCGATCAAAGGGTTAAGTGTGAGCTAGGGGGTGTTTACTAACTGTATGGGGAATGGGCTTGTGAAATGATCATTGAGACCTGTGATCCTATATAGATCTGTGATCATTTCAGAGAGAAGAACGGTCAGATGTGTTTACAACAGCTGACCGTCCTTCTCTCTCAGCGGGGAGCGATCGCAGGTGCCCGGCGACAGATGCCGCCGCCAACCCCATGGATCGGAATCACCGCTGCCTATTGGTGCGCGCTCACCCCCCAGCACCATGCGTGTGACCGAGGTAGGGCTACGTCGGTTCGCACAGGAGAGCCAGCCTGCAGCAGTAAATCTGAGGTCGGGAAGGTGTTAATTATAATACAAAATAATTCAAAGAGAAGAAGGTGGGGTACATTGTGGTGTCACTGAGAATGTGACATCATCGCACAGCTTCCACGGGTGCAGTTCAGTACCATGTGACACACATACCATGCCTTGTTTTGTGCCGCATTCTTAGTGTAAGGACTCTTTTGTTCATTGCCAGGCATTTTGGTAATTCATTGCAATGGGTCACAATGGCTTAACTGCTTCCCGACCACACGCTGCCTTTTTACTGCGGCAAACCGATGTATACCTACGTCGGTCGCGCGTGGGAAGCTAGGGGGCGAGCGCACGCCGCCGCGCTCCCGCCCCCACTCAGCAGCATGGAAGCCGATGCAGTGGGCAGGCGTCTCCGATTGCTGCCTGACACCCGCGATCGTTCCCCGCTGAGAGAGAAGGACGGTCGGCTGTTGTAAACACAGCTGACCGTTCTTCTCCCTGGAATGATCACAGAGCACCTGTGATCCTTCTATATAGGATCACAGGTCTCTATGGTCATTCCACAAGCCACGCCCCCCACAGTTAGAATCACTCCCCTAGGCTCACTTTTAACCCTTTGATCACCCACAGTGTTAACCCCTTCCCTGCCAGTGTCATTATTACAGTAACAGGACATATTTTTAGCACTGATTACTGTAGTAATGTCACTGGTCCCCCCAAAAGTGTCAAAAATGTCAGTTAGGGGTCTGATCTGTCCGCCGCAATGTCGCAGTCCTGCTAGAAATCGCAGATCGCCGCCATTACTAGTAAAAAAAAAAAACAATAAAAATGACATAAATCTTTCCCTTAGTTAGTAAACGCAATAACTTTTGCGCAATCCAATCAAAATACGCTTATTGCGATTTTTTTTTCAGAAAAAAAATCAGCTTAGAATATTAAAAAATTGATTTTGATTTTTTTTGGGAATGTCATATAGCAGAATGTGAAAATATTGTTTTTTTTTTTTTTTTCAAAATTGTCGCTCTATTTTTTGTTTATAGCACAAAAAATAAAAATCGCACAGGCGATCAAATACCACCAAAAGAAAGCTCTGTTTGTGGGGAAAAAAAAGGACATCTTATTTGGCTACAGTGTCGCACGACTGCGCAATTGTCTGTTAAATAATGCAGCACCAAATCGCAAAATAGGGCCTGGTCAGGAAGGGGGCAAATCTTTCCGGTCTTAAAGTGGTTGATGATGGCCTTAAAATTATTATCCAAGGACAATTTGCTGCCAATCAATTATTTATATATCTATTGATATTCTCTTTCAAATGGCACTTTATGCATTGACATACCTCCTTAGACCCAGTGTGTCCGGACAGTGTGGTCACTTGCTGACCTGGCACCATCCACAGACAGCTTTACTCTTTAAGACACAGAAGTTGAATCCAACTAAATTTTACACAACACAAAGAGAAGGAGCCCAGAGAGTTAAACTCCTTGACGGTTTCTTCTGTCTCTTGGAGACTCTGTGGGAGAGATCTCTACAATGAGTATCCTAGATTGTAAGCTCCAATGAGCAGGGCCCTCTGATTCCTCCTGTATTGAACTGTATTGTAACTGTATTGTCTTCCCTCACATTGTAAACTGTTGGCGCTATATAAATCCTGTATAATAATATCCCAGGTCAGCACACCTGCTGTACCAATTCTGTTGTGTTTCCACCACCACTGAATGGAGTTTCTGGGCCTGCTGTGCCCATTATGAGGCATTCCCATCATACCTGCACTGAGTTCTAGATCTGTACGCCTGCTGTGCCCATTAGGAGCGGCTTCCGCCATCACTGAAAACCTGCTGTGCCCATTATGAGGGGTTTCCACCATCTCACCATCTCTGCATAGGGTTTCCATGGCAACCAGGAACAGACAAGTGTTACAGAGATCTATGGCCTGGTCACATGGCACATGAAGGACAGAGTAATGTGAAAGCACACATGAGGTCTGTGCTAGGTGCTCGGCAGGACCCCTTTCTGTTACCGGGAGTGGAGTAACAGAGGTACACTGGACTGGTGGAGAGGGCACAGGCTCTGTAAGTTCCTCCAGGGGTGTAACTACAGGGGTTGCAGGGGTTGCGATTGCAACCGGGCCCCATGCTCCAGGGGGCCTGTGCAGCTCCACTGTACACCTGGATAGGAGGGGCGGCGGGGGCAGCATGTAGAGAAATCACTGTCCTCCTTTTTCCTCCTGTAGCTGCAGTCTGTACAAACTCTGGAGGAACCCTGGTTGGGAAACACTGGTCGGCCTAGAGCAGTGATGTTGAACCTTGACACCCCAGATGTTTTGGAACTACATTTCCCATGATGCTCACCTACACTGCAGAGTGCATGAGCATCATGTAAAACGTAGTTCCAAAACATCTGGGGTGTCAAGGTTTGCCATCACAGGTCTAGAGATACAGGCAAGGCTGGGATCCTCATCAGTCCACAACATTGCAAAGAAGACGTATTGAAATCCTCGGCGGCCTGGGTCCCCTACCTTCCCTCCTTTCCTGGGCTGCACCTTCCATCAGCATTTGACACTTCTGGGAGTGTCAGAAGCTTGTGCCCCCCCCCCACTTTGCAAATGGTTGGTTCCATTCGCCAGTTCTTGCATCACTAACTGACACAGTCAAGGGATGGAACCAAAGAGCACAGGAGGGTTCCAGGCACAGGCAAACTATTGAAGTCACTTTTTCGGAAGCAAGTGAGGATAGCCCCCTTGTTTCATGACAGGTTTCCTTTAACACTATTCTAAGAAATGAAATAACACATTGGCCGACATGCTGAGAATTAGAGCGGATCCCCCCCCCCCCCCCCATCAGTGACACGCACATAAATCACCATCTCACCTGTATGCAATCCCAGTTGCTCTTTGTGCGCACAGCCCCCCCATGGAGAACCATGGCTGCCAGCAGGGCCGCTGATAGGGGGGGACCACCAGCCCTCTTGTAGGGGGCCCGAGCACACAGAGGGGCCCACACAGAGAGGGGGATTAGTGATGGACAACAAATACAGAAATCTTCCTCCAGCACCCGAATCTGATCTCTCCCTCTCCCTGCTATCAGCTTTTATCTTCTGAGAAAGAGACAGTCGTCCCTCACTAATCCCCCTCCCTGTGTGGGCCCCCCTCCCAACCCTGGCTCTAATGTTATCTCTACTCAGGAGTTTATTTGTAACTTTGTTTCTCTCTCTCTGTCTCTCTGATCACTGAGCTCCAACTGCCCAGCCTGTATATTTTTCTCATCTCATCTTCTTTTTTATTTAACATATATATATTTTTTTTTTTTATGTTATATATGTCTGCCAATAGTGATTTTGTTGTAATTTTAGCTAAATATATCTTTAATATTTTATTTGGAGGTGGGGGCCCTGCCAGGTAGTCTGTACGGGGCCCCGCGATTTCTAACAGCAGCCCTGGCTGCCAGAGCGTAGGGCGCCCCATCACCTGATAAGCGGGCCGTTCACGCATGACGCCCATTCCCTTCATGATCTGAGTGCCGGTATTCTAAGAAAAAAGATACATAATGTAGCGAAATGATATATATTTTTTTTATTGATTGACAGTATAATCATTTACTAATCGCTCGTGTTGTGATTACAGTAATAAGAGGCTTCCAACTGAAAATCCTTTCATTTTCTACTTTGCTTTCAAACGCGCGTGAGTTAAACAAACACATGAATGGCTGCTCTGTAAAATACCGTATTACCAACACCATAGAGCATGAATGATTGCTAGAAAAGGAAACTTATTTTTTGTATATTTTTTTTTAAAGGATCAGTCCACCCAGAGACAAAATTTTAGTTAACCAGTTCTGGACCGGAAGGATTTGCCCCCTTAATGACCAGGCCATTTTTTATGATTCGGCACTGCGTTACTTTAACTGAAAATTGCGCGGCTGTGCAACACTGTACCAAAATGAAATTGAAGTCCTTTTTTTCCCACAAATAGAGCATTCTTTTGGTGGTATGTGATCACCTGTGCAATTTAATTTTTTTGTGCTATACATAAAAAAGAGCGACAATTGTGTAAAAAAAAATATAAACAATATTTTTCACGTTCTTCTATACAACATCCCCCCCCCCCCCCTAAAAAAAAAAAAAAAAGTTAAAAATCTAAATTTTTCATCCTTTTAGGCTAATTTGTATTCTGCTTCTTTTTGGTAAAAAAAAATCCCAATAAGCGTATTTTCATTGGTTTGCACAAAAGTTATCGCGTCTACAAACTAAGGGAAAGATTTGTGTCATTTTTATTTTTTTACTAGTAATGGCGTCGATCAGCAATTTGTAGCGGGACTGCAACATTGCGGCGGACAGATTGGACCCCTAACTGACATTTTTGACACATTTGGGGGGGACCAGTGACATTTTTTTTTTGGCCTAGGGTTCCCCTTAAAATCTTTACCAGACCCGAAAGATGTTTTTTTTCATGTTTTTTTATCTGTATTACTGAGAGCCGACAATACATTACAGCCGCGAGCAAGTTTAAATGACATTTTTTCCTTTAGAAATGTCAGTATTGCTGCAGCAGGCTCGTGCAGATGCGCCACTTCACAGGCACGTTAAGGGGACCCCCCCCCCCCCCCCCCCGGGCCGATATTTGAAGGAATTTTTCATTTTCATTGTTTCACTTTAAGAATTATTAAAATCACTGCTCTTGTAAAAACGATAGTTTTAAATAAAATGTTTGCATTGATGCACATCCCCCAGGGCAGTACCCGGGCCCCCATACACTTTTTATGGCAATAACTTGCATATAAGCCTTTTTAGAATTAAGACTTTCGATTTTTCATGTTCGTGTCCAATAGACTTTATTAGGGTTCGCATGTTCGCTAGAACTTTTTCCTTGTTCGGGATGTTCTGGTGCGAACCGAACAGGGGGGTGTACAGCCCATCACTACCTGTGATGAGGATTTTTCAGACTCACAATGCAGGGGGCATGGAGCTGCATTTGCACATTAAACAAGAGCTCTGAGAGCTGATTGGAGGGAAGAGACAAATCCCCACCTTTACAAAGCAGAAGGAACAGAGCTGAGACTGTCAATCACAGGCTGTGTGCTGGAGATCTCTCCCCTGTCACCATTTTTCTCTTGGTGTCAGGAAAACCTGTCAGAAGTGACTCATGCTGATAGCAGAGGAAGGAAGCAGCAGACAGAAATTACACTCAGTGCTCTGGATTGAGACAAGCACACACTATAGAGCAGAGGTCTTCAAACTATGGCCCTCCAGTTGTTTGGGAACTACAATTCCCATCATGCCTAGTCATGTCTGTGAATGTCAGAGTTTTACAATGCCTCATGGCAGTGGTGTATTTAGGTTTTGTGCTGCCCTAGGCCTGACTAAACTTGTGCACCCCCTAATTTAAATATGATGCACCCCTTCCTGTAAAGGCCACACCTCTTCCTGTTTATGACCCGCCCTGTCATCTTTAAACCACAGCCACAGTCTATCAGTGCCCATCAGTGTAGCCTCATCAGTTCCCATAAGTTCAGCCTCAGCAGTGCCCATCATCATACCATCATATCATACCAGGAGGTAGCAGTGTGGCCGCTTTATGGGGGTGCCAGACTGATTTGCCTCCTGGACCCTGCCCTCCAGCCCAATTCGCCCTATAAGACTGGCACTATACTAAAAGTGTGTAGCGCAAGCCATCAGGAACTCTTTTTAGTGGGGGAGGCGGGAGGAGGCTCTTTTTTACTTGTGCGTGGTGCAGCTTTTTTGCTGCCCCCCTGCAAAATGCTGCCCTAGGCCTGGGCCTTGTTGGCCTAGGCCAAGATACAGCACTGCCTCATGGGACGTGTAGTTCTGCAACAGTTGGAGGGCTGTAGTTTGAGGATCCCTGCTATAGAGGGATATGCTTTGTTCATATTTCATGTCTGAGGTCTACAACCACTTTACCCTGAATGGAGTTGTGTTTTAATTGTCCACCAACGCTCAAAATCTAAACTGTCAGTAATATCTGTGTCCACGTTTGAGATCTATCCCATCACTCCCTGCTATGACACTGGGGGAATTTTCCCAATAGTGTCACAGACAGCAATAGAATAATCTGACAGAGGCTCTAACCCTTCCCCACTCTATCCAATGCAGAGTAATAGAAGATGTGCCTTGAGTAGGACTTTCCTGTGTTTCTCTCCATCATTGTAATCTCTATGAGAATTGTATCAGGCTGGGATCAGATTGAATTTGTGTTCAGCGGATGTTCGGAGACGGCTCCCTTGGCGTAACGCGGTGAACGAACCGCATAGTGACACGTCCTGGCCATAGGGCTCGGTGTAATGTGCGGAGTCATCCCAGGGCCTTCCTCTATAGCCGTACATCTCTCACATGTTCTGACTAATGGGGGTAATTGTGTGTGAGTGGCCAGGAATGTGCTCAGAGCCTGGGGGGGCCACTGTGCAGCTCTCTGCTATCTCCTCCGATAATAACACAAGAATAGACAGGCGGCGTCTCTTCTGACGCTTGCTGCACTGCAGACACCATGAGAAGCGAGCACTCCCAGCAACGCCGGCCTAACTGCATGGAGACAGCTAAACCGCTATTCTACCGGCCGGACCAATGCCTTCATTTTTCACACACGTTAAAATCTAGAAATTACTTTAATCCCTCGTTCACACTGAACACGGCTGTAAATTCGTGCAACTTCATCTGAAATCGCACAATTTCAAAGCCGCGACTTGAAAGACATCTGTGCGTCTTCATGCAACCCAAATCGGCAAAAGTAGTGCAGGAACTACTTTTGCAAATCGGTGTGGCACCGCAAAGTCAGAGTCGCACTGATTGGATCGGTGCCATTGCCAGTCTTCTGACGAAAACTCCAACCACGTCACTTCCGGTGACTCTACACAGTACTGTATTTTGGCCTAGGCCAACAAGGCCCAGGCCTAGGGCGGCATTTTGCAGGGGGGCAGCAAAAAAGCCACCCCCCTCCACCGGAGACTCTTTTGGCCACTGGTTGCTAGAGTCGCCTCTCTCCTCTCTCTCTCACACCCCCCCTCCTCTCTCTCTCTCCCCCCCTCTCTCTCTCACCCCTCCTTTCTCTCTCACCTCTCTCTCTCTCTCACACACACCCCCTCTCTCTTTCTCTCTCACCCCAATCTCTCTCATCCCCCCACTGTCACCCCCCCTCTCTCTCCCCCCCTTACCTACCCCCCTCTCTCTCATCCCCTCTCTCTCTCCCTCCCCCCTAACCCACCCCCTCTCTCTCTCTCCCCCCTCTCCCACCCCCCTCTCTCTCATCCCCTCTCTCCTTCCCCCCCCTCACCAACCCCCCTCTCTCTCTCTCATCCCCCCTCTCTCTCTCTCCCTCCCTATATCATTACGCATGCCACGATCACATGAGGGAAGTTCCCCGGAGGAGATGCTCCACCTCCTCATACCCATCAGTTTGCACTACAGGCGGCAGTATGAGATGGAGAAATGCCGCCCGTAACGTGCCGCAAACTGATGACACACAAAACTGCTGGGAAAAAAATCTTGGGAGTCAATTTTCTGCCCTCCCCAAGTGCTGCCTGGATCCAATGGACCCATGGTACTGCGGGTAACCAGTTCTGGACCGGAAGGATTTGCCCCCTTAATGACCAGCCCATTTTTTGCGATTCAGCACTGCTTTACTTTAACGGACAATTGCTCAGTCATGCGACGCTGTACCCAAATACAATTGATGTCATTTTTTCCCCACAAATAGAGCTTTCTTTTGCTGGTATTTGATCACCTCTGCGATTTTTTTTTTTTTTTGCTATAAACAAAAAAAACGACAATTTTGAGAACAAAACAATATTTTTTTACTTTCTGCTATTAAACATTCCCCAAAAAAGTGTAAAAATCAAATGTTTTCATCCTTTTAGGCCAATTTGTATTCGCCGATTTGTATACATATTTTTTGGTAAAAATGAAAAAATCGCAATAAGCGTATTTTGACTGGTTTGAGTAAAAGTTATTGCGTCTACAAACTAGGAGAAAGATTTAAGTCATTTTTATTTTATTTATTTTTACTAGTAATGACAGCAATCAGCAATTTTTAGCGGGACTGCAACATTGCGGCAGACAGATCGGACCCCTGACTGACATTTTTGACACTTTTGGGGGGGACCAGTGACATTACTATAGTAATCAGTGCTAAAAATATGCATTGTTACTGTAATAATGATACTGGCAGGGAAGGGGTTAATCTAGGGGTGATCAAAGGGTAAAGTGTGAGCCTAGGGGAGTGTTTACTAACTGTGGGGGGAGGGACTTGTGAAATGATCATAGAGACCTGTGATCCTATATAGAAGGATCACAGGCGCTCTGTGATCATTTCAGAGAGAAAAACGGTCGGCTGTGTTTACAACAGCAAACTGTCGTTCTCTCTCAGTGGGGATCAATCGCGGATAGCTGGCAGCAATCGGTGCCGCCAGTCCAGGGCATTGTCTGCCTAGTGGGGGCCAGAGCGTGCCACCTCAGCTGCAGAGTGAATGAACAGGAAGCATTCTGTACAGAAGATCCCTGTTCATTCACAACTGCAACATGGCAAACACAAGGAGGGCCACAGGGGGATTGGTTCTAGTAATTGCACCCACTTCTGCTGCTTGAGCCCCTCCTGTTGAACTTATGGGGCCTTGGTCCCGTACAGGAGGACAGGTGCTACCCCCTTATCAGCAGCCCTGCCGTCCACTGCCTTACTGACACCATCCTTGGCCCTGCTGACACACCCACAGCCCTACTAACACCATTCACTGCCCTACTGACACTGCCCTCTGCCCTACTGACACCGCCCTCTGCCCTACTGACACCATCCACTGCCCTATTGACACCATCCACTGCCCTACTGACACTGCCCTCTGCCCTACTGACACTGCCCTCTGCCCTACTGACACCATCCACTGCCCTATTAACCCCATCCACTGCCCTACTGACACTGCCCTCTGCCCTACTGACACCATCCTCTGCCCTACTAACACCATCCACTGCCCTACTGACACTGACCTCTGCCCTACTAACACCATCCACTGCCCTACTAACCCCATCCACTGCCCTACTGACACTGACCTCTGCCCTACTAACACCATCCACTGCCCTACTGACACCATCCACTGCCCTACTGACACTGACCTCTGCCCTACTGACACCATCCACTGCCCTACTGACACCATCCACTGCCCTACTGACACCGTCCACTGCCCTACTGAAAGTTATTGGTTGAACTAGATGGACTTGTGTCTTTTTTTCAAACAGACTAACTATGTGTACTGACACCGTCTGCTATCCTCTGCTATCCTACCGACACTGTCCATTGCCCTACTGACAGCGTCCACTGCCCTACTGACACCATCCTCTGCCCTTCTGACACAACCACTGCCCTACTGACATGTCCTCAGCCCTATTGACATGTCCACTGCCCTACTGACACCATTTACTGCCCTGTTGACACTGTCCACTGCCTTACAAACACCATCCACTGCCCTGACACTGTCCACTGAACTACTGACACTGTCCACTGCCCTACTGTCACCATTCTCAACCCTACGGACACCCTCCACTGCCCTACTGTCACCATTCTCAACCCTACGGACACCCTCCACTGCCCTACTGACTCTGTCCACACACCATCCACTTCCCTACTGGCATCATCCACTTATCTACTGACACTGTCCACTGCCCTACTGACTCTGTCCACACAACATCCACTGCCCTACTGGCATCATCCACTTATCTACTGACACCATCCATTGCCCTACTGACACAGGCCCCTGCCCTACTTACACTGTCCTTAGCCCTACTGATGCATCCACTTCCCTACTGACACCATCCTCTGCCCTACTGATGCATCCACTTCCCTACTGACACCATCATCTGCCCTACTGACACTGTCCACTGCCCTACTGACACCCTCCATTGCCCTACTGATGCATCCACTTCCCTACTGACACCATCCCCTGCCCTACTGACACTGTTTATTGCCCTACTGACACCATCCATTGCCCGACTGACACCATTCTCTGCCCTACTGACACTGTCCTTGGCCCCACTGATGCATCCACTTCCCCACTGACACCATCCTCTGCCCTACGGACACGTCCACAACCCTACTGACACAATCCACTGCCCTACTGACACCATTCACTTCCTTACTGACACTGTCCATTGCTCTACTGATACATCCACTGCCCTACTGACACCATCCTCTGTCCTGACACTGTACACTGCCCTACTGACACCCCCCCCCCTGCCCTACTGACTCTGTCCACACACCATCCACTGCCCTACTGACACCATCCACTGCCCTACTGACTCTGTCCACAGACCATCCACTGCCCTACTGACACCATCCACTGCTCTACTGACTCTGACCACACACCATCCACTGCCATATTGACACCATCCACTGCCCTATTGACACCATCCACTGCTCTACTGACTCTGTCCACACACCATCCACTGCCCTACTGACACCATCCACTGCCCTACTGACACCATCCACTGCCCTACTGACACCATCCACTGCCCTTTTGACACCATCCACTGCTCTACTGACTCTGTCTACACACCATCCACTGCCCTACTGACACCGTCCACTGCCCTACTGACTCTGTCCACATACCATCCACTGCCCTATTGACACCATCCACTGCCCTACTGACTCTGTCTACACAACATCCATAGCCCTACTGACACCGGCCACTACCCTACAGACACCATCCACTGCTCTACTGACACTGTCCACTGCCCTACTGACTCTGTCCACACACCATCCACTGCCCTATTGACACCATCCACTGCTCTACTGACTCTGTCTACACAACATCCATAGCCCTACTGACACCGGCCACTACCCTACAGACACCATCCACTGCTCTACTGACACCATCCACTGCTCTACTGACACCATCCACTGCTCTACTGACACCATCCACTGCCTTATTGACACCATCCACTGCTCTATTGACTCTGTCTACACAACATCCATTGCCCTACTGACACCATCCACTGCCCTACTGACACCATTCACTTCCTTACTGACACTGTCCATTGCTCTACTGATACATCCACTGCCCTACTGACACCATCCTCTGTCCTGACACTGTACACTGCCCTACTGACACCCCCCCCCTGCCCTACTGACTCTGTCCACACACCATCCACTGCCCTACTGACACCATCCACTGCCCTACTGACTCTGTCCACAGACCATCCACTGCCCTACTGACACCATCCACTGCTCTACTGACTCTGACCACACACCATCCACTGCCATATTGACACCATCCACTGCCCTATTGACACCATCCACTGCTCTACTGACTCTGTCCACACACCATCCACTGCCCTACTGACACCATCCACTGCCCTACTGACACCATCCACTGCCCTATTGACACCATCCACTGCTCTACTGACTCTGTCTACACACCATCCACTGCCCTACTGACACTGTCCACTGCCCTACTGACTCTGTCCACATACCATCCACTGCCCTATTGACACCATCCACTGCCCTACTGACTCTGTCTACACAACATCCATAGCCCTACTGACACCGGCCACTACCCTACAGACACCATCCACTGCTCTACTGACACCGTCCACTGCCCTACTGACTCTGTCCACACACCATCCACTGCCCTATTGACACCATCCACTGCTCTACTGACTCTGTCTACACAACATCCATAGCCCTACTGACACCGGCCACTACCCTACAGACACCATCCACTGCTCTACTGACACCATCCACTGCTCTACTGACACCATCCACTGCTCTACTGACTCTGTCTACACAACATCCATTGCCCTACTGACACCATCCACGGCCCTTCTGACTCTGTCCACACACCATCCACTGCCATGTTGACACCATCCACTGCCCTACTGACTAACACTGTCCACTTTACCATGTAGTGTAAGTTTATATTTTTACAGTGACATTTGTTTTATTATGTTTTTCTAAGTTTTCCTTAATATTTAGTTAGGCCTTGCTAGTTCATTTCTGTAAAAAAAGAGCACCGAACCCCCAATGATCGTTTTCATGATGTTCAGATAGATCTCCACTTCCCAGTTACCTACCCCAGCTCTAATGTATTGACTATGAGAACGGTTCTCCTGAGGCCTGAGGCCTGTCCTTGATTTAGACATTATGTTAAGATAAATAACAGCATAGAGGGCTCCGGGGCCCATCAAAACTTTGCCATGGGGCCCCATGATCTGCAGTTCTGTCCCTGGATTCTCGATCAGTGATAAGCTCGTTCTGCAGCATTCTTAAGACTTCTATGCAAATAACATCCTTTATGGAACATTCCTCTGTACATTACTGCAGTAAACTACGTGCCCCGGCAGGTTCACACTTTCTTTTAATTGTTCTGTGTCTTAAAATACTGAAGTCTTGTTTTACCTGAATGATGAATTTACATTTTTTTCACTGCAACGATTTTCACTTGTAAAGTAAACTGTCATTAGGAGGAATGTGTGATCTGCCATTGCTGATCTCCTCCTGAAAATGGCAGTTGGCTGGCTGTTCCTCTGACCGCCTGGCTTCAGTTCTTCTGCAATTGAAGACCAACACAGAGGACTTAAAGCGGTGTTCCAGCCTCCCCCCTCCCCCTCCAAAAATTAAAAGTCAGCAGCGATGTCGGCACCGCAGCCGACGTTTTCATCAGCTGTCGGGTGCTGCCGCCATTGCCAGTGAGGGAACCCAGCAGTGAAGCCTTGCAGCTTCACGGGCAGGTCCCTACTGCGCATGCGCGAAGCGCGCTGCGCATTTGGATTGGCTCGGCCGCGGGGAAAGGAGGAGGTGGCCGAACTTCCGAGGGGCGGCGCCGCCACGCCGTCTCCCGGAAGTGGGGAACGGGTACCTGTCATAAACAGGTACCCATTCCCTCCTACCCCCTTAACCGCTTGCCGACCGGACACGTTGACCGTACTGCGGCAAAGTGGCTCGATTCCGTCCAGCGACGTAGACCTACGTTGCTGGACTCCTCCCCCTGTAGGCGGCGCTTGCGCGCCACCGGAGGCTCGCTCCCGCTGTTTTCAGTCACAGCGGGAGTTGGGCCAGGGGAGGAGCGGTGGCGATCGCCGCTGCTCTTCCCCGATCGTCGGGGAATCTAGTTTGGAGATCCGCTCGCTTGTGTAAACAGAGCGGGCGGATCTCCTAAGTGACAAGGAGTGACAGATTGCTGTGTTCAGCATAGCTGAACATGCGATCTGTCCCTGTGTCACACAGTCACCTCCCCCCACACACGTCAGTAAGCACCAGGCATACATTAACCCCTCCCTCTCCAATAAAATTAACCCCTCCCCTGCCAGTGTCATTTTTACAGTAACAGTGCATATGTATAGCACTGATTACTGCAGTAATGTCACTGGTACCCCCAAAAGTGTCAAAAATGTCAGTCAAGGGTCCGATCTGTCCGCCGCAATGTCGCAGTCCCGCAAAAAAAAATCGCAGATCGTCGCCATTACTCGTTAAAAAAACAAAAATGACAGAAATCTTTCCCTTAGTTAGTAAACGCAATAACTTTTGCGCAAACCAATCAAAATACGCTTATTGTGATTTTTTTTACCAAACATAGGTAGCAGAAAACAAATTGGCCAAAAATTTAAAAAAAATTTGATTTTTACATTTTTTTGGGGGGGGATTTCATATAAAAAATGTTAAAAATATTGTTATTTTTTCAAAATAAACGCTATTTTTTTGTTTATAGCGCAAAAAGTAACAGGTGATCAAATACCACCAAACGAAAGCTCTGTTTGTGGGAAAAAAAGGACGTAAATTTCGTTTGGGTACGGTGTCGCACGTCCGCGCAATTGTCAGTCAAAGTCGCACAGCACCAAATCGCAAAAGTGGCCCAGACGTAAGACAGCAAAATGCTCCGGTGGTAAAGTGGTTAAAGGTGCTAAATATGGCACCGGAGGGGGTGGAGGAAGAAAATGAGTGGAAGTTCCACTTTTGGGTGGAACTTCACTTTAAAATGCCACTAAAATGTCACTTCGTCTAGGATAGAGTGGAGGAGAATTAGAGCCCCTGTCAGGTTTTATTGCTGTCTGTGTCCCCATTACAGCGATTTATCCTCTTTATGTGTCCTGTTTAATGTTATCATTGAACGTGAAAGTAAAAGAAAATCCCACATATTGTCTACACACCAGAACAATAATAGAGGTGAAATCTTCCAATGAGGACACTAATTCTGGTGACACCCCAGGATTTCCTCACTTTGGAGGGATTTCCTCTTACTTCCTGTTTTGGCTATGGGACAGGAAATGAAGGGGTATCTCCCCCAATGGGACACGATGGCAAAAAAAAAAAAACTGACGGGTATAACCCCTCTAACTAAAATGAAAAAAAAGTTTTGCTTTCAGTGACACTTTAACCACTTTCCACCTGCGCTATAGCCAAAAATAGGCTACACCGATGTCGTCCAGTTCTGGGCGGGTATCCATGGATGTCCTCCCTGAACCATGCCAGAATGCTCCTTCAGACACAGCTGGTCACAGATCAGGTTAAAAGACCAATCACAGCAGCCCTTTACCATGTGATCAGCTGTGTCCAATCACAGCCGATCACATGTAAACACACTGCTGCCTATTAGTGCCCATCAGTGCTGCCTATCAGTGCCTCCTATCAGTGTCCATCAGTGCTGCCTATCACTGCTTATCGGTGCCTCCTATCAGTGCCCATCAGTGCCACCTATCAGTGTCCATCACTGCTGCCTATCAGTGCCGCATATCAGTGCCTCCTATAAGTGTCCATCAGTGCCTCCTATCAGTGTCTACCAGTGCTTCCTACCAGTGCAGCATATCAGTGCCCATCGGTGCCTCTTATAAGTGTCCATCAGTGCTGCCTATCAGTGCCGCATATTAGTGCTCATCAGTGCCTCTTATAAGTGTCCATCGGTGCCACATATCAATGCCTCCTCATCAGTGCCTCCTATAAGTGCCCATCAGTGCCTCCTATCAGTGCCTCCTATAAGTGTCCATCAGTGCCTCCTATTAGTGCCCATCAGTGCCTCCTATCAGTGCCCATCAGTGCCTCCTATCAGTGCCCATCAGTGCAGCCTCAACAGTGCACATCAGTGAAGGAGAAAAGTTACTTTTTTGCAATATTTTATAACAGAAACTAAGAAAAACACCTGTTTTTTTCCAACATTTTTAGTCTTTTTTTGTTTAATTTTCAAAAAACAAACAAAAAAAAACCCAGTGGCGATAAAAACCTCCAAAAGAAAGCTCTATTCGTGTGCAAAAAAATGTAATATGGGTACAGCATTGCATGACTGCACAATTGATATTCAAAAACTGGCCTGGGCAGGAAGGGGGTGAAAGTGGCCGGCATGGAAGTGGTTAAAATCCAGGCACAGGCCTATTTCAGTATTAAAAACTGTAGACAAAGCCAAGACATGGCAGAGGTTAAGCCTTCCTTCGTCAGGGCTTGTTGATGACGCGCATGGTAAAAATATTATAAAATAAATACGTATAAAGGTTGCAGCATGTGTACAGCCCTGATTTGTTGCATGCCCTTCTTTAAAGATGGTCAGTAAAAAAGTGTCTCAACCACCCGATTTTACCACCCCCTGAATGCCATGTGAATGAGCCCCATGGGATTTTTCCTTTGCATGTTACCACGGTGCCTGGCATTGGATGGAAGCCAATACTGATAGAATACCCTGAGCACCATATCAGTGCCTCCATTCCATTTTATAGAGCTGGCCATAAACAGCTTGTCGTCAGGTGTCAGCAATAGAGAAGTGAGAAATCCCCGCTGACATTTACTATGAAGAATGTCAGAAGTTCTCCTCCAGTGTTACTGGGAAATGGATGAATCATTGGATCTATTTATAAATCCCTGTTCCTCTATTTTATATTTAATGTATCCAAAATCCACAATAGATCCTTCTAAGGGAAAAATCTGACAACCTCTGGAAGAATCCGAATAGTGACGTCACTTTCTACATGGCAACAATACATCTGGGTTGTCACTTTGTATTTGAGAAATCTTGCTGGGCTCCTTGAAAGCAGACCTCCAGGTATGGATTTTATTGCATAGTTAGATTAGTGCAGCTAGGACCAATGTAATATATATGTGCCATACCTGTGGGTCTGCTGTGGAAGTGGAGTACCACTGTAGTAGTCCCTGCTACTACAGTGATTGCGGCTATCTCTTAGGTCCCATGCTTCCCTGCTGCACAGTAACTACAAAGGTTGCCAGGTTAGGTGCCATTCACAGAGAGCCTTGCATTTTCCTCAGTGAATGCAAGGCATCCCTTGATTGGATGGGGCGGAGATTATGACATCACTGCCTCACCTCATCCAATCAGAGAAAGGCTTGCAGTCACTAAGAAAAATGCAGGGCGCTCTGTGAATGGTGCCTGCGCTGTGCAAGCAACCCCCTGTGGTTATTATGCAGGCAGCAGAGATGTATAGTAACTAATGCCCCATACACACGTGCAGATTATCTGCAGACTTACCTTTTATATGTAGTGCAAGGGCCTGCCGGATTGCATACAAATTGAAAGTGTTTAAGTTTGACCTCATATTATATGGTTTTGGTAAGTCTGCAGACAAAAGTCTGCAGATAATCTGCACGTGTGTATGGGGCATAAGTAGAACTACTTCACTATTGTACTTAAGTACAGAAAGGCGGTATCTGTACTTTCCTGGAGTAGAATTTTTTTCTCCTACTTCCACTTTTACTTCACTATATTTTTTCAATGATTTCAATACTTCTACTCCGATATTTTTTTTTTTGTGCTGCATAGTTACTCGTTACTATTATAAAAATTACCACTGCCAGAACAGTAGATGGCAGGTTTCATGAAGTTCAAAACATGTGTATTATCAGCGCATAGGAAAATAAAAGCTACTGTATGTATAAATAAAAGCTGCATTTGAAATAATAAAAAACAATATGATGTTCAAACTTTTGACTTCTTTCTTTAATAACTACATAACACAGTACTCGTACTTTTACTTTCAGTACTTGAGTAGCAACATTTTTAAAAAAACTACTTGGAATACTTAAGTACAAAAAATGTTGAATACTTTAGTACTTCTACTCAAGTCACTTTTTAATCAAGCACTTGTACTTTTACTCAAGTATGGGTTTCGAGTACTTTATACAACTCTGGCAGCCGGGCAGCACAGGACCTAGAAGACAGTTGCGATCACTGTAGTAGCAGTGACTACTACAGTGATTATCTGCTTCCACAGCAGACGCAAAGGTTTGACACATGCATGCAACATTGATCCAAGCTGGACTAATGTAATCATGAAATAAAATCCACACCTCAAATTTGGTTTTTAGGCTACCATCCCCAAGTGCCCCTTCCCCCATTGAGGCTCCCACTGACTATTGTGTCATCCTTTTTTTTTTTTCCTGATCATTAACATTTTCTGATGTCCTTTGTCTGGTCACTGGGTCTCTGAGTGGCATGCTCAGGTGGGCGGGGCCATGACTCCCTGTACTCGCAGTCTTTCCTCGGTGCTCTGTGTTGAGTGGCACAGGGCATCATTCAACCCTAAAGACTGGGGACATCTTGTGGCAAAAAAGAGGTATTACAGGTGACAACTCTAGACATTTTAACCACTTAAGCCCAGGAAGATTTTACCCCCTTCCTGACCAGGCCCTATTTTGTGATTTGGCACTGCGTGACTTTAACGAACAATTGCGTGGTCGTGCGACGCTGTACCCAAACGAAATTGACGTCCTTATTTTCCCACAAACAGAGCTTTCTTTTGGTGGTATTTGATCACCTGTGCAATTTTTACTTTTTGCGCTATAAACAAAAAAAGAGCGTAAATTTTGAAAAAATAACAATATTTTTCAAATTTTTTTATATGAAATTCCCCCCCCAAAAAATGTAAAAATCAAACTTTAACATTTTTGGCCAATTTGTTTTCTGCTACAAATGTTTGGTAAAAAAAATCGTAATAAGCGATTGGTTTTTCGCAAAAGTTATTTCGTTTACTAACTAAGGGAAAGATTTTTGTAATTTTTTTTTTTTTTTTTTTTAAGGAGTAATGGCGGCGATCTGCGATTTTTTTTTGCGGGACTGCGACATTGCGGCGGACAGATCGGACCCTTGACTGACATTTTTGACACTTTTGGGGGGACCAGTGACATTACTACAGTAATCAGTGCTATATATATGCACTGTTACTGTAAAAATGACACTGGCAGGGAAGGGGTTAACTTTATTAGAGATTCAGGGGTTAAGTGTGTCCCTAGGGGCGTGATTCTAACTGTAAAGGGGCGTGGCTGGTGGTGTAACAACAGAGACATACGATCCTACATAGCAGGACCGTATGATCTCTGTTCTTACACAGGGGAGAATGACAAGCGGCTTTGTTTACATCAGCTTCCTACCTTTCTCCCTCTCCACGGGGAGATCGCGAGGGATGTTAGGGAGCGAGCGGGGGCACGCTCGCCCCCTAGAGCCTCACAGGCGAGCGACGTAGTCCTATGTCACTTTGCCTGTGAGGGGCTGACTGCTGCAGTAAATAGTCGGGCGGCAGTCGGCAAGTGGTTAAAAGGAATTTTTTTGGGGAAAAAAAAGTATTTATTAAAGGCGTTATATAGTGCCAACAAAACATATCAGTCCCTGCCCTTAAAGAGCTTACAATCTACGGTCCCTATCTTGCATGCAAAAATAGCCTGTGGTTGAGATTTAAGGCTCGTACACCCTATAAGAAAATCAGAAGAACATTTTCGTCGGAGGAACTTTCGTACAATTTTTGTATAGTGTGTACACAACTTTCTACAGCCCATTCCGACCTTCTGAATGAATATTTCCGAAGGAACAAGCTCTAATTTTTTTCTAGTGGGAACAGAACGATTTTTGTTTAACCCCTTCCATACCGCGCCATAATAAAATGACGGCGGCAGGAAGTCTCTCGATCTGGGAGGCCGTCATATGACATCCGCCTGGTCTCGCCGCTACTGCGCGCCCCCGCGGGCGCGCAGCGCAGCGATCGGGGGTGAGGCTCGTCCCTTGGACTAAGCCCAACCCCGATCACGGTAAACAGCCAATGAAATTGGCTGCTTACCACGTGATCGGCTGTGTCAATCACAGCCGATCACATGAGCGGCTCCAGCGCGAGCCGCTCGTTCCCCTTCTCAATGCGCACCCCCGGGGGGCGCGCAGCGCGGCGATCGGGGACGAGGCTCGTCCCTCGGACAGAGCCCATCCCCGATCTAGGTAAAGAGCCAATGAAATTGGCTTTTTACCACGTGACCGGCTGTGTCCAATCACAGCCGGTCACAAATGTCAACAGAGAACACAGTAACTAGCTGTCACCGTGTTCTCTTCCTCACACACTGATCCTGTGTGAGGAGGAGATTGTGGTAACAGCTAGTTACCAAATACAGTGCACCCCAAACACACTGATTGCCCCCCCCCCAATAAAGAGCACCTGTCACTAGCCCATCAAAGTACCTGTCACTAGCCCATCAAAGTACCCGAGTACCTGTCACCAGCCCATCAGGTACTCTGATGACAGGTACTCAGGTACTCAGATGGGCTGGTGACAGGTACTCGGGTTCTCTGATGGGTAGGTGACAGGTACTCGGGTACTCTGATGGGATACAGAGAGGTACTCGGTTACTCTGATGGGCTGGTGACACAGGTACTCGGGTACTCTGATGACGGGTACTCGGGTACTCTGATGATGGGTATTCGGGTACTCTGATGACGGGGATTCGGGTACTCTGATGACGGGTACTCGGGTACTCTGATGAAGGGTACTCGGGTACTCTGATGACTGGTACTCGGGTACTCTGATGACAGGTACTCGGGTACTTTGAGTACCCGTCATCGGAGTACCCGAGTACCCGTCATCGGAGTACCCGAGTACCCGTCATCGGAGTACCCGAGTACCTGTCACCTACCCATCAGAGTACCCGAGTACCTGTCACCTACCCATCAGAGTACCTGAGTACCTTCCACCTGCTCATCAGAGTACCTGACACCTGAAGTACCTGAGTACTTGCCACCTGCTCATCAGTACCCATCACTACTCATCAGTACTCATCAGTACCCATCAGTACCTATCACCTATCAGTATCAGTACTGATCATCCGTACCCATCAGTACAGTATCAGTATCACCTATCAGTATCAGTACTACTCATCAGTACCCATCACCTGCCTGTCACCTGCCCATCAGAGTACCCGAGTACCTGTCACCTGCCTATCGGAGTACTCGAGTACCTGTCACCTGCCCAGCAAAGTACCCGAGTACCTGTCACCCTTCATACAGCCACCATGTCCAAGTCCAAAAAGGTTTATATACGTCCTCCGTTTAAACCTAAATACTGGTGTTATGGCAGCAGATAGCTGCCATAACCCTGGTATTTTTTTAAACGGTGGACGGTTGGCTTTCCGAATAAGGGTGGTCCCAGCGGCGGATTCGCCGCGGGATCACCGTTCCGGGATGGCGGAAGAGGTGCCCCCCCCCGCCGCGTTCCGGTCCTTCTCCCCGCTTACCGGACCCGCCGGCAGCGGGGAAAATGATCCGGTCCCGGATCCTCACAGACAGGATGTCGAGTGAGGGCAAACGTCGTTGCCTAGCAACTAGTTTAAAGGTCCCCTTTTTTTTTTCATTTTATTTTATTATTTTTTTTTTTTTTTTTATATCTTTTAGTGTACTTGTGAGATCTGAGGACTTTTTGACCCCAGATCTCACAAAAAAAGAGGTCCTGTCGTGCCTATTTCTATTACAAGGAATGTTTACATTCCTTGTAATAGAAATAAAAATGATCATTTTTTTTTTTTTTTAAAACGGTGTAAAAATAATAAATAAAATAAATAGTAAAAAAAAAAAAAACATTAAAGCGCCCTGTCCCCGTGAGCTCGCACGCAGAAGCGAACGCATACGGAAAGAAAAAACCTCCTCTGTAACTCTAAGATGGCAACCTGTAGAAATTTTTAAAGTTTTGCCTATGGGGATTTTGAAGTACCACAGTTTGTCGCCATTCCATGAGCGTGCGCAATTTTGAAGCATGACATGTTGGGTATCTATTTATTCGGCATAACATTATTTTCACATTATGGAAAAAAAAAACTTTACTGGTTTCTTATTTTTTAATTCAAAAAAGTTAATTTTTTCCAAAAAAAATTGCGTTTGGAAGACCGCTGCGCAAATACGGTGTGATAAAAAATATTTCTAATAGTCTCCATTTTATTCTCTAGGGTCTCTGCTAAAAAAAATATATATATATATATATATATTGTTTGGGGGTTCTAAGTAGTTTTCTAGCAAAAACAACTGATTTTAGCTTGTAAACGCCAAATGTCAAAAATAGGCCTAGGCAAGAGGCTAGGATGCATGATGGTGCTCCTTGGATGTTGGACCCCTCTATATGGCTAGGCTGTGAAAAAGTTTCACACATGTGGTATTGCCATACTCAGGAGGAGTGGCAGATTGTATTTTGGGGTGTCATTTTTGCTGTGTACATGCTATGTGTTAGGAATATCCTATAAATTGACAACTTTGTTTAAAAAAAAAAAAGTTTTTATTTTTTTCCCACATTTTCCATAAACTTGTGGAAAAAAATGACATGTTCAAACGACCCACAACGTCTCATAGAATATACGTTGGAGTGTTTGCTTTCCAAAATGGGGTCATTTTCTGGACTTTTCCATTGTATTGGTGCTCTAGGGCCTTCAAAAGTGTGATAGGTAGTAATTAAGTGTTATGTGTATTTATGCTCCTAGAACGCCTGAAGGTGCTACTTGGATGTGGAGTCTCTTTTTGTGGCCAGGCTGTGTAAAAGTCTCACACATGTGGTATCACCATACTCAGGAGGAGTAGTAGAATGTATTTTGGGGTGTCATTTTTGCTGTGTACATGCTATGTGTTAGAAATAGCTTATAAATTGACAACTTTGTGGGAAAAAAAAGAAAAAAAAAATTTTTCTTAATTTTCCCAAGAATTGTGGGAAAAAATTATAACTTCAAAAAACTCACCATGCCTCTTACTAAATACCTTGGACTGTCTACTTTACAAAAAGGGGTCATTTGGGGGGTATTTGTACTGTCCTGACATTTCAGGGCCTCAAGAAAGGAGATAGGCCGTCAGTACATCCGGTGTGATCAATTTTTTAGTAATTGGTACCATAGCTTCTAGACTCAATAATTTTCACAAAGACTAAATAATATACACTAATTTGGGTTAATTTTACCAGAGATATGTAGCAGTATAAATTTTGGCCCAAATGTATGAAGAAAAATTAATTTTTTGCAAAATTTTATAACAGAAACTAAAAAAAAGTGTTTTTTTTTTCAAAATTTTTGCTCTTTTTTTGCTTATATCACGAAAAAAAAAACCCAGTTGTGATCAAATACCACCAAAAGAAAGCTCTATTTGCGTGAAAAAAATGATAAAAATTTTGTTTGGTTACAGTGTAGCATGACCGAGCAATTGTCATTCAAAGTGAGAGAGTGCTGAAAGCTGAAAATTGGTCTGGGCAGGAAGGGGGTCTAACTGCTCTGTATGGAAGCGGTTAATGTGTACCATTTCCATCTGATTAGTACATGAAAAATCAGAAACAAAAGACAGCACATGATCAGAACAATAAAGAACAAAGAAAAGCCTTTCTTTCATCGGTACTGATTTGCTGTCATACAACGAGGAAAAACGGACAATTGTTCGGCCGATTTTCTTGTAGTGTGTACCCCACCCATTAAAACGGACCTTCAGTCACATTTTCCATCTATTAAGTCCTATGCCCTTGTTATTTTAAATTTGAATATTAAAACATTTTTTTTCTGCCAGTAAATACATTATACAGCCCACTTCCTCTATCTTGTCTGGTATTTAGCCTAGGCTAATGACATCATGCACAGCTCTCTCTCACTCTCCTGAGAGTTTGCCAGCAAAGGAGGAGTGGTGATTCATAGGAGAGCCAAGGAGAGCTGCAGAGCTGGGAGGGGCTGGATGAGGGCGGAGATAACAAAAGACTGCAGAGATCCATGTGTATTCATCCAGAGAGGAGAAATGTGCAGGCAAGCAGTGGGGAGTGGTGTGAGTGTGTCTGTCTGTATATTTGTGTGTGTGAGTCTGTGTGTCTGTGTAAATCCAGGAAGTGAACAGGCAGCAGCTTCAGCTGCCCACAGTAAAAACTGGCTGCAGCCAGACTTAGTGGAGGGAGATTTCTCCAGCATATTTGGTAAGTACAGAATCACAGTATATACAATATAATATGCAAAGTGGATGGAGGAAAACTTCAGAATGGCAAAGATGTTTTAATTACAAATGATGTGAGCAGACTGCAGTTCCTCTTTAAGGATGAGGCCCATTTCTGACACTTGTTGTTTACAAGTTAAAATCAGTATTTTTTGCTAGAAAATTATTTACAACCTCCAAACATTATATATATATATATATATATATATATATATATATATATATATATATTTAGCAGAGACAATAGAGAATGAAATGGAGATCATTGCAATAATTTATGTCACACCGTATTTGCGCAGCTGTCTTAAAAAAGCAATTTTTTTGGAAAAAATACACTTTTTTAAATTAAAAAATAAGAAAACAGTAAAGTTAGCCCAATTTTTTTATATATTGTTAAAGATAATGTTACGCCAAGTAAATAGATACCTAACAAAAGTCTCGTGGAATGGCGACAAGACAAACAATGGTACTTAAAAAATCTCCATAGGTAAATTTCTACAGGTTACCAGTTTAGAGTTACAGAGAAGGTCTAGGGCTACAATTTTTGCTCTCGCTCGCGGTGATACCTCACATGTTTGGTTTGAACACTGTTTACATACGCGGGCGCAACTTGCGTATATGTTCGCTTCTGCGTGCGAGCTAACGGGGACAAGGCGCTTTAATTTTTTTGTTTCCGTTTTTTATTTTCCCTTTTATTTTTTTATTTTTACACTGTCCCTTAAAAAAATTATTTTTTGATCACTTTTATTCCTATTACAAGGAATGTAAACATGCCTTGTAATAGAAATAAGCAGGACAGGTCCTCTTTAAAGCAGAGTTCCAGCCAAGTGTGCAACTTCCGCTCATCTGCTTCCTCCCCCCCCTCTGGTGCCCCATTGGGCACCATTCAGAGGGAAGGGGGGTGTGGCAGCGAGGTCCAGGCTGTAAGAGGGATGTGGGAGCGAGCTCCGGGCTGTAAGGGGGTTGTGGGAGCGAGGTCCGGGCTGTAAGGGGGATGTGGGAGCGAGGTCCGGGCTGTAAGGGGGTTGTGGGAGCGAGCTCTAGGCTGTAAGGGGGTTGTGGGAGCGAGGTCCGGGCTGTAAGGGGGATGTGGGAGCGAGGTCCGGGCTGTAAGGGGGATGTGGGAGCGAGGTCCGGGCTGTAAGGGGGATGTGGGAGCGAGGTCCGGGCTGTAAGGGGGTTGTGGGAGCGAGCTCTAGGCTGTAAGGGGGTTGTGGGAGCGAGGTCCGGGCTGTAAGGGGGATGTGGGAGCGAGGTCCGGGCTGTAAGGGGGATGTGGGAGCGAGGTCCGGGCTGTAAGGGGGATGTGGGAGCGAGGTCCGGGCTATAAGGGGGTTGTGGGAGCGAGGTCTGGGCTGTAAGGGGGTTGTGGGAGCGAGGTCCAGGCTGTAAGTGGGTTGTGGGAGCGAGGTCCGGGCTGTAAGGGGGATGTGGGAGCGAGGTCCAGGCTGTAAGGGGGTTGTAGGAGCGAGGTCCAGGCTGTAAGGGAGTTGTGGGAGCGAGGTCCGGGCTGTAAGGGGGATGTGGGAGCGAGGTCCGGGCTGTAAGGGGAATGTGGGAGCGAGGTCCGGGCTGTAAGGGGGATGTGGGAGCGAGGTCCGGGCTGTAAGGGGGATGTGGGAGAGAGGTCCGGGCTGTAAGAGGGATGTGGGAGCGAGGTCTGGGCTGTAAGGGGGATGTGGGAGCGAGGTCCCGGCTGTAAGGGGGATATGGGAGCGAGGTCCGGGCTATAAGGGGGTTGTGGGAGCGAGGTCTGGGCTGTAAGGGGGATATGGGAGCGAGGTCCGGGCTGTAAGGGGGATGTGGGAGTGAGGTCCAGGCTGTAAGGGGGTTGTAGGAGCGAGGTCCAGGCTGTAAGGGAGTTGTGGGAGCGAGGTCCGGGCTGTAAGGGGGATGTGGGAGCGAGGTCCGGGCTGTAAGGGGAATGTGGGAGCGAGGTCCGGGCTGTAAGAGGGATGTGAGAGCGAGGTCTGGGCTGTAAGGGGGATGTGGGAGCGAGGTCCGGGCTGTAAGGTGGATGTGGGAGCGAGGTCTGGGCTGTAAGGGGGATGTGGGAGCGAGGTCCGGGCTGTAAGGTGGATGTGGGAGCGAGGTCTGGGCTTTAAGGGGGATGTGGGAGGGAGGTCCGGGCTGTAAGGGGGATGTGGGAGCGAGGTCCGGGCTGTAAGAGGGATGCGGGAGCGAGGTCTGGGCTGTAAGGGGGATGTGGGAGCGAGGTCCAGGCTGTAAGGGGGATATGGGAGCGAGGTCCAGGCTGTAAGGGGGATGGGGGAAGGAGGTCCAGGATTTTTTTCTAATGTAGCACCCTCCTAGATTGGTGCTAGGTGAGAGTACTTTTGCTCTGCCTGCCTTTCAGGAGAGTGACAGGTAAAACCTAGTGTCTCCTTCTGCTTATCAAGGAGCAGGATTCGTAGTTAGGCTTGTTGCATGTTTCCAGGGTGTGATTTATCTGGGCTGAGGGAGTGTCCCCACTGTATCCAATAGGGAGGCCTGTTGGACAGTGGAGGAAACCTAGCCAGTGACACACAGGCTTTTGTGATTTTCCCAGTGGGTTGGCACAGAGAGCGGTGCATCCTGGGATAGGCTATAAAGACCAAGGGCACATGTGACAGGGGGTCTTTGGGTGGGAAGCCAAGTCCCAGAAGGAGGGTGACTGCTGTCTCCTCTTCTGAAGCTGTGAAGGTGGTCACAGGCAGTCGGCCTTGTGAACCAGAAGGTGTGGCTGAACCAAGAGGTCCAGTGAAGCTTTCTGTTGAGGTGAAGGCAGAGCAACTCTGGAAAAACAGTGTCCGTGAGTACAGGGGAGCTTACCAACGGGTCTGCCCAGGAAGGGGGCCACTCCAGTGGCTAGAGTCAGCAGACGGGTGTCAGCACACGGGCAGTGATAGCAAAGGGGGTGCCAAGTTATTAACCCTGAAGAGAATAATGAAGCGGGAACAGTTAACCTTATCTTCACTTCAGTGGCAAGGTGAAGCAGCGATCTTGCCACATTTTACAGTCAGTTGTCCTCAGAATTGTGCATAGTTACTAGTCAGAGTATCCCACTCATCCCTTCTTCTATCCAAGTTCTAAAATAAAACACAAAAACCAAATCCCCTGGATTGGTTATTGACTGAGCCAAGAACTTTCAATGCTGTTTATCTGCTGTCAGTTGCTAAGAGTAACCCAGGGGAATCCAGAAAGTGTAATACTCAGCAGTCCTCTAGGGGGCAGTGCTACACTAATCTTTTAAGTGGTTGTAAATCCTTAAGGTTCTTCACCTAAATATGCATTAAACCCTTATACTTGCCTGAGCCCGATCCGATCCCGCGACATGAACGAGCGCATCAGCTCCAGCTGTTGTCTCGTCTCTCTCTTCATTGGATCCCGCTGCTGTCTCTCTCTTCATTGGCTCCCGCTGCTGTTAATCAAATACTGTGGCATAGAATGGGGGGGGGGCGGGGCCGAGTCCTACATTCTGTGTCAATAGACAAAGCAGCAGGACTCTGGCGCGAGCACGCACAGCTGCCCCCATGGAAAGCGTAATGGCGGGCGCTGCTGCCTCCATTCTTTCTAAGGGAAACCGGCAATGAAGTCTTCACAGGCGGTTCCCTACTGCGCATGATGTGCATTCTCATAGGCTTGGCGGCGGGGGAAGGAGAAGGAGGATGGAACTTCCGGTGGACGGTGCTGAGGCGCTGTCTCCCGGAAGTGGGGAAGGGTACCTGTCAAAAACAGGTACCCGTTCCCCCCTCCCACCTGAAATGTGCCAAACGTGGCACCGGAGGGAGGGGAGGAAACAAATGAGCGGAAGTTCCACTTTTGGGTGAATCTCCGCTTTAAGTTACTTTCTGGTTTCTGGCCTAGGCCAAAATGTTGTCATACATCCCAGGAGTCTTCATGGGAGGAGAGGAGGGGCTTTCCCAGCTAAGCTCATCCTCCTAAAGCAAGATAAGAAAATGATACAGCGTTGCTACTAAATTGCAACAAGCTCAAAAAGAATATTCAGTATAAAAACCAATATGACTAAATAAAGTGCATTCTGGAAAACAAAATCACAGTAAAAAAATCAATAAACTGGAGCACCCTCCTAGGTAGGTGCTAGGGAGAGAGTATAGTTTTGAGCTCTGTCTGCTTACCAGAGGAGCTGCAGGTAAATCTATATTGTTTTCTGCCTATCAGAGAGCAGGATCTGTTAGTAAGGTCTGCTCATTGTGCTCAGGATGCAAATCATTCTGTCTAGAGAGTGTTTCATGCTGGTCCAATAGGGAGGCATGTTGGACAGTGGGAGGAAACCTGACGAATGGGTGCATAGGCGTTGATACAGTCCTGGTGATTGAAAGAGGGCAGGTCGCCTCGGTGCATTCTGGGATACTGTATAAAAGTCAGGAGGACATGTGCTTCAAGGTCTTTGGCTGAAGAGCGGAGTCCCGGAGGGAGGGGGCAGCTGCCTCCTCCTCTGTAGCAGTGGCATGCAGTCGCAGGAGGTTGTCCTGAGGGCCAGAGCTGACTAAAGGGGTGACACTGGAAACCCTGGGACCATAGTATCGTAAGTACAGGGACTTGTGTCAAGGGGCCTGACCTGAGGGGGGCCACCCCACATGTAGGATACTAAACAAAACACACAGAGGGGGCACCGACCTAGTGCATTGTCCGGAGACAAATGATTTATTGTTATACTCACAAAGGCAACAGGAAATTGCACATCACAGATCTCAGTACATTCCATCCAATATATCAACACGTATGGATATAACAGTCACTGAAGACTCCGTGGGATGATGCATTTCAAGGAATTCCTCTTCTTCAGAGACACTGGAGACCTATATTGTAAGTACAGGGACTCGTGTCAAGGGGCCTGACCTGAGAGGGGCCACCCCACATGTAGGATAGTCAGTGGATGGGTGTGGGCAGTGAAGAGAGAGAGGATACTAGAGAGAGTGTCCTGAAGATAATTGTCAGTTCACCAAGTCATCTTACCAAGAGGAAAGAGACTTAATCCAAGTTCACCCATGGTGGCAGGGTGATTTAACAGCCTAGCTGTACCTGAAGATAGGAGTCCTCAACCCTTGTGTATGGTTAATTTGGAGTATCCAACTATTCCCTTCTCCTATCCCTAATTTATAATAGACACAAAACAACCAAAATACCCCTGGACTGATTATTGGAGCAAGCCAAGGAAGGAGAAAGTAAGGACTTAAAACTGTCATTTTGTGTGCTGGTAACTCAGGGGGACCCGAAAATGTGAAATCTGGCAGTCCTGACGGGGGCAGTGCTACAAGACAATGCAACATAAAGTGCATAACGATAAAAGTCCAATAGTGCAAAAAAGTGTCTGTGCTGATTTATTCTTCTGGTGCTTCACAAGGTGCCACTCTGTGCTCCCCTCCTGTGATCCCCACTCACCAGAGGTATATATCCTGTAGGCATGTAGTGCTCTCAGGCACAACACATACAGTATCTCACAAAAGTGAGTACACCCCTCACATTTTTGTAAATATTTTATTCTATCTTTTCATGTGACAACACTGAAGAAATAACACTTTGCTACAATGTAAAGTAGTGAGTGTACAGCTTGTATAACAGTGTAAATTTGCTGTCCCCTCAAAATAACTCAACACACAGCCATTAATGGCTAAACCGCTGGCAACTGAAGTGAGTACAACCCTAAGTGAAAATGTCCAAATTGGGCCCAATTAGCCATTTTTCCTCCCTGGTGTCATGTGATTCGTTAGTGTTACAAGGTTTCAGGTGTGAATGGGGAGCAGGTGTGGTAAATTTGGTGTTATCGCTCTCACTCTCTCATACTGGTCACTGGAAGTTCAACATGGCAAGGAACTCTTTGAGGATCTGAAAAAAATAATTTTTGCTCTACATGAAGATGGCCTAGGCCATAAGAAGATTACCATGACCCTGAAACTGAGCTGCAGCACGGTGGCCAAGACCATACAGTAGTTTAACAGGACAGGTTCCACTCAGAACAGGCCTCACCATGGTCGACCAAAGAAGTTGAGTGCACGAGCTCAGCGTCATATGCAGAGGTTGTCTTTGGGAAATAGATGTATGAGTGCTGCCAGCATTGCTGCAGAGGTTGAAGGGGTGGGGGGTCAGCCTGTCAGTGCTCAGACCATACGCCGCACACTGCATCAAATTGGTCTGCATGGCTGTGCTCCCAGATCAGATGGAAACCTTTTCTAAAGATGATGCACAAGAAAGCCAGCAAACAGTTTGCTGAAGACAAGCAGACTAAGGACATGAATTACAGGAATCATCTCCTGTGGTCTGATGAGACCAAGATAAACTTATTTGGTTCAGATGGTGTCAAGCGTGTGTGGTGGCAACCAGGTGAGGAGTACAAAGACAAGTGTGTCCTGCCTACGGTCAAGCATGCTGGTGGAAGTGTCATGGTCTGGGGCTGCATGAGTGCTGCCGGCACTGGGGAGCCACAGTTCATTGTGGGAACCATGAATGCCAACATGTACTGTGACATACTGAAGCAGAGCATGATCCCCTCCCTTCAGAAACTGGGCCGCAGGGCAATATTCCAACATGATAATGACCCCAAACACACCTCCAAGATGACCATTGCCTTGCTAAAGAAGCTGAAGGTAAAAGTGATGGACTGGCCAAGCATGTCTCCAGACCTAAACCCTCTTGCGCATCTGTGGAACATCCTCAAATGGAAGTTGGATGAGCGCAAGGTCTCTAACATCCACCAGCTCCGTGATGTCATCATGGAGGAGTGGAAGAGGACTCCAGTGGCAACCTGTGAAACTCTGGTGATCTCCATGCCCAAGAGGGTTAAGGCAGAGCTGGAAAATAATGGTGGCCACACAAAATATTTACACTTTGGGCCCAATGTGGACATTTTCACTCAGGGGTGTACTCACTTTTGTTGCCAGTGGTTTAGACATTAATGGCTGTGTGTTGAGTTATTTTGAGAGGACAGTAAATTTACACTGTTATACAAGCTGTACACTCACTACTTTACATTGTAGAAAAGTGTCATTTCTTCAGTCTTGTCAGATGAAAAGATGTAATAAAATATTTACAAAAATGTGAGGGGTGTACTCACTTTTGTGAGATACTGTATGTGATGGGAGTTCCCCTCCTTCTTCTCCAAGCATAAGGTATAAGTTATGGAGTACTTCCTGAAGAGGGTAAAGTTCCTCCAAAATCCCTCCAATCATAAGGCTAATGAGAACAAAGAAAAAGGTGCCCATAGTGTAATACTGTGTGTTTATTTAAAAAGATTAAAAGCAGATACACTTACAATTTAGTGCATAAAATCAAGTATAAGGTGTCAGTGCGGTTCCTGCTCGGTGTGCGTTCCAACCACTGGACACTGTAATAAACTGCCGTCCCCACTTGACGTGTTTCGCCCCTCCTACTGGGCTCTTCAGAGGCTCTTTACAAGCTCATCCTCCTACCTGTTTGCCTGAGCCAGGGGCAGATGGATTCCAGGAAGTAAATGCTACTTAAATCATTTGGCCATACTCAAGAGGGCCACAGCCAGAAAGGCCAGGGGGGATGTTTTTCAAAGTGATTTCTCAGCAAACTAAAGCATGGAGACATGGATGGATGGGGGAGTTTTCTTTGATTATTAACCACTTGCCGACCGCCACACGACTATTTACTGCGGCGGTCAGCCGCTGCTGGGCAAAGTACTACGTCGCTCGCCCACGAGCCTGTGGGGGGCGAGCGCGTGCCTCCGGCGGCACGCTCCCGCCCCCCGCTCGTTCCCTGGGGAGCCAGCGTGTGTGACCGGTGGCTCCGATGTCCGCTGGTCACTCGCAATCTCCCACAGGAGAGGGAGAAAGACAGACGGCTGATGTAAACACAGCCGTCTGTCATTCTCACTAAAGTAATCACAGAGGCTATGGGATCCTGCTATGTAGGATCGTATGTCTCTGTGATTGCATCACAAGCCACGCCCCCCACAGTTAGAATCACGCCCCTAGTGACATACCTAACCCCTTGATCACCAGTAAAGTTAACCCCTTCCCTGCCAGTGTCATTATTACAGTAACAGTGAATATTTTTAGCACTGATTACTGTAGTAATGTCACTGGTTCCCCCAAAAGTGTCACAAATGTCAGTCAGGGGTCCAATCTGTCCGCCGCAATGTCGCAGTCCCGCAAGAGAAATCGCAGATTGCCGCCATTACTAGGAAAAAAAAAAAAACAATAAAAATGACATAAATCTTTCCAGTAGTTAGTAAACGCGATAACTTTTGCGCAAACCAATAAAAATACAACTATTGTAATTTTTTTTTACCGAAAATATGTAGCAGAAAACAAATTGGCCTAAAATATTAAAAAATTTAGATTTTTACATTTTTTTTTTTGAGAATTTCATATAAAAATGTGAAAAATATTGTTTTTTTTTTTTTTTTCAAAATTGTCGCTCTTTTTTTGTTTATAGCGCAAAAAATAAAAATCGCACAGGTGATCAAATACCACCAAAAAGAAAGCTCTATTTGTGGGAAAAAAAGGCCGTCAATTTCATTTGGGGACAGCGTCGCACGACCGCGCAATTATCCGTTAAAGTCACGCAGTGCCGAATCGCAAAATAGGGCCTGGTCATTGAGCAGCCAAATCCTCCGGGGCTGAAGTGGTTGAAAATAAACGAAATAGTGTTTCGGTTTTGTGGTGCTCAGATGCGGTTGAGTTCCACTTTAAATGTTCATGTTTTATATCTCCAGCATTTCTAGGAATGATAAGGAATTCCAGGCATTCGGGGTGCATAGCTCTGCGCTCTGCGACACCGACAGTCATAAATAACCGGCAGCAATCAGAGTTTTATTGAAGCTTCCTGGAAGCCAATCATCATTCAATTCTTATTGGTCTTTATGTAAAAATTGAACAGCGCTGCTGATAAGGCCGTTACTACAACAGCGGTTTGTTTGTGTGCGGAAGTCCTGGCCTAGGAGGATGTTTGACTTGACGCCCTGATAACTTTCTCAGCTACTGCGGTTTAGTAGCTTCTGCTTTTTTCCTGCTCGAGATGAGAACCGTTGTGCCATCAGAACAAGCTGATAATCACCTGCAAGACCCCTCTCCGTCTCGCCAAGCGTGGTTTTACCTTTCTGCCGCAGTGCAGAGTTAAATGATAAAGTGTTACTAAACCAACAACAGTAAAATCGGTCTGTATATGCAGTAAAGCAGGGGTGGGGAACCTATGGTTCGGGGGCCGTATGCGGCCCCCGAAGTCATCTGGTCTGGCCCCCCATGCAGCTGAGTCTGTGTCTCTCAGCCGATCTGTCAGAATGGAGCCAATGCTTCCTGTATAGTTCTGGCTCCGTTATGACAGTCTGAGTGAGTCACAGGCGGAGTGATATCAAATGCACTCCGCCTGTGACCAATACAGGAAACATCACCTCTTCCTCCAGCATGGCTCTGCTACACTTCTCCTAGCCAACATTTCCCGCCAGCAGCACACACAGCAGAACCAACCAGAGCCAGCAGTACCAGCCAGAGCCAGCAGTACTCACTGCAGTACCAGCAGTACACACAGCAGTACCAGCCAGAACCAGCAGTACCCACAGCAGAACCAGCAGTACTAGCCAGAGCCAGCAGTACCAGCCAGAGCCAGCAGTACATACAACAGTACCAGCCAGCAGTACCCACAGCAATACCAGCCAGCAGTACATGCCAGCAGTACCAGCCTGAGCCAGCAGTACCCACAGCAGTACCCGCCTGAGCCAGCAGTACCAGCCAGGCAGTACCCACAGCACAGTACCAGCCTGAGTCAGCAGTACCCACAGCAGTATCAGCCTGAGCCAGCAGTACCATCCTGCAGTACTCACAGCACAGTACCAGCCTGAGCCAGCTGTACCCACAGCAGTGCCAGCCAGCTATACCCACCAGCAGTACCAGCCCAGCAGTTCTTTTCAAAACTTACCACCACAAAAAAGTCGTCTGCGCTCCAGACTGACCGACGCAAACCTGGAAAACCTGTTGCGAGTAGCAACATCCTCAATACCAGCTAACATCACACACTTCACCAAAGAGAAGCAGTTGCAGCCACCACATTAGGGGTGAGATAATTAAATGTTTGACCAAATATAACAGGCTCATGTTTAAGGTGATAATTTTGTACGGCCCCCGAATGGTTTTATAAATACCCAAATGGCCCTTGGCAGAAAAAAAGGTTCCCCACCCCTGCAGTAAAGCATGCTTGTTATACTCACTGTGGAACCTAAGGGGTTAAGCCTCTGCATTGTGTAAAAAGGCTGTTTGATCCTGTCTTCTCTGACCCTCCCCTTCTTCCAAAAAGACATGTGCATGATAAAAAAGAAATTGTTATGTTTCGTTTTGATTGGTTAATCTAGTTATTTAACTGGTTAAGGACCGCCCGCCGCAGTTATTCTGTTGTAAACACAGCCAACCGTCCTTCTCCCTGGAATGATCACAGAGCACCTGTGATCCTTCTATATAGGATCACAGGTCTCTATGGTCATTTCACAAGCCACGCCCCCCCCCCCACAGTTAGAATCACTCCCCTAGGCTCACATTTAACCCTTTGATCCCCCACAATGTTAACCCCTTTCCTGCCAGTGTTATTATTACAGTAACAGAGCATATTGTTAGCACTGATTACTGTAGTAATGTCACTGATCCCCCCCAAAACTGTCAAAAATGTCAGTTAGGGGTCCGATCTGTCCGCCGCAATGTTGCAGTCCCGCAAAAAATCGCAGATCGCGGCCATTACTAGTAAAAAAACAATAAAAATGACATAAATCTTTCCTGTAGTTAGTAGACGCCCTAGTACCCCAGTACGTGATCTGATACTTCCGGGTCCAGGGCACGCACGCACGCTGCTGCGACCCGCTTCTGCTATGATCACACACAGCGGAAGCCCAGTGGCCGGTACCACGGGCTTATCCGCCGGCACCCGCCGATAGTACAGTACACAGGCAAAACAGCGATCTACCTATGTACACAAGGCAGATTGCTGTTCTGTCCGGAAGGTATTGATCCAATCCTGTGTTCCTGCAAAGCAGGGATTCGGATCAATGCCTTCCCCTAGTAAAAGCACCTCCCACACAGTGAGAAAGCACAGGCTAGGCACGCAGTTAACCTTTAGATTAACCATGATGTAACCCCTTTCCAGCTAGTGTCATTAATACAGTGACAGTGCATATTTTTAGCACTGATTACTGTATTGGTGTTACAGGTTCCCGCAAAGTCTCCAAAGTGTCAGTTAGTGTCCAATTTGTCCGCCACAATATGGCTGTCCTGCTATAAGTCGCTGATCACTGCCATTACTATTAAAAAATAAAATAATAAAATATCCCATAGTTTGTAGTCACTATAACTTGTGCGCAAACCAATCGATGTACGCTTATTGGGATTTTTTTTTTTTAACAAACATATCTAGAATACATATTGGCCTAAATTGATAAAGAAATGTGTTTTTTTTTTTTTTTTTTTACATTTTGTTATTGGATGTCTTTTATAGCAGAAAGTATTGGGAAAAAAAAGAAAGTAAAAATTTTTTTTTTTTTTTCAAAATTGTTGGCTTTTTTTGTTTATAGCGCAAAACTAAAAACCGCAGAGGTGATCAAATACCACCAAAAGAAAGCTCTAATTGTGGGGAAAAAATGAAATAAAATTGTAAGTGGAAACAACACAGTGCCGTATCACAAAAAATGTCCTGGTCATGAAGGGGGGTAAATCTTCCGGAGGGCTAGTGGTTAACCAGTACTCGGCCGGAAACTTATAGAAGTCGGAAGACTTCTGATGAGAAAAGGTAGTGATCAGTTTATATTTACTAAAACTATTGCATTCCCATGTTCTGTGTACTGTTGGAGACCAGATATAGTGACTGAAGGCTCCTGGGGAGACCAGCTATAGTGATTGCAGGCTCCTGGGGGGATCAGATATATTGACTGTAGGCTCCTGGGGAGACCAGATATAGTGACTGCAGGCTCCTGGGGAGACCAGATATAGTGAGTGCAGGCTCCTGGGGAGACCAGATATAGTGACTGCAGGATCCTGGGGAGACCAGATATAATGACTGCAGGCTCCTGGGGAGATCAGATATAGTGACTGCAGCCTCCTGGGGAGACCAGATATAGTGACTGCAGGCTCCTGGGGAGACCAGATATAGGGACTGCAGGCTCCTGGGGAGACCAGATATATTGACTGCAGACTCCTGGGGAGACCAGATATAGTGACTGCAGGCTCCTGGGGAGACCAGATATAGTGACTGCAGGATCCTGGGGAGACCAGATATAATGACTGCAGGCTCCTGGGGAGATCAGATATAGTGACTGCAGCCTCCTGGGGAGACCAGAAATAGTGACTACAGGCTCCTGGGAGACTAGATATAGTGACTGTAGGGTCCAGGGGAGACCAGATATAGTGACTGTAGGGTCCAGGGGAGACCAGATATAGTGACCGCAGGCTCCTGGGGAGACCACGTATAGTGAATGCAGGCTCCTGGGGAGACCAGATATAGTGACTGTAGGGTGCAGGGGAGACCAGATATAGTGACCGCAGGCTCCTGGGGGAGACCAGATATAGTGACTGTAGGGTCCAGGGGAGACCACATATAGTGACCGCAGGCTCCTGGGTTTAGTAACACTTTACAGGGGCATTCCGCCCAAAATTCATATTATAGTAGTTAAAGGTCAACTCCGGCCTTCCCTTCAGTCTTGCACAGTTGTACCGGCTCCTCTCCTGGACTGAAATGACTTACTCTGATTTCACTGCACACTGTGAGCTTCTCACAACGTGCATTAAAAGCTGAAAGGAGCAGCATCCTCTAGCCCTCTCTTCCTTATCCTGACTGTCCCTTGCTCGCTCCTTGTTGGATTTTAGTTCTGTCAATCATGGAGGCTCAGCATCACATTTGGGCGTTACCTTGCATGCAAATGCAGCCTGCCTTGGCACGCCTGCTACGCCAGACTGACAACCACCCATCAAGGCATTTTGATATTTTCATAACTCCTCTCACTGATTGCATCAGGACTTGAGGGCTCTTAAAGTTTTTGTTACCCCAACATTTCATGCTCCTGATATGTGTCTGCTGTACTGTGTACTTGTACGAGAAAGTCTCCTGTTCTGTTTGTATTGCTTCCTTTGTGTAAGATCCCTGGCATTCCTGCCAGTCCCTCTGCTTTCCTATTAAAAACTGACCACACTAAGCAGGAGAACACACTGTGGTCAGTTTTCTAGCTGTGCTTGGAATTTAGCCAGCTCTCCTCCAATGATCAGACTTGTCCTGACACGCCCCCGATGCACAGCCATTCACTGGGAAGCTCAGTGTCCTGTTGGCTTCTCCTCCCCCCAGCTCTTATGCAGCTGAGAACAGAGGGAATGTGATCACCTATAAAAATGGGGAAAAAAGTATTTATAATGGTTTTTATATCTATACAAAAATGTTTTGCCTTTCCTTTCTATTTTAAACGGAATGGATTGTTTTACAAAGTGATCATTTACAATCACTTTAATAGGAGTACTGAGGCAGGGTACTATGGCATAGCTCCCAACTGTCCCTAATTTCGAAGGACTGTCCCCAAATCTGAAGGATTGTCCCTGATTTCGAAGGACTGTCCCTGATTTGGAACAAAGTCCCTCTGTCCCCCTTTCCTCCTCATTTGTCCCTCATTTTGGTCTGATCTATAGAGTTGTATATAAAATGCACTTATCTTTCATAAAGTGTTTCCCAGTGCCAAACCTTTCATCCAATTTCTAAATTGCTGCATTTGTAAATTTCAAATGCCAGTATAAAGGAATATAAGTGGGGGGAAAAAAAGCACTTGTGGGTTTAACTAGTAATTTTTGGTATAATTCTCCTTTAAGGGGCGTGGCAGGGGGTGTGTCCTATGCCTAAATACTTTTGCTAATAGGGGTCCCTCATTCTCATCTTAGAAAGCTGGGTGGTGTTCTGTGATGTTTTCAGGAAGCTATGTACAGCACTCTGTCTGCCCCTCCCACCAGCCATGATCTGCCTGCATTGCATAGAGAAGCACAAAGACCCAGTGATTACCTCATGGGGTCTAAAGTATGGTATGTAATAAAAACAGAGGAAGGAATGAGCCAAGGAAAGCACAATATAAAAGTAGGGACAGGGGCTTTTAAAAAGAGTACTGAGGCAGGGTGCCGCAAAGTTTTGAGGAAACTATGTACACTACCCTGCCGGCCTAAAATAAGGGATATAATAAAAACAGGTTTTATTTAAAGCGTATCTCTACTTTTGTTGAAAAAAAAAAAAAAAACATTCCCCTCTGGGTGATCTCTGTATATTGCAATGATTATACCAAACTTTGTTGTTGCAGATTTCTACCTTTTGTCATTCTGAAGAAATCATTGTTTGTCCCTCTGTGCTGAGTGGGTCTAATGGGAGTGGTTTCATAATTATCTATCAGCTGTGGCAGCTACAGAGCTCTAATGAGGAAATCTGCTGGGCCTGCATCCCTTTAGACGTGTTCCTATTGGGAGTATCTCACCAAAAATGACATTTTTGTTGCAGGGGATGCCAGAAATCTGATTTGGTGAGCCAATCACACAAGCAGGAAATGATGTTTCTGGGGGTGTGGTCAGTATACATTCTGTGTACAGAAAAGCTCCAGGCGGCCATATTGTATTTTCAGAAAATTACAACAGCTGCAGATTGAAATGGAAAGGTAATTGTTAATAACATTCAGTTACAATATGATTTGTGTCACAATTGTATACGCTATTCTGTTTTTTCTTTATTTGCTGATTTTTTTCCCCATGAAAGTGGAGTTACTTTTTAAAGGCAATCTTTGGTTACAGCATACACTTACATTTTATAACATCTGCATTGTAATAGGGATACAAATAGTTATTATTGAAAATCCAATATAAGCTTAATTGAAAAATCTTCTTTCATATTGTGGGAGTTGACCTACTATGGGACATTGTAAATTATAAATTAAAGGTATTATTGTCTTTAATGTAATTGAAAAAATCATTGAGTAATGTTTCCGGTCCGTCCCATAGCATGAAGATATCATCGATGTATCGGTACCATGCAATAGCATGGTCTGTATCAGTGGCTAAAGAGAAGAGGGAAGCGCCTCTTGAGTGTGGTAAAAAGCACAATTTATTACAAGACAATGTAGTAACTTACATATAAGTAAGCTGGTAAGTGCATGGCTCTCAGAGGGCGGCTGCTGGAGATTGCATCCAAGTATCCAGGTGTCCAGGCGTAGGCTTAAAGTGGAGTTCCACCCTATTTTTATACTTACCTCCATCTTCTCGCTCCGGGTCACCTGAAAAAGAAATGGATAATCGCATATTTTTTTTTTTTTTACTTACCTCGTAGCGAAGAAAATATACTTACCTTACTTCCTTCTTCCTCCTTCCTCGGCCGCGGCCCGTCGTCACTTCCTGGCTCTGCAATGATTTCTGGGAGCTGGACGTCATAGCTCCCAGGAATCATTGCGCCTGCACCGGCCCCGACGTCAGTTCCGGGTCGCGCGCGTCATCCCCTTCTAAACAGCTTCTGGGCATGCCCAGAAGCTGTGGAGGGATGACGCGCGCGACCCGGAAGTGACGTCGGGGCCGGCGCAGAGCATCGTGGGACCAAAGAAGGCGGAAGAAGACGCCGAAGAGGACGCGCTGGCTTCAAGCTGCCCACATCTGAGATGGCAGCGCTGGACAAGACATTTGCAAGGTAAGTATTTGTCCTAACAGGTAAGTGCAACCCGGGACAGATCAGAGGCTAGCCATTGTGGAATGCACTAGCCCTGACTGTCCCGGGGGTATTAAAAAAAAAAAAAAATCCAGGGTGGAACTCCGCTTTAATGTCCAGGAACTGGTGGAGACTTAGCTCAATCGTTCCGGAAGTGCCGTGCAGCGGTGGAGACTTGTGCGGCGGCCGGGAGTCATCGGAGGCGTCTGACGTCACAGGTAGGTGTGGGCAATCTGGGCTTCACAACTAGTTTCAGAGCATGCACGAGAGTCCTGTCCTGGACCTGCGCTCTCCTTTTTCAAGACACTTACCATTATGGTGTGTTTGGCTGATGGAGATGGCCTCTCTCTCAATATCTACATATTATCTATTTTTCCATAGATGATATAGCTGACTGTTGGTTACACTGGAGGTTTACCTGTTGTCTGGTCCTTGTGACTGTAGATTCACCCTCCCTGGGACTTGCCGCCTCATGCCTATATTGGGTCCCTGACCATGCATATCCATGGTCAAGGATATGCAGCTCTGATGTACAATGTAGTGGTTGGATTGAGTAAGTACAATACAGCCTGTGTAATGACTTGTAATAATGTGATATTACATATCTATGATATATTTACTGTATAACAGAATGTAGTCTTCATAAATGTGTTACTAACAGCACATATTTGTGTTCTAGAAAACACCAGTACCCATTTTTTGCACCTCTGAAGAAGGACTCCACAGTATTAGTCTGAAACATGTCAGGTGGTGATTCATAATGTATGGTGGCCAGCCTGGCAAACTACCACAGTTTCCATACTTCTCTATTATGTAACAGGTAATAGTTTACATTTCCATATGGATTTCTTTTTTTTACTTTCAATAATTTTTATTCAAGAATAACAAATGTACAGGACATTCAAGTACAATAATATTGTAAAGAAGGCAACACAACTTCGGGAGCTTAACAGTACCAATAGTATAAGGTATAACATGAGTAGAGGACATCCAGGGCATTTGCCAGTAGTCCATAGAAGAGTACCTTTCTGACAACACCAAAGAGTCAATGTGCAATGAGGAAACAAATGTAGCACATGTAAAACAAACAAACCAATGAGATTTCATGGTTGTCAAGCCTGTCATCAAGTATCCTGACCCAAGAGAGGTCTATGTGAGCATGGTGAAATAAGAAAATTAGATCAGTAAATAGAGGAATACTCCCGGTACATGTCCGTACCAAATCGGGTTTCAAACTCCCATATAAGGCATAACGTAATGACAACTAGTTGCCTCACAACAACATAGAGAAAAGGCCCTATGGCCCAGAGAAGATTGGAATGACAGAAGATCAGGAGAAGGGAAGGAGGAAAAGGAGAAAAGAAGAGAGAATAGGACAGAAGTAAGGGTTTACAGCCAGTCCCCAGATAACATCAGTAAGACAATCTAATTCATAGTCACTCCTGGAACCAGTGAGATACCTACGTAGGATGCCCAGGGCTCCCAAATCATCTCAAATTTGGGTACCGTGGTGGTCAGCACGCTGACCATTTTCTCTTGGGTCATAATCCATGTGATTTTATTCCTTATTTTCCTGATGGAGACCCTGGGCAATTTCCAGGATCCCGCTATAGCGAGTTTGGCTCCCAACAGTATGTAGCGAACCAGTGTGTAGGTGTATTTCGGAATGCCCGGGGGTTTTGAATGCAGTAGGGCGATAGGGGCAGTGTTGGGAATCCTATGTCCAGTCACTTTGTATATCATATGAAAAATTCTGTTCCATGTGCCCCTAATTCTAGGACACTCCCACCATATATGCAACATAGAACCAGGCATCTGGCATCCCCTGAAACAGAGAGGTGAGGCAGAGGGATACATCTTGTGTAATTTGACGGGCACAAAATACCAACGGGTCAAGACTTTTATGCCTGCTTCCATTAATGATATACTGTGGATCCCCTGAAAGGAGCGAAATCCAACCCTACCCCATTCCTCTCTGTCCCATTCGGACGCCAGATCCCGTTCCCAGGCCCGCATATATGGTAGTTTCTCTTGGTCGGATACCAGTGAATTATAGATTATTGAGATGCCCCCTCTCTGCTCCGCTGAATTACAGCACCATACCTCATAGCTTGTGAAAGAGAAGGGAGGGGATTCCCCTTTCGAGATGGATGTGAGAAAGTGCGAGATTTGTAAAAATCTAAACTTTTCCGAAAGTGGCATTTTGAGCTTGTCAGAGCAATGTTTGAGGGTGAGAGGTCCCTGGGAGGTGAAGAAGTGTCCTATACGATAAATTCCTTTATCCAGCCACCATTGGAAGGCCCTAATGTCCATACCGGGTTGAAATGCCGGGTTATGGAATAAGTGTGAAAGTGGTCTCATACTGGAGGTGAGGGAGGAGGACTGCCGTAGACCATCCCACAAAGCGAAGGAAGACGACAAAACAGGCGACAGTATGGGAGGTCTGAGCTTAGGTGGACTCCATAGGAGATAATCCAGGGTGTACATAGGAACTGCCTGTCTTTCAATTTGTATCCAGTCTGGTTTCTCAAATCTGGAGTAAACCGCAGAGAGCTGTGCTAATCGCGCAGCCTGGTAATAGAGCCAAAGGTTAGGGACTCCCAACCCCCCTTTCCGTCTGTGTGCATACAGTACCTTGCGAGAGAGTCTATGTCCCATTCCCCCCCCAGATAAAGTTGATAATCAGGTTTTGAAATTTCCGCAGCGGTTCCCTGAGGAGTGGAACAGGGAGAGCCCTGAATATGTAGAGAAGCCTAGGAAGCAGATTCATCTTGACAGCATTAATTCTGCCTAGCCATGATAATCGATAAAGAGACCAACTCTGTAGTTCACCCTTCAAGGACTGGTAAATAGCTGGGTAATTTGCTTTATGTAAATCCTCGAACTTGGCCGTAAGGCTAACCCCAAGGTATCTGATACGGGAGTCTTGCCAAAGAAACTCGAAGGAGGATTGCAAGCGTTGAGCCTCCTCTCTTTTTACAGAGATATTTAGGATGGAGGATTTTGATAGGTTAACCCGAAGGCCCGAAATATCTGCAAAGTTAGCCAATGTTTTGCATACATTAGGGAGGGAGACTGAAGGAGAAGTGACGAATAAAAGAAGGTCGTCTGCAAATAATGCACATTTATGTTCCTGAGTGCCACAGGAGACCCCCTTAATGTCTGGATTAGACCGAAGTGCAATGGCGAGAGTTTCAATAGCGATTGCGAATATAATAGGTGACAAGGGGCATCCCTGCCTCGTCCCCTTAGAGATTGGGAACGAGTCAGAGTAATATCCCTGATATCTTATTCTTGCCGTGGGGAATGAGTAAAGAGCCCTGATAATGCCCATGAAGTGTGCTCCAAATCCCCATCTTTCTAATATCGAGAACAAATATGGCCATTCAACTGAGTCAAATGCCTTTTGAAGATCTATGGAAAGGAGCAGACCTTCCTGCGGGACACCCCCCGACCAGCCTGACTGTAGTATAGAGATGATGTCGATCGCTCGCCTCACTTGGTCGGGACCCTGTCTGCCAGGGATAAACCCTACCTGATCTTTATGAATGTAAAGATTAATGAAGGACGCCAACCTATTCGCCAGTAGTTTAGTGAGTATCTTTAAATCATTATTTATGAGCGAGATGGGTCTATAATTGCTGACTTCTCCAGGGTCCTTATCAGGTTTAGGGATCACTGAGATGAAAGCCTGATTGTTTTGTTTGTCGACCGGGCTACCGGTTTTAAGGGTGTTAAAGTATCTAGTTAAGTAGGGGGAGAGCAAGTCAGAGAATGTCTTGTAGTAAAGGTTAGGGAACCCATCAGGTCCCGGTGCCGAACCTAATTTAAGATCTTTAATCACGCCTCTGACCTCCGCTTCAGTGAAGCGTGCATCCATGACCTCCGTATGTTTCTCTGAGATACTAGGGATAGGCAGGCTGTCTAGGAAGGATTGTAACGCTTGTGTCTTATCCGAGTGTGCATCTTGATAAAGGTTTCGAAAGTAGGTTGCAAATTCCTGCAGTATGCGTTGTGGGTTCTGGGTCCTGCCTCCCCCCCCTACAGACATTTTGGGCATTGCATGCAATCCCATTCTGGGCCTAAGCTTCAGGGCCAGCATGGACCCTATTTTGTCCCTCTGGTGATAAAATTTGGCTCCCTGCCATCGGAGGTGTTTCTCCGCCGAGCTGGTCAAAGCCAAATTAAGGTCTGCCCTTGCTGCATCAAGTGCCTTCAAGGACGCCTTGGTAGGTTTACGCTTATGTTCGGTACTTAAGGCTACAAATTCATTTTCCAGGCGGCGTATTTGTGCATTCCGTTCCCGTTTGAGATTGGATGATATTTGTATCAGTTTCCCCCTAATGGTCGATTTATGAGCCGCCCAGAGGACTTCAGGAGAAATCCCATCTAGGTCATTCAAAGAGAAGTATTCCGAAATAGCACGCTCGAGTTCCGACACTCTACAGGGTTCACTAAGAATGGATTCATTAAGTCTCCATTGGAAGGGGCCCTTAGGGGTGCAGGTCCTGGCTACCTTAATTTCCACCATCGAGTGGTCCGACCATACCACGTCTTTAATAGAGGCCAATAACAGTGAGGGGAGCACGGCCCGAGAGACTAAAATATGGTCAATGCGTGCAAAAGTCTGGTGAGGATGAGAAAAGTGTGTGTAATCTTTCGATGTCGGGTGCAGTTCCCTCCAGCCATCCACCAGTCCCAGTTGGTTAATCAATTTGGCTATCTGCGAGCTATGTTTGGGAGGTTTAACCTCTCGAGAGCCCAGTGGTTTAGATTTGTCCAAGCCATAGTCAAAAGCTGTGTTAGAGTCCCCTCCAAAAATGACGCGGCCCTCCAGATGCTGCGAAACCCGACTAAACATGTGCTGGAAGAAGTGGGACTGATTCTGATTTGGTGCATAGTACGAGACAAATGTGTACAATTGTTCTGCAATGGTACCCTTGACTAGCAGAAAGCGCCCCCCGGGATCCCGTAGCTCAGATTGGAGGGTGAAGTTACAAGATTTAGCAAAAAGGATCGCCACACCCCGCGTTTTGTCCTCTGCATTGGCTAAAAAGAAAGTGGGGTACTTAGCGTGCAAAAACGAGGGACAGTATGAGTGGGGGAAGTGAGTCTCCTGGAGCAATAAGACCTCTACCCCTCTGCGGTGGTAATCCTGAAAAGCCTTCCTTCGCTTTATGGGAGAGTTGAGACCCTGAGTATTGTGGGTAGCTATTTTGAGGCATGGGGCTGTAGTTTTAGAAAGAGACATGGAGCAGGTAGTGTAGGTGCATCTGAAAAATCACATCACTCACCCCGTTCCGAGACAAGATACCTGGAGTGTTCATTCGACAAAATCTGGAAATCCGGTTAGGTGTAGAGATCGTAAGCATCATTCTCCCAGGGACCAGCTGCAAGAAAAGAAGAAAGTAGATGAGAGAGAGAGACAGGAGAAAAAGGGAGAGAAGCGGGTAAGGGTGAAGTCGTGGACCAACGTCCAAATAGGACATCCAATGTCGGGTTGAGGTCCACATCAACCCGACAAGGTCAAGTACAGAGTTCCAACCTCCCATGAAGGGGGGCTGGAGAGAGTCACTTGAGAGAACCGAGATCCTCTCCCGTGACTAGTGGAGGCGTCATCCGACCACTCCGGCAGGGCTCCCGCCCTAAGTAAACAAATGCTGTAAATAAAGAACAAATAAATGCAGGTAAGCATGCAAGTAGAACGGCTGCAGGAGAAGAAAGAAAAAAAAAAAAAAAAAAAAAAAAAAAAAAAATGCACTACCCCCAGGTGCTCCGCTGCTACCCAGCTATCCAGCTGGAAGAGCCCCCAAAGGCAGTGACAGAGTCGTCTGCAAAGTTCATAAACAAATGGCAGGCCAGTGTCCGGACTGCGAAACTCCCCGAGCAGGACCCCTCCAATTGAAGGGGAGCCTGCCCGAGAGATTGGATCAAAAATAGCAGGCAAAAATCAAAAACAAAGAACCGAATGGTTCTTAATCAAGGAGACAGGTTCATAAGGTGGAACTCCACAGTGAAGGAAATCTTGCTAGGAGCATCCGTGGCTACGATCAGGGGGGCTTGCCATCCTTAGAGCGCTTAAATTTGGATCCGTTCCAGAGCGGGGCAATGGGGCTGGATGGGTTGGGGCGTTTGGATGATCCTGGGCCAGTTGAAGAGGCTTGGTGATCCGGGGGCTGAGGCATAAGTTGCAGATGATGCAGTAATCTTTCTCCTTCCGTGAAGCTGGAAAAGGTATACGTCTTATTCCTGTAGGTGAACTTGAGTGCGAAGGGGAAAGCCCACCAATACTTAAGCTCTTTCTGGGACAGAATGGACAAGAGTGGTTTTAAGGATCTCCGTCGTTGTATTGTAGATGGGGCTAGATCAGTGAAAATCTGAACTGCGTGGCCTTGACAAGTAAGATTTTGAACCTTCCTGGCTCTGCTGACAATTTCTTCCTTTATCATATAGAAGTGGGGTTTGACCACTATGTCCCGCGGATTACCGTCCCGCCTTGGGGGACCCAGTGCTCTGTGAGCTCTGTCAAGTTCAAGTTTGTGCGCTGGTATATCAGGGATAAGATCCTTAATGAGCCCCTGCACAGCGGTCTGGACATCCGCAATTGATTCTGGCAGACCCCGCAGTCTAAAATTGTACCTGCGAGACCTGTTTTCAAGATCTTCCACCTTAAGGAGGGCCGAGTCCAGCTGATCCTGAAGTGATTGTATGAGGGTAGTGTGCTGGTTAGTTTTTGTCACTGTCCTGTCTATTTTGTTCTCAATAGCTTCCATCCTGTCACCCAGGTTCTGAAAATCCACTTTTAGGTTTGAGGTGACTCTGTCAGCAATTTGTGACATACCCCTCTCCATCATGATGGACATTTTATGAAGAAGATCCTCATAATCTGAATGGGAGAGCCCTCCGGATCCCTCCGTGGCAGGGGGTCTGATAGTGGGTATGGGTGTATAGCAGGCAGGGGAGAAATCCCCCATCACCCTGCTCAGGAGGGACTCTGTGGAGGCCGGGGAGGGAGTCAGGAGCAGGGGGTTACTCACAGGTCCCTGTGGGGTAGCCAGGCAGTTTCCTTTAGCCAGAGAATCTGGATGTAGCTGAGCGGCGTCCCCCTCCTCCATCTCCTCACGCTGCTGGGACGGATCCGCCATCTTGGATAGCACTGCCTCCGGAAACCCTGAGGTAAATTGCCTCGCTAGGTCTCTTCTGACCCGATTAGCCTGCATACATTGATTCCCGCGGGTCCGGTGGAGGTGCGGACCCCGATCCGGGTCTGCTAATGTGCTGCGTTACCGCGCTGGGCGGGAGATAGTGCCGGGATGGCGCGGAGCTCCGGTCCTAAGCGGCCATCTTGGGAGCTGCCGCGCATGCGCCTATGGATTTCTTTTTAACGGATACAATGTTTATATACGTCTCTATTTTTATAATTGTATAAATATTGTAGCACTGCCCCCGTAAGGACTGCTTGATATTCACTCTGTGGTTTCCCCCTGGTTACTAGCACATGGCCATAACCAAAGGCAATTCCTTAATTCCCTTTGGCTCACACTCCAATAATAAGTCCAGGGGTATTTGGTTGTTTTTGTTGTTTATTGCAGAATGGGGATAGGAGAAGGAAATAGTGGTATACTCCAACTTTAACTATTCACAGTGGTTGAGGACTCCTATCTTCTCTGCTTTGCAATAGATATGGAACAGCCAGGCTGTTGATTCATCCTGCCACTCCGGATGAATAGGAATTAAGTCTCTTATCTTTAAGACTACTTGATGAACAATTAGTTATCATCACGGCACTCTCCCTAGTATCCTCTCTCTTCCTCTGCTGATACTCGTCCACTGACTATCCTACTAGCAGGGGTGGCCCCCCTCAGGTCAGGCCCCTTGACATGAGTCCCTGTACTCACGATACTGACGTCTCAGGGTCTCCAGTGTCTCCCCTGTCAGTCAGCTTCCCTGGACCTCAGGGTTAAGCTCCTCTCAGCCGCTCCTCTGGCCCTCAGGACGACCTCCTGCAACCGCATGGCACCTTTACAAAGGAGGAGGCAGCCGCCCCCTCCCTCTGGGACTCCGCTCTCCAGCCAAAGACCCCGCAGCACATGTACTCCTGGCTTTTATACAGTATCCCAGAATGCACCGAGGCAACCTATCCTCTGCCAATTATCAGGACTGTATCAAAAGCCTATGCACCCATTCGTCAGGTTTTCTCCCACTGTCCAACATACCTCCCTATTGGACCAGCATGAAATACTCTCCAGACTGAATGAATCGCATACTGAGCACAATGAGCAGACCTCACTAACAGATCCTGCTCCCTGGTAGGCAGAGAGCAATATAGATTTACCTGCAGCCCCTCTGTTATACAGACAGAGCCCAAAACTATACTCTCTCACTAGCGCCTACTTAGGAGGGTTCTACACTCACCCCCCCTCCCCCCCCCCCCCCCCCCCGCCAAAAATGAGCCTCACTGGCTCTGGGCAGCCACCCCTTCAAAAAGTATCCCATAAACTTGGAAAAGGGAAAAAGGGGAGATACATATGTACAGGGCCATGAAGCATACCCCCTTATGTGACCAGTGAATACAATAAATTACTTGGAAAAATATATGACTCTGCTGTACAAATATTTGCACATTTATGTACATACACAAGGTGCATTTAGACGAATGCACCCCCCACTAAACAAAAATGCTTGATAGATAAAGACATTACCCTATCTGGCTAACTAAATACAATATCTACATTGTATAAGAATTTACATTGAGCAACAGAGGGCTTCTCCAGACCCGGAAGTCCCAAGCAAGCCTGCAAAGGAAATAAAAGTTCAACACAAGTAGTATATTGTTACCTATTCACAGTGAGACTGTCCTCTCCTCAGAGGTAACCTTCTCACCAAAATTATCTCTAGTTATGACATTCTTATAGAGATCTTTATCACTCCAGGCCCCCTAAGGGCACACTTGCCTCGACATTCTGTTGTACACCTGCAATAGACAACAAACAGATCCTGCCAAGCTGACTACCTAACACTTCACCATTGATTCCTACCAATAATCATATTGTTGACTAAATAATAGGCACAGTCCCTATCAGTGCTTTAAGTGGCCCAAAAGGGGTGACGGTACTCTATTATAGCCTATACATTTTTTTTTTTTTTGATGACTCCCCTCATCCCCTATGCTACCAATGACCAAATACATATGGCTACCTTAGACTCACCTAGAAGCACACAATGTGCTGTGCAGCTGTGGCAGGCAGGCAGGCAGGCAGGGCACTGTTGTCACTGAGGGCGGCTGAGCTTAAACTTGAGGCCGAGGCGCCACTTCCTCTCTTCAGGAGAAACCAAAGCGATTTTTAGATTATGCGCTATAAACCAAAAAAGAGCGTCAATTTTGAAAAAAAAAAGTAGTACTTCTCACTTTCTGCTATATAATATTACCAAGAGCGATACACAGATAAACTAAAAGTAGTGGGGCTAGACTGCCCCCCTACTTTTAATTAATCTGTGTATCGCTCTTGGTGTAATATTATAAAGCAGAAAGTGAGATACTATTTTTTTTCAAAATTGACGCTCTTTTTTAGTTTTCAATAAGTTTTTATTACTGACGCTCTTTTTTTCGTTTATAGCGCATAATCTAAAAATTGCATTGGTTTCTCCTGAAAAGAGAAAGTGGCGCCTCGGCCTCAAGTTCAAGCTCAGCCGCTCTCAGCGACAACAGTGCCCTGCCTGCCTGCCACAGCTGCACAGCACATTGTGTGCTTCAAGGTGAGTCTAAGGTAGCCATATGTATTTGGTCATAGGTAGCAGCAAAAAATGTTTGGATGCCTAGTTTGCTGCTACCTTTGACCAAATACATATCATATATCATTGCTACCTTAGACTCACTCACCTATAATATGCTGCTCTGCTGCTACTCACCGTAATGTGCTGTGCTGGTGGCAGGGGCCAGGGCGCTGTGGTGGCAGGAAGGATGGCAGGGCACTGTGGTAGCACTGGCAGGCCAGGCAGGCGCTGTGGTGGCAGGCGGCAGGCAGCCAGGGCACTTTGGGGTGATATGCAGAAAGGCGCCACTTTCTTTCTTCAGGCCATGAGAGCTTGGCAGGACACCTGTTCTACTAAACCGTTCAGGGCACCGCTGGAGGGGGTGGGGGATGGAGCACTGGAGCCAACCCCAACACTGTTTAGGCGCGGAGGAATAAGTTCCTCCTCCGCTGTAAATGCTGGGGCGGTGGGCCGGGCGTATGACGTCACTGGTTGCTAGACGCCAGGCGGTAGGCGATTCTAGCAACCAGTGATGAAGGAAGGAAGGAAGCACAGCAGAGGCAGAGCAGTCAGTGGTGTGGCCGTCATCGATGTGGGATTTACTTCTGTCTGCAACTCTGCAGTATGTATCAGTGTGTACCCCGCACAGGATCGGCCCTGCGTACCGGTACACTAAAATCACGTTCTGGGCACAAGGAGACTTGGCGTTACGCTCAAGAGCTTTATTCTGAAGTGGCGGTACTGAGTACCGGTGCGTTACGGCCCACTTAAAGCACTGGTCCCTATAAAACACCAGGGCACCGAGTCTCTCTCTCCTATTATAGTCAGACCCACAAGTTCAGAATGAAGAAATGCTGTCCTGAGTCCTTTCCTTCTCTAACACCGAGGCAACACATCTTCTTCTGCGACAAGCTTTTTTGCTGGAGCCTGAGCAAACTTGTCCAACTTGAGGGTTTTGCAAATCTCTTCAAGGGGTCCTTCATTCTGACATCCCCTTTCTCTGAAGAGATAATGAGGCTCTACCTCCTTTTTCCAAGGTATCAACTCACACAAAGTTCTTTCAACCAGCCCTCTGGCCTTCAGGATCTTCACAAAGTGTCCTTTGAGCAAAGTGTCTTTGTAAAGCATCCTTTTCTTTTGTACTGCAACCATCCTGACCTGTTGGCCCAAACTCTTCACAAAGTGTCTTTTTAACAATTAGTGATCTGTTGGCCCAAAGGATCCTAACTTAACATCCAGTGGATATGGCTTCTTGTAGCAACTGGGGCACAAAGCTAAGTGCCTACTAAAGTTCTCTGAACAGGAAGTCTTTATGGGTTAGAGCAGGTTCTTCAACCTTTGGCCCTCCAGTTGTTCAGGAACTACAATTCCCATCATGCCTAGTCATGTCTGTGAATGTCAGAGTTTTACAATGCCTCATGGGACATGTAGTTTTGCAACAGCTGGAGGGCCGTAGTTTGAGGATCCTTGGGTTAGAGGGTTGGCCCTCCTCCACATGAGAAACTGCACAGTGATAGTTGTTCTGCGGATCCCCAGTCCTTCTTGCAACTGAAAGGGGATTTGGAAATAGGGCTTTCGGCACTAACAACAACTTTTTTTTTTTCTGGTGAACTTTCTTCAGGCTCTTAAGCGCCTTTTTAATGAACATCCAGGCTAACCAGCCTTGTAACACAATAACTCTCCAGCAGGGGTGGGAACTCTGCATCTTCAGCAGTAGTAGTCAGGATGTCGTATCCGAACAGTCTTCCCTGCAGAGCCCTGAACTCGAACAGCCCAAGTCTGGCCTGTTCAATTTGGGCGATGAACTTCCACCCGATCAATATGAATGGACCACCCTAGGTAAGGTTCCAATTACCCTTCACAGATAAGAAAGTGTTCCACAACTTAGGCCTCTTCCGATTGCGATACAGCTTGGGAACATACAGGAAATCCCAAACCGCTTCATCGCACCAATGCCTCTCTTTTGGCCTCGATCTCCTCCATAATCTTCAGAGGAGCATAGGGATAGTCATACCCATATTCCAGGGCCACCTTCTTTTGTATCAGGCGCTGACATCTAGAGAACTTGGGAAGCTTTTGTCTGTCTCCTCTCCCATGTGGGGCATATAAGGTCTCCTCCCTTTGGATAAGACTGGCGTAGGCATCATTCTGATCCCGAGCCCGGGTGTAGGTGCAAGGTGGAGATGGATCTGGGACCCTTGTGGCATAAGCCTCCCAGAACCCCAAATTCCAGGCACACTGCATACGCACAACAGCCCCCTCAGTCTCATCATCGAGTTAACTGGGACTTGCAGAGCTGCTCCTCTTCTCTGTTCCTCAGTCCGATTCAGTCTCCTCTTCAGATTTCCACACATCAATACCCTCTTCCATTCCAATTGACATTGGAAACGGGGTGACCCTATATCAATGGCTCCAGCCTCTTCCTCACAGGACACACTAAAAGCCTTCCTCTCAGGAACCCGTTGATCCCCCTCTGCCACTTTTAGACGCAACGGATTCTACCTTTACAGAGATTGCTGGCACTTCTTGTGGCCGCGACTCGGCCTGCACAATCTGGGTGCATCTAACCTCCGAGGTTCGGGTCTCCCTGGCCTGGCATATGGTGGCGTAGGTCTACGCCGCTGGTCCCGACCCTAGCAGTGCTCTCAACACTCCTCTTTCTCTGCCCACAGGGATCCTCATCGTAGGTGGCAGCAACTCTCGAGTGACACCTGTCTCCCAGCTCACAGGGCTGGCGCTAGACTACAAATTACATAGGCAAGACCAGCTACTTGCGCCCCCCCAATAAATAAATAAAAAAATTCCCTATTTTCCTATACTCGTGGCACACTCCATGCATTCCCCATACTCCCCCCTATACTTGCCCAGTGCCCCATTAATGCAGAGTGACCAGTGCCCCCATCCAATGCAGAGTGACCAGTGCCCCCATCCAATGCAGCATGACCAGTGCCCCCATCCAATGCAGTGACCAGTGCCCTCCATTAATGCAGTGTGACCAGTGCCCCCATCCAATGCAGCATGACCAGTGCCCCCATTAATGCAGCGTGACCAGTGCCCTCCATTAATGCAGATTGACCAGTGCCCCCATCCAATGCAGAGTGACCAGTGCCCCCATCCAATGCAGCATGACCAGTGCCCCCATCCAATGCAGAGTGACCAGTGCCCTCCATTAATGCAGAGTGACCAGTGCCACCATCCAATGCAGCATGACCAGTGCCCCCATTAATGCAGCGTGACCAGTGCCCTCCATTAATGCAGAGTGACCAGTGCCCCCATCCAATGCAGAGTGACCAGTGTCCCCATCCAATGCAGAGTGACCCGTGTCCCCATCCAATGAGGAGTGACCAGTGCCCCCATCCAATGCAGAGTGACCAGTGCCCCCATTAATGCAGAGTGACCAGTGCCCCCATCCAATGCAGAGTAACCGGTGCCCCCAACAATGCAGAGTGACCAGTGCATGGGGATTAGAGCACCGCATGATTACAAAAAGCCAAGTTCTTCTGCTTACCTGGCGCTGTTGCTGTCATATGAAGTCCCGCCCCTCCGGGACCATCTCCTATGATAGACGTCACCAGTGTTCTGTCCATCATAGGTAGGAGCTGGTCCAGGAGGCGTGACTTCATATGACAGCCTCCCCACCAGGTAAGCAGAAGAACTTGGCTCTTTGTAATCAGGCGGCACTCTAATCCCCATCTCCCCCCCTTCCCCTCCGGAGGCAGCCCAAGCGGAAACTATGACGCCCCCTGCTCCAGTTCACGATGCATCGTGGACATCTGGTCACCCTAGGGTGGCAGCCAGGCTAGTAGGGAAACCAGTGGCTGTGGCTGCCCCCCTAAGCAGCAGTATGCCCTAGGCGGCTGCCTAGTTCGCCTAGTGGGAGCGCCGGCCCTGCCAGCTCACACTCAGTCTTCTGGGCCAACAATCACTCCGCACCGCCTGCATTAGCATGTGCCCACACTGACTCCATGCCCGTATCCATTTAATGAATACGAAGGCATTCAAAGTTACAAATGATCTGAAGTAACGAATGCCGATCATAATGAATGATAATGAAAAAAAAAAAAAAAACGAATAAAACTAAACTAAAAAATTTTTTCAGTAGTGCACATGTCAAGCGGTTGGCAGGTAGTTAATTAATATTGTATTTAATTGATTTACTTGATTGATATTAATACTTGATTTCTGTGCTTTTACCTGCAATGTGTTAGGTTGGTGACAGGGTCTCTTTATAGGTGTAAAAATAATAATCACGATTGTGCGAGGCTCCATCCTCCCCTATTGTTACACATATCGGACATAGCTGGCGACCGATTATCGCATTGCTCGCATAGTTCAGCCGCCATTGTGATTGAAGAATGAGAAGAATTTATATCCTGTACATGTGTGTGGGCCGCGCTGACAGATGTCATTAAGGATCGCTTTCCTCTGAAACCCAAACCGCAGATGGAAACTCCGCTATGGGCCGAGGGATATATTGAGGACGTGTCTGATCTTGCAGCGGGGGGAGCCCCTGTCACATGACCCGCTGTGAATTCTTACTCATGTTTGCTGAAAATATTAGCCTGTAGCTTCCAGTCCTTCTATGACATCACCGTCCTGATCCATTGTTATCGCCATAAAAGAGAATTACGCCTTCCCTTGGCGTCCAATTGTCATCGGCGGCTGTTTGCGAGTCTGGCGCCGGCCTAAATCCATATTAGAGGTCGGCAAAGTGTCAGAAACCTTATGTTGGTAATATAAAAGAAAAATATTTTTAAATATTATGTATTTTTTTTTTTTTTTTAAGGGAAAACCAACAATATTTTTACACGTTTCAGGTTTTGTGCTCATTCAGATATGTGACCCAGGAGCATTAAAAGCAGGTGGTCGAGCCTTGGTTTTACTGCCACCTGGCCACCAACCTTACCATGCAGTCAGTGAGGGTATGGTAAAAATGAAACCCTCTGTTGCTTTTGTCCGGCAGTACCGCCACCAAACACAATACTTCAAGTTAACGGGACAAGTACCGGGACAGGTTTGTCTAGCACCCAGGGCAAGAATGTGGAACTGCTCCCCCATCCCCCAACCTCATTCCCCACTGTTAATGCATGCCATAGAATGGGTCACTTACTGCCATGTGTCCAGTCTCTGCCCTGTGCCCAGGGCAGCTTCTCCTCCTGCCCACCCCTTGTCCCGGCTCTGAATGGGACTATGGCAGGGGTGCATGTACAGGGGTCACAGGGGTCAAAATTGCGACCTGGCCCCATGCTCCAGATGGCCTGTGCAGCCCCCTTGTGCACCTGAATAGGAAGGTGGGGGCAGGAGCATGTAAAGGAACTGATCCCTCCATGTGGCAGCTGAGTGCCAGCTTCTCCTCCTTTCCCTCCTGCAGACATTTAAAGCGGATTTCCGGCCTCAAAATAGAAAAAAACGATTTTGGGCCATCCGCTTGCTGAGTGCAACCTGAAAAAGAAATGGATGCTCAAGATTTTTTTTTTCACTTACCTTATTATAGAAGAAAATATACTCACCTTCCTTCCACTTCCTCCCTCGGCGGCCACGGCCCGCGCCGTCTCTTCCAACTTACAATGACTCCTGGGAGCTGAACGTCATCGCTCCCAGGAGTCAATGCGCCTGCACCGGCCCCGCTCGTCACTTCCGGTGCAGGCGCGGCATTCCCTGCACAGCTTCTGTGGCATGCCCAGAAGCTGTTTAGCAGGGAATGCCGGTGCAGGCCTTCCGGTGCAGGTGCGGCATGCCCAGAAGTTGTGCAGGGATGCCGCGCCTGCACCGGAAGTGACGATCGGGGCCGGTGCAGGGCATTCTGTGACGTCACCGAAGAGGAGGCAGAAGAGAATCGCGCTGCCTTCAGCTGCCCACACCTGAGATGGCAGTGCTGGAGAAGAAATTTTTAAAGGTAAGTATTTCTTCTAAAAGGTAAGTGCGATCCGGGACAGTACAGAGGCTATCCATTGTGGAATGTACTAGCCCTGACTGTCCCGGGGGTATTTTTATCTAAATTTGACTACCGAGAATGGAACTCCGCTTTAAGGGCTGCAGGAGGGAAATGGAGAGATTAGTTCCTCTACATGCTGCTCCCACCGCCTCCCTATCCTTGTTCTGTGTGCTTCCCTGACTCCTCCTCCCGCAGCACTGCCAGGCTTCCCCCTACCACCTACAGAGGATCTGTCAGGCTGGAGAGAAGGGAAGGGGCTGGTAAATGTGTCATTCACTGACCCCTTCCTTGTCTTAATGAATAGAGTCACTAATCGGTAGTGATCACTGGCTCTGGGTTTATTTTTTTTTTATTATTCATTCATAGCTGAGGAATAGTAAACTGTGATTACTATGCTTCACTTTGTAAAAGAACAGGAAGCCTCTGTACAGAGCTCTTCCTGTTCATTCATTCTGTGCAGATGTCCTCAGTCCCTTTCTCTGTCTCAAGAGTGGGACCCCTGATATGTCACTAAAGCCCCCCCCCCCCTATGGGGGTCCAAAAAAAATATGTAAAAAAGTAATAAAAACTAAATTATAAGTAAATAAAATAAAAGGGTAATAAAAAAAACAACAAAAATAAAAAAACGACTGACACCAGTGGCGGAACTAGTAAAAAAAAAATAATTGAATAAATAAAAATGCCTTAAATCTTTCCCCTAGTTTGTAGACGCGATTACTTTTGCGCAAACCAATCAATATACGCTTATTGGAATTTTTTTTGCCAAAAATATGTAGCAGAATACAAATTGGTCTAAAATGATGAAAACATTTGATTTTTACATTTTTTGAAATTGAGAATGTTATATAGCAGAATGTGAAAAATATTTTTTTTGTTTATTTTATTTTAATTTATTTAATTTTATTTATATTTTTTTGTTTATTTTATTTTAATTTATTTAATTTTATTTATATTTTTTTGTTTATAGCACAAAAAATAAAAACCGCAGAGGTGATCAAACACCACCATAAGAAAACTCTATTTATGGGGGAAAAAACGGACATCAATTTTATTTGGGTACAGCATCGCACGATCGCGCAATTGTCCGTTAAAGTAACGCAGTGCCGAATCGCAAAAATGTCCTGGTCATTAAAGGGGCAAATCCTTCTGGTCCTTAAGTGGTTAAAGTGGGTGGTAAGGGGGCAATATATCGCCTCTCGGGCAATGATGAATCACCCTTTGAAAAGCTATCGATCATGGATGGCTTTTCAGGAGGCATGGCAAGGGATGCCACTCGTGAGAATGACCCCTAAAGCCAACTTGAACCTAGGAAACACTTGCAACCAGTTCTGGATGAATGAAAGAATTAGGGCTTGTGATTCAATTAAAACTTCATCACTGGACCTCTCGACTGCAAGGTCACCAGACCAGCCAATGCCACAGCCACAGCAGGGGCTTACATCAACCACTAGAGAGGAAGCAGAAATCCTGCAAGTAGCCAATCAGATTTACTGAGTGTTTCATCACTGACCCCCGTGTGTGGTAAGTTCTGCTCTGTTTGAATGTGTTTCATTGATTTAAATCGGGAAGTACAGCATTTGGCAACTAGATGGCGCTAAGTATCTTAGGAAATCATATGATACTTAGCGCCAACTGGTGGCCACATGTGGTATTTACATTTTTAAACCAATGAAAAACATTTGACTAGTGCAAAATGTAGCCTAATAACACATTTTTTTTGTTGCCCCATTTGCAAACAACAGCCCCTTTACTGGGTGGATTGCTATGAAATATATATATATATTAGTAAATAGACCCCTTAATGTTCCATTTACATCTACTTTTACCACTAATGTGCATAAGCAAAAAGAATCGTATGACAAAATGTAGTTTACAAAAAATGTTAAGCCTGAAAATCAATCAGGAATGTCAGGATTGCAATCTATGAGAACAAGTCTGTATAGTTGTGGGGGAGGGGGGCACAGCTGGTCTCTGGAGACAATCTCCTGGTTGGACAGATCAATGACAGGTCTGGATTACACCTCTGTGCCTGTACAGGACAAGGTGCTGCAGACAAAGCTGAGCTGGATTTTTAAAACCAGGGATTAAAGTTCAGCGCTAGAAGTGAGACAAACCAGCTGCCTGCTGTCCCATTGACCACAAATCATCCTGAGAATGGATTAGGTGCAGTGCTATAGAGATGTGCTGAGCTCCATAGGATGCATTATCTCATTCTAGCTTTATATAAGTGCCTACTGATGGCATGATGTCCCCCTTGGCAGATTCCCCCTCACATCCTGTCCAGGTGACAACTGGAAAGCAAGAATGGTTCATAGTAGAAGTATCAGTGAACTTTTCAGCTTATCAACTCCTTGGTGTAACTGAATGCAGGCCAGGAGATGTACAGCTAATATACAAAGTATAATATTTTATTATTAAAGTGTTACAAAGGCTCTGCTACAATGTTACAACTAGCATTGTATGTGATTCACCGGTGCGATACCACGTCTCTCCACTAGGGCCCATTTACTGGTATGAGGCACTAAGTGAGTGCCACAGAACCTGTGTAATTATTGTGTGTCCTGGTATAAAGGGATGAGGGGGCACCACTAGATGGCGTCCTTCCAAAAACAAACAAACTATCAAGCTCCCAATAAAAGACAGCATCACAATAGTGTCCCCTCCCCCTTCACATCAACCCGCCCACTGTAGTGTACTCTGGCCCCTCCCCCCTCAGTAGTGTTCTGTTCTCCCTCCCCCAATGCAGTGTACTTCTCCCCCTTTCACATCACCCCCCCATTGTAGTGTCCTCTGCCCCCTCCCCCCACAGCAGTGCACTGCCCCCCCCCAACACAGTGTCCTTCTCCCCCCTTCACATCACCCCGCCCACTGTAGTGTACTCTGCCCCCTCCCCCCACAGTAGTGTTCTGTCCTCCCCCAACGCAGCGTCCTTCTCCCCCCCTTCACATCACCCACCCCCCCCCCACTGTACTGTCCTCTACCCCCACCCCCACAGTAGTGTACTGTCCTACCCCCCCCAACACAGTGTCCTTTTCCCCCCTTCACATCACCCCCCACTGTAGTGTCCTCTACCCCTTCCCCCCAAAGTAGTGTTCTGTCCCCCCCCCCCCCCAACGTAGTATCCTTCTCCAACACTTCACATCAAACCCCCTCCCACTGTAGTGTCCTCTGCCCCCCTCCCCCCTCAGTAGTGTTTTGTCCTCCCCCCAGTGCAGTGTCCTTCTCCACCCTTCACAACCCCCCCCCCCACTGTAGTGTCCTCTGCCCCCCTCCACATTAGTGTACTGTCCCCCCCAACACAGTGTCCTTCTCCCCCCTTCACATCACCCCCCCCTACTGTAGTGTCCTCTGCCCCCCCCCCACAGTAGTGTACTGTCCTCCCCCAACGCAGTGTCCTTCTCCCTCCATTCACATCACCCCCCCACCCCACTGTAGTGTCCCCTACCCCCTCCCCCCAAAGTAGTGTTCTGTCCTCCCCCAACGCAGCGTCCTTCTCCCCCCCTTCACATCACCCCCCCCCCCACTGTACTGTCCTCTACCCCCTCCCCCACAGTAGTGTACTGTCCTACCCCCCCCCCCCCAACACAGTGTCCTTTTCCCCCCTTCACATCACCCCCCACTGTAGTGTCCTCTACCCCTTCCCCCCAAAGTAGTGTTCTGTCCCCCCCCCCCCAACGTAGTATCCTTCTCCAACACTTCACATCAAACCCCCTCCCACTGTAGTGTCCTCTGCCCCCCTCCCCAACGTAGTGTCCTCCTCCAACCCTTCACATCAACCCCCCCCCCCCCCCACTGTAGTGTCCTCTACCCCTTCCCCTCAAGGTAGTGCTCTGTCCCCCCCAACGTAGTGTCCTTCTCCAACACTTCACATCAAACCCCCTCCCACTGTAGTGTCCTCTGCCCCCCTCCCCCCTCAGTAGTGTTTTGTCCTCCCCCCAGTGCAGTGTCCTTCTCCACCCTTCACAACCCCCCCCCCCCCCCCACTGTAGTGTCCTCTGCCCCCCTCCACATTAGTGTACTGTCCCCCCCAACACAGTGTCCTTCTCCCCCCTTCACATCACCCCCCTTACTGTAGTGTCCTCTGCCCCCCCCCACAGTAGTGTACTGTCCTCCCCCAACGCAGTGTCCTTCTCCCTCCATTCACATCACCCCCCACCCCACTGTAGTGTCCCCTACCCCCTCCCCCCAAAGTAGTGTTCTGCCCTCCCCCCCCAACGTAGTGTTCTTCCCCAACCCTTCACATCAACCCCCCCCCCCCACTGTAGTGTCCTCTGCCCCCTCCTCCCCCACTGTAGTGTCCGCTGCCCCCTTCCCCCCCTCCCCCACAGTATCGTACTGTCCTTCCCCCCAACACAGTGTCCTTCTGCCCCCTTCACATCACCCCCCACCCCACTGTAGTGTCCTCTACCCCTTTCCCCCAAAGTAGTGCTCTGCCCCCCCCCCCCAACGTAGTGTCCTTCTCCAACACTTCACATCAAACCCCCCCCCCCCACTGTAGCTTCCTCTGCCCCCCTCCCCCCACAGTAGTGTTTTGTCCTCCCCCAGTGCAGTGTCCTTCTCCACCCATTACAACAACCCCCCCCCACTGTAGTGTCATCTGCCCCCCCCCCCCACAGTAGTGTACTATCCCCCTCCCCCCACACAGTATCCTTCTCCCCCCTTCACAACAACCCCCCCTCCCCACTGTAGTGTCCTCTGCCCCTTCTTCCCCCCCACAGTAGTGTTTGTCCTTCCCACCCCCCCTCTACCCCTTCCCCCCAAAGTAGTGCTCTGTCCACTCCCCCCCCCCCCCAACGTAGTGTCCTTCTCCAACACTTCACATCAAACCCCCTCCCACTGTAGTGTCCTCTGCCTCCCTCCCCCCTCAGTAGTGTTTTGTCCTCCCCCCAGTGCAGTGTCCTTCTCCACCCTTCACAACCCCCCCCCCCACTGTAGTGTCCTCTGCCCCCCTCCACATTAGTGTACTGTCCCCCCCAACGCAGTGTCCTTCTCCCCCTCCACATCACCCCCCTACTGTAGTGTCCTCTGCCCCCCCCCCCACAGTAGTGTACTGTCCTCCCCCAACGCAGTGTCCTTCTCCCCCCATTCACATCACCCCCCCACCCCACTGTAGTGTCCCCTACCGCCTCCCCCCAAAGTAGTGTTCTGCCCTCCCCCCCTAACGTAGTGTCCTTCCCCAACCCTTCACATCAACCCCCCCCCCACTGTAGTGTCCTCTGCCCCCTCCTCCCCCACTGTAGTGTCCGCTGCCCCCTTCCCCCCCTCCCCCACAGTAGCGTACTGTCCTTCCCCCCAACACAGTGTCCTTCTGCCCCCTTCACATCACCCCCCACCCCACTGTAGTGTCCTCTACCCCTTTCCCCCAAAGTAGTGCTCTGTCCCCCCCCCCCAACGTAGTGTCCTTCTCTAACACTTCACATCAAACCCCCCCCCCCCCACTGTAGCTTCCTCTGCCCCCCTCCCCCCACAGTAGTGTTTTGTCCTCCCCCAGTGCAGTGTCCTTCTCCACCCATTACAACAACCCCCCCCCCCACTGTAGTGTCATCTGCCCCCCCCCCCACAGTAGTGTACTATCCCCCTCCCCCCACACAGTATCCTTCTCCCCCCTTCACAACAACCCCCCCTCCCCACTGTAGTGTCCTCTGCCCCTTCTTCCCCCCCACAGTAGTGTTTGTCCTTCCCACCCCCCCTCTACCCCTTCCCCCCAAAGTAGTGCTCTGTCCACCCCCCCCCCCCCCCAACGTAGTGTCCTTCTCCAACACTTCACATCAAACCCCCTCCCACTGTAGTGTCCTCTGCCCCCCTCCCCCCTCAGTAGTGTTTTGTCCTCCCCCCAGTGCAGTGTCCTTCTCCACCCTTCACAACCCCCCCCCCCCCACTGTAGTGTCCTCTGCCCCCCTCCACATTAGTGTACTGTCCCCCCAAAGCAGTGTCCTTCTCCCCCCTTCACATCACCCCCCCTACTGTAGTGTCCTCTGCCCCCCCCCCCCACAGTAGTGTACTGTCCTCCCCCAACGCAGTGTCCTTCTCCCCCCATTCACATCACCCCCCCACCCCACTGTAGTGTCCCCTACTCCCTCCCCCCAAAGTAGTGTTCTGCCCTCCCCCCCCCAACGTAGTGTCCTTCCCCAACCCTTCACATCAACCCCCCCCACTGTAGTGTCCTCTGCCCCCCCCCCCACTGTAGTGTCCGCTGCCCCCTTCCCCCCCTCCCCCACAGTAGCGTACTGTCCTTCCCCCCAACACAGTGTCCTTCTGCCCCCTTCACATCACCCCCCCCCACTGCACTGTAGTGTCCTCTACCCCTTCCCCCCAAAGTAGTGCTCTGTTCCCCCCCCCCCCAAAGTAGTGTCCTTCTCCAACACTTCACATCAAACCCCCCCCCACTCTGCCCCCCTCCCCCCACAGTAGTGTTTTGTCCTCCCCCAGTGCAGTGTCCTTCTCCACCCATTACAACAACCCCCCCCCCACTGTAGTGTCTTCTGCCCCCTCCCCCCCCCACAGTAGTGTACTATCCCCCCCCCCACACAGTATCCTTCTCCCCCCTTCACAACAACCCCCCCTCCCCACTGTAGTGTCCTCTGCCCCTTCTTCCCCCCCACAGTAGTGTTTGTCCTTCCCACCCCCCCTCTACCCCTTCCCCCCAAAGTAGTGCTCTGTCGTCCCCCCCCCCCCCCAACGTAGTGTCCTTCTCCAACACTTCACATCAAACCCCCTCCCACTGTAGTGTCCTCTGCCCCCCCTCAGTAGTGTTTTGTCCTCCCCCCAGTGCAGTGTCCTTCTCCACCCTTCACAACCCCCCCCCCCCACTGTAGTGTCCTCTGCCCCCCTCCACATTAGTGTACTGTCCCCCCCAACGCAGTGTCCTTCTCCCCCTTCACATCACCCCCCTACTGTAGTGTCCTCTGCCCCCCCCCCCCCACAGTAGTGTACTGTCCTCAGTGTCCTTCTCCCCCAATTCACATCACCCCCCCACCCCACTGTAGTGTCCCCTACCCCCTCCCCCCAAAGTAGTGTTCTGCCCCCCCCCCCCAACATAGTGTCCTTCCCCAACCCTTCACATCAACCCCCCCCCCCACTGTAGTGTCCTCTGCCCCCTCCTCCCCCACTGTAGTGTCCGCTGCCCCCTTCCCCCCTCCCCCACAGCAGTGTACTGTCCTTCCCCCCAACACAGTGTCCTTCTGCCCCCTTCACATCACCCCTCCACCCCACTGTAGTGTCCTTCTCCAACACTTCACATCAAACCCCCCCCCCCCCCCGTGGCTTCCTCTGCCCCCCTTCCCCCACAGTAGTGTTTTGTCCTCCCCCAGTGCAGTGTCCTTCTCCACCCATTACAACAAACCCCCCCCCCACTGTAGTGTCATCTGCCCCCTCCCCCCCACAGTAGTGTACTGTCCCCCCCCCACACAGTATCCTTCTCCCCCCTTCACAACAACCCCCCCCCCCTCCCCACTGTAGTGTCCTCTGCCCCTTCTTCCCCCCCACAGTAGTGTTTGTCCTTCCCACCCCCCCTCTACCCCTTCCCCCCAAAGTAGTGCTCTTTCCCCCCCCCCCACTGTAGTTTCCTCTGCCCCCCTCCCCCCACAGAAGTCTTCTGTCCTCCCCCAACGCAGTGTCCTTCTCCCCCCATTCACATCACCCCCCACCCCACTGTAGCGTCCCCTACCCCCTCCCCCCAAAGTAGTGTTCTGCCCTCCCCCCCAAACGTAGTGTCCTTCCCCAACCCTTCATATCACCCCCCCCCCCACTGTAGTGTCCTCTGCCCCCTCCCCCCCCACAGTAGTGTACTGCCCCCCAACACAGTGTCCTTCTCCCCCCTTCACATCACCCCCCCACCGCACTGTAGTGTCCTCTACCCCCCTCCCCCCAAAGTAGTGTTCTGACCTTCCCCCCAATGTAGTGTCCTTATCCAACACTTCACATCAAACCCCCCCACTGTAGTGTCCTCTGCCCCCCACCCCCCACAATAGTGTTCTGTCCCCCCCCCCCGCAACACAGTGTCCTTCTCCCCCTAACATCACCCCATTCCACTGTAGTGTCCTCTGCCCCCTCCCCCCACAGTAGTGTTCTGTCCTCCCCAATGCAGTGTCCTTCTCCCCCTTCACATCACCCCCCCCCCCCCGCCCCACTGTAATGTTCTCTACCCCTTCCCCCAAAAGTAGTGTTCTGTTCCCCCCCCCCCCCACACGTAGTGTCCTTCTCCAACCCTTCACATCCCCCCCCTCCCCCCAATATACTGCGGCAGGTTGGTTCGGCTCTGCGAACCGCCATACCTGTTAAGCGGTTTTGCAGGAGCTCTCCTAGGGGCAAGCACCGCCCCCATTAGGAAGCGGGGAAGCCGATCCACGAGGCCGGCGGCCACAATTGCTCCCTATGGAGAGAGAACGACAGTCTCCTGTTGTAAACACAGCAGACCGTTGTTCTCTCTGGAATGATCACAGAGCACCTGTGAGCCTTCTATTTAGGACCATAGGTCTCTGTATTGATTCCACAAGTCCCATCCCCCATACAGTTAGAATCACTCCCCTAGGCTCGCACTTAACCCTTTGATCACCCCTGGGTTAACCCCTTCCTTGCCAGTGTCATTATTACAGTAACAGTGCATATTTTTAGCACTGATTACTGTAGTAATGTCACTGGTCCCCCCAAAAGTGTCAAAAATGTCAGTTAGGGGTCCAATCTGTCCGCCGCAATGTCGCAGCCCCACTAAAAATTGCAGTTCGCCGCCATTACTAGTAAAAAAAAAAAAAAAAAAAATGACATAAATCTTTCCCCTAGTTTGTAGATGCAATAACTTTTGCGCAAACCAATCAAAATACGCTTATTGGGATTTTTTTTTTTTAACTAAAAATATGTAGAATACAAATTGGCCTAAATGGATGATAAAATTCGATTTTTTTTTTTGGGAATGTTATATAGCAGAATGTGAATAATATATATATTTTTTTTCAGAATTGTCGCTCTTTTTTTGTTTATAGCGCAAAAAATAAAAATCGCACAGGTGATCAAATACCACCAAAAAACAATAAGGTGTAACCACCCTTCTCCTGCGCTTGGTATCCAGGCCCCTCGACCACACACTTCACGGGACTGACAACTGGCTTCTCAGATGGCTAGAGTCTTGCTGCCCTTAACGGAATGGGGTAGTCCACCGATACTAAAAGCAAGAAGAACAAAAAAAAAAAAAAAAAAAGTAGCTCTGAGGAAGAGTCTAGGCCTCGAAACGCGTCAGTCATCTCATCATGAACGATTATATGGACTAAACACGGACTTTTGAGCAATCCAGCTTGATACTCTTTACTTTTATCTACGTCTGTGAGTAGCCATTTTTTATGTCATTTAAATAAAGCCTTATATTGAGGATAATGCGCTAGGTCGGTGCGCCCTTTTTTGTTCTTCTTGATCAAATACCACCCAAAGAAAGCTCTATTTGTGGGGAAAAAAAAGACGTCAATTGTATTTGGGTACAGCGTCGCACGACTGCGCAATTGTCCGGTAAAATAACACAGTGCCGAATCGCAAAAAAAAGGCCTGGACATTAAGGGGGAAAATCCTTCCGGTGCAGAAGTGGTTAACCACTTTAGCCCCGGAAGATTTTGCTGCTCAATGACGAGGCCACTTTTTGCGATTTGGCACTGTGTTATTTTACCGGACAATTGCGCAGTCGTGCGACGCTGTACCCAAATAAAATTGACGTCTTTTTTTCCCACAAATAGAGCTTTCTTTTGGTGGTATTTGATCACCTCCACTTTAAGGCCGGAAGATTTTACCCCCTTCCTGACCAGGTCATATTTTGCGATTCAGCTTTGCGTTACTTTAACGGACAATTGCGCGGTTGTGCAATGCTGTACCCAAATGAAATTTACGTCCATTTTTTCCCACAAATAGAGCTTTCTTTGGGTGGTATTTGATCACCTGTGCGATTTTTAATTTTTGAAAAAAGAGCGACAATTTTGAAAAAAAAACAACAATATTTTTCACATTCTGCTATAACATTCCAAAAAAAATTAAAAATCAAAATTTTTTTAACATTTTAGGCCAATTTGTTTTCTGCTACATGTTTTTGGTAAAAAAAAAAATCGCAATAAGCGTATTTTGATTGGTTTGCGCAAAAGTTATTGCATTTACTAACTAAGGGAAAGATTTATGTAATTTTTATTGTTTTTTATTTTTTTTACTATTAATGGCGGCGATCTGAGATTTTTAGCGGGACTGCGACATTGCGGCGGACAGATAGGACCCCTAACTGACATTTTTGACACTTTTGGGGGGACCAGTGACATTACTACAGTAATCAGGGCTAAAAATATGCACTGTTACTGTAATAATGACACTGGCAGGGAAGGGGTTAATACTGTTGGTGATCAAGGGGTTAAATGTGTGCCTCATGCTTACTGACGTGTGTGTGTGTGTGTAGGGGGGGGGGGGGGGGTTCTGTGACACAGACAGAGGTTGCAGGTTCAGCTATGCTGAATCCTGTGATCTCCTCCTGTCTGTCACTGAGAAGATCCGCCTGCTGTGTTTTTGGAAAAGGTTCTGGACTTTTTTAAATGCAAAACGGTGCATTTTTGGTTCAATATACTTCCAGAGAGAAGCTGCAGAAAAGCATGTAGTATGTTTTTGCCGCGATTTGCATTTTTTTTTTATTCCCCCCAACAACAAATTGGGCAAAAAAAAAAAAAAAAAAGCATCAAAAATGCAAAATGCATCAAAAAACACGTGAAAAAAGCGGCAAAAACCTGTGTGCAAAAACGCAAAAAAGCACTGCGGAAACGGATCTAAAGCAAGCTGCTTAGGTGTGAACTGAGCCTTAGCCCCCCCATTCACATCGACTGCGGCTTTGAAATCGTGCGACTCCATGTCAAATCGCGCAATTTCAGAGCCACATGTCATTGCGGCTTCGGGTGTGACTTAGCTGACATCTGTGCGGCTTCATGCAAGTCACGTCCCGAAATCGCCAAAAGTAGTGCAGGAACGACTTTTTTTAACCGCCTGCCGACCGCCGCACGACTATTTACTGCGGCGGTCAGCCCCTCACAGGCAGAGCGACGTAGGACTACGTCGCTAGCCTGTGAGGGTCTAGGGAGTGAGCGCGCGCCCCCGGAGGCACGCTCCCGCGCGGTCACAGGCCCCCCCCCCCGCGCGTGTGACCGGTGGACCCGATGTCCGCCGGATACTCGGCGATCGTCGGTGGAGAGGGAGAAAGGCAGGCGGCTGATGTAAACAAGCCGCCTGTCATTCTCCCCTGTGTAGGAATAGTGATCATACGGTTCTACTATGTAGGACCATTGATCATTGTTCCTACAGCTCAAGCCACAGCCAATCACAGTTAGAATCACGCCCCTAGGGACACACATAACCCCTCCCTCTCAAAAAAGTTAACCCCTTCACTGCCAGTGTCTTTATTACAGTAACAGTGCATATGTATAGCACTGATTACTGTAGAAAGGTCACTGGTAACCCCAAAAGTGTCAAAAATGTCAGTCAAGGGTCCGATCTGTCCACCGCAATGTCGCAGTCCCGCAAAAAAATCGCAGATCGCCGCCATTACTCGTTAAAAAAAAAAAAACAACAAAAATGACAAAAATCTTTCCCTTAGTTAGTAAACGCAATAACTTTTGCGCAAACCAATCAAAATACGCTTTTTGCAATTTTTTTACCGAACATATGTAGCATAAAACAAATTGGCCGAAAATGTTAAAAAATTTAGATTTTTACATTTTTTGGGGGGGGAATTTCATATAAAAATATGTGAAAAATATTGTTATTTTTGCAAAATTGACGCTCTTTTTTTGTTTATAGCACATGATCAAAAAATCGCACAGGTGATCAAATACCACCAAAAGAAAGCTCTGTTTGTGGGAAAAAAAGGACGTCAAATTCGTTTAGGTACAGCGTCGCACGACCGCACAATTGTCAGTTAAATTCACGCAGTGCCGAATCGCAAAATAGGCCCTGGTCAGGAAGGGGGTAAAATCTTCCGGGGCTTAAGTGGTTAAATTGGTGTGGCACCGCAAAGTCAGCGTTGCACTGATTTGAACAGAGCATTTGCCGGCAATACGCTGCGACTTGTCAAATCCTTGCCACACCTCCCACCAGCCCTAACCTGCCTTTATTGCATAGAGAAGCACAGAGACCCAGTGCCATTGTACTCCTCTTCTGAGCCCTAAGGGCCAGTTCACACCACATGCAGTCCAGTGCGTTCTTTTTCTGCACCAAAAACACATAGATAATAGGTTATATGGTTTCCAATGGCATAGATCACACCAGTGTGGTCAGTTCCAGAAAAAAAATGTAGAATATGCTACATTTTTTCTGCACTGGACTGTACTGGAACGCGGTAAAATGCATAAAAAACGCACCAGAACGCACAAAAAATGCACTGGAACACACATGGCCTTTTTTAGGCCCCTTACACACTTGTACGACCTGAAAGTTGTGACACTTTGCTGTGACATGAAGCGATGCCTGTGTAATATTGAGGTCTATGGACCTCAAGTCGCATCAAAGTCGGACCAAAGTAGTGCAATGGACTACTTTGAAGTCAATGCAACTTGAAGTCGCACAGATATGAACGGTACTCATTGGAAATCATGGGGTACGTCTTGTCATGCGACTTTGCAGTCCCAAGTCTCAGGACAAGTCCCACAAGTGTGAAAGGGCCTTAAGGTTAAGAAAAAAGGGGGAAAATGCACTTAACCGCACCAAAAACGCACTGGAATGCTTTAAAAATGCACTAGAATGCACCAAAAATGCATCAAAAGTGCACTGGACCGCATCAAAAATGCACTGAAATGCTTTAAAAGCGCACTAAAAATGCACTAGAATGCATCAAAAACGCATCTAAAGTGTGCTGGACCGCATCAAAAAAGCACCTGCAACGCTTCCAGACTGCCATAAACTGGCCATAAATCCTGATGCAGTGGGCGGGGCTTTTGGGAGGAGTTATGCAAACATCACAATGCCTTTGTGGGTGTGTCAGTCCGGAGGGGTGGGCGTTCCCAGGCAGGATGTATTTGCATTAGGACCGCCCCCTACATGATGTTGAACCTCTATGATTGAAAGACCTGAAATCGATGAGTGAAAGAGGCGGGTCAGGGACAGTCAGGCTGGGTGGGGGGGGAGGGGGAAGCTGGCAGCCCGCCAGCTGTTGCTGAACTACAAGTCCCATGAGGCTTTGCAGGGCTAACAGATACAAGAATGACTCCCAAGTGCAGAGACATGATGGGACCTGTAGTTCCACAACAGCTGGAGGGCTGCCAGTTTGGCATCCCTGGGCTAGATGATGCTGGACATCCTTCAGTCAGTAAATGGGGTGGGCTCCCTGCCACCCACTCCTACCAGTCATGATCTGCCGGCATTGCATAGAGAAGCACAGAGACCCAGTGCCACTGTACTCCTCTTCTGAGCCATAAATCCTGATGCAAGCAGTGGGCGGGGTTTTTGGGAGGAGTTATGCAAATAACAGAATTCCCTGATGGGTGGATTTCAGTCTGTTGGAGTGGGTGTTCCTAGAATAGAATAAAATAGAATATAACCATCTTCTGAAATCTAAATTTAAAATACAAAAAGAATAGGATAGAATAGAAAGAATATAACCATTCCTCAAAATTCAAATATAATCAATTTGAACTTGAATTACATAGAAAATAATAGATTTGAATAGAAAATAACAGAATAAAATAGACTAGAATAGAAAAGAATAGAATATAATAGGATAAAACACAATAGAATAAAAAGAATATAACCATATTTTGAATTTTGCATAAAAGACATTTGAATTTGAATAGAAAAGAAAAGAATAGAATAGAATAGAAAATAAAATAATAGAATAGAATAGAATAAACAGAAAAAATAGAAAATTTGAATAGAATAGAAAAGAGTAGAATATAAAATAAAAGCATAGAATATAAAAAACAATAGAAAAGAATAGAAAGAATATAACCATTCCTCAAAATTCAAATAGAATCAATTTGAACTTGAATAAAATAGAAAATAATAGATTAGAATAGAAAAGAATAGAATAAAACACAATACAATAGAAAGATTATAACCATATTTTGAATTTCACATAGAAAACATTTGAATTTGAATAGAAAAGAATAGAAAATAAAACAATAGAATATAATATAATAGAATAAACAGAAAAAATAGAAAATTTGAATAGAATACATTTGGATTTGAATAGAAGAGAAAAGAGTAGAATATAAAATATAAGAATAGAATATAAAAAACAATAGAATAGAATGGAATAGCAAGAATATAACCATCATCTAAAATTTGAATTTAAAATAGAATCAATTTTAATTTGAATTTGATTTGAATACAAGTCGAATGGAATTCAAATCGATTTGAATCTGGAAAATTTGAATCGATTGGAATTCAGAAAATTTTAATTTGAATAAGCTGAACAAAAACAAATTAAACAAATTTAACTAAACAAACTGTAAATAACAAATCAAAACAAATCAAAATTCTTTTTTGCTCTGCCCATGTCTGCATGCAAATCCAGCCGGCCTAGGGACCGCCCACTCAGACTGACACCCACCCATTGCAAAACTCCTCCAACTGCTTGCATCAGGGCTGAGGGCTCTTGATCAGTAATGAGGCGGTACTCTATGCTGGCAGGGTGCTGTATAAAGCTTCCTGACATCATCACAGCACCGTTCCGGCCCCTCCCACCAGCCGTGATCTGCCTGCATTGCATAGAGTACAACAGGGACCCAGTGAGGATGTCCCTGAGACTAAAACAAGGTATATAATGAAAAAAATTAAGATTTTATTTAAAAATGGGGGTGGGGAGGGCCGGAGAAAGATATAAGCAGATTAAAGTTGAGCTTTAACAAGTGATGTATGAGAAGACAGGCGTGTATATACTGGTCCGCTCTCACCATAGAGAACAAGCCATCTGGAATTAATCTGATAATTTCACACATTTAGCAGCTATAGAATAAAATGACTTGTGTGCCGTCACCGACAGCTCGGGGCGCGGTGCACGGTGGCGGCGGCGGCAGTAGCAAGTCGGTCGGCAGGGGGTCCGTCTAGAAGGACAGCGGATCTGAGGCACAGCTGTGAGTGGGTGGGGGGTGGTCCTGCTTGAAGAAAAAAAAAACAGCGAGAGCTCCAGGCGGCATTCTGATTTCCATGTAGAAGGAGCGAGAAAGATTGGCGCGGGGGAGGGGGCGGACAGGCAGGATACTAAATTGCTGGATGACACAGAGAGAGAGACGGGAGATGACTGCAGGGATGGGGGGGGGGGGGGTCACCAGCTGCTGTACAACTACCAGTCCATGCATGACCCGGGCAAAGTCGCCGTCCCTTTCCTGGACCCGTCTCCCTCTGTCCCGCCGTCCTCCAAAATTGGCCCAAATTTTCTAACCTGTATAAATTTACACGCGATGGCCATTGCCTGAGCCTAAAGCCGGATATAGATGGATCACAATTCAGACAGTTCAGCAGGTTCTGGCCAAATTCAGCAGGTTCTGGCCACAGAGATCGGCTTCTGTACAATCAGCCGGTTGGAACATTTTTGCTTGATCAGTGCCGGTGCTAATGAGTGGATTCTGATGGCGGGGAAGCCAGAATACAATAGCTCTGCACAGGGCCCCTGATATGGCAGTGCAGGGGGCCCTCCTGTACTGGGCCCCATCAGTTTAAAGAGGGGGGCATAGGCATCTGCCTTATTACTGACTCTTGTGGCTCCCCCTGCAGCACTGCTGGCTTCTACTCCTCTTTCTCCCTTCGTCTGCACTGCAGGGGGATCAGTTCTAGGACCCACTTTTACCTGCTATCGGTCCCCCCTGTGTTCCCCCTCTCCAGCTTCCCTCCTCTCCTCTCCCGTCGGCTGCACTGGAGGGGAATCAGTTCCAGGACCTGCACCCCCTTCCACCTGCAGTTGGGTTCCCCTGTGTCTCCCCCCCCCCCCCACCCCAGTGCTCCTGGCTTCCCTCCTTTCCTTGTGGCTACGCTGGAGAATAATTGGATCTAGGATCTGCTCCCCCTTCCACCTGCTGGTCTTTTTGTTGCGGTGCAAGACCTGTTAAAACGGAGGTCCGGCCGCGAAAAAGTTTTTTCAATAAAAATCCCCCCGGGACAGTCAGGGCTAGTACATTCCACAATGGATAGTCTCTGTACTGTCCCGGGTCGCACTTACCTTTTAGAAGAAATACTTACCTTGAAAATTTCTTCTCCAGCACTGCCATCTCAGGTGTGGGCAGCTGAAGCCCGCGCGTCCTCTTATGCGTCCTCTTCCGTGTCCTCTTCTCCCAGAATGCGCCTGCACCGGCCCCGCTCGTCACTTCGGGCGCGTCATCTCTCCCAGAAGCTGTTAAGCAGGGAATGAGGCGCCCGCACCGGAAGTGACGGGCGGGGCCGGTGCAGGCGCATTGATTCCTGGGAGCGATGACGTTCAGTTCCCAAGAATCAATGCAAAGATGAAGTGACGTCGCGGGCCGCGGCCGCAGAGGGAGGAAGTGAAAGAAAGGGGAGTATATTTTCTTCAATATCAAGGTAAGTAAACAAAAAAAAAATCGTAACCATCCATTTATTTTTCAGGTGACCAAAAGCAAGCGGATGGCCCAAAATCGACTATCTCGATTTTGCGGCCGGTGTCGTGTCGAGGAATGCCCTCCGTCGGATAATGCCCGGGTCGGACTGCGCATGCTCCGTAAGTGACGTCACCCTGTCAGAACAGCTGGTCGGCTGGGGTTGGCGCGTGCGCAGTCCGTCGGGGGCACAATCCGACGAGAGACAGAGCGGGGAAGAATCTAATGTCAGATTCTGACTCGCTCTGTACGATGATTACACATATGAACATTCTAACTCGCTATATGTAACTAATATATATATATATATATATATATATATATATATATATATATATAGTTATATATATATATATAGTATATATATATATATAGTATATATATATATATATATATATATATATATATATATATATATATATAGTATATATATATAGTGTATATAATATATATATATATATATATATATATATATATATATATATATATATATATATATATATAGTATATTATATTATATATATATATATTTAGTATAGTATATTATATAGTATATTATAGTGTATATATAGTGTATATATATATATATATACACTATACTATATATATACTATAAATATACTATATGAGTACTGATCATAGTATTTCAGAGTGCCCCTTTAATGAGTTATATATAGCTATATATAGTAACTATATATATATATATATATATATATATATATAGTATATTATATTATATATATTATAGTAGTATAGTATATTATAGTGTATATATATATACTATATATATATATATATATATATATATATATATATATAGTTACTATATATAGCTATATATAACTCATTAAAGGGGCACTCTGAAATACTATGATCAGTACTCATATAGTATATTATAGTATATATATAGTATAGTATATTTATATATATATATATATATATATATATATATATATATATATATATATATATATATATATATATATATATATATATATATAGTGTATATATATATATATATATATATATATATATATATAGTATATATATATATATATATAGATAGTTACTATATATATATATAGCTATATATAACTCATATGGCACACATTAAAGGGGCACTCTGAAATACTATGATCAGTACTCATATGGGACACATTAAAGGGGCACCCTGAAATACTACGATCAGTACTCATATGGGACACATTAAAGGGGCACTCTGAAATACTAAAGGGGCACGCTGACTGCAATAATAAAAGGGCACTCTGACCGTGGGTCATAAAGGAGCTATGTGACTGGGACACATAACGGGGCACTCTGATAGGGACACTGATGTAAAGGAGGACTCTAACGGGGACACTGGATGTAAAGGGGGACTCTGACGGGGACACTGGATGTAAAGGGGGACTCTGACGGGGACACTGATGTAAAGGGGAACTCTGACGGGGACACTGATGTAAAGGAGGACTCTAACGGGGACACTGGATGTAAAGGGGGACTCTGACGGGGACACTGATGTAAAGGGGAACTCTGACGGGGACACTGATGTAAAGGGGGACTCTGACTGGGACACTGATGTAAAGGGGGACTTTGATAGGGAAGCACTAGATGTAAAGGAGGACTCTGACAGGGACACACTGGATGTAAAGGAGGACTCTGACAGGGACACACTGGATGTAAAGGAGGACTCTGACAGAGACACACTGGATGTAAAGGAGGACTCTGACGGAGGCACAGACACAGGCCAAATTACGGCGGGGGGACATGAACTGCATGACGGCGGGGACACAGGGTGGAAGACGGCAGGGACAGAGGCTGAATGACGGCGGGGAAAGAGGCTGAATGACAGGGGGATACAGGCTGCATGATGAGGGACACACTGATGAGGCACAAATGAGGAGGCACTCATTGGCATGATTTAGACACAGATGGGCATGAGACACAGGTGGGCATAAATAGGGCAGAGATGGGCATGGATGAGGCAGAGATGGGCATGGATGAGGTAGGGGCGGTGCCCATCGGTGTGTACAGCGTGCGAAGAGAGAGCTAAACCAGACATGCAGCGTTCTGTTGACAAATGATCGCTCTGTCATTGGATGGAGCGATCACATGGTAAATGGCCCCTGTCGTTGGCCCTTTAACACAATCCGTGGGAAGCGCGATTCGGATGTCTCTGTACGCCCTCCCAGAATAGGCCGACCACGCTGTAGCCATCATTGGGCTATGCCCTGGTCGACAAGTAGTTAATCCCCATAGTCTTAGCTATCCGATATTACCCGTAAAGCGGGCTTTGCATTACTTATGTTCTGCAATATTTGGCCAAACTCGATCACAATGCCAGTCTCTGTGAAAATTAGGCATTGCCCCCAAAAAATGTGTGTGGCTACTGGAGGTCCTCTAGTATAAGTTTGCCAAGTATGGTGCCCTGAACCCCCATGGTTTGGGCTCTACATTTATAGAAGCTTGGCCTGCTATGTTAATCTATGGCAGAGTCTTAGTCTGGAAATTTGAGGGGCTACAGCTAGGACCCCAAATGAGTCCGGGGGCCATATTTGGCCCAGAGGTAGGGGGGTCCTTCCTTTACCACCCCAAACATTTTGGGGTTTGTTAGCTCAAAATTTCCTGATCAACTTTTTCTAGGGCCCCTTGAGAGTATGTGGCCCCCGGGCCATACGGCACAGCAGGGAGTGCTGGATACCATTGGACTATTCTGCGGTGGTCAGCTAAAGTCTACCCCAATGCAGGTCCCTGTGAAAATAAAGCATTGGCCCCAAACAAATGTATGTGCCAAATTTGGTGCCCCTGAGCACCGTGGTTCGGCTACCACAGGGCCCTACATTTAAGCTAGCCTGGCCCATTATGTTAATCTATGGTGCAGCCGCGATCAGGAATTTGAGGGGCCACAGATCGGGCCCCAAATTAGTCCAGAGGCCCAGAGGTAGGGAAGGTCTTCCTTTAACACCTCTACATTTTTGAGGTCGCTAGCCTGAAGTTTTATGGTCAGCTTTTTAGGGGGCCCCTTGGGAGTGTGTGGCCCTCGGCCACTAATGCGGAGTGGGGATTGGTGAGTACTGCAGGAATCTCTGGACTCTTAGCTATTTAACAATATTTGCAGAGCCTGGCTCTGCAGTTCCTATGTCCTGCGGTGGTTGGGCAAATTCCACCCCCATGAAGGTTCTCATGAAAATTAAGCATTGGCCCCAAAAAAATTTTGTGGCCCCTGGGGGTCCTCTAGTAACCCTATACCAAGTTTGGTGCCCCTGGGCAACATCGTTCCGCTACCGTGGGGCCCTAGATTTAGGCTAGTTTGGCCTAGCCTATGGTAATATATGGCGCAGTAGGGAATTTTGGAGGGGCCACAACGTGGGCCCCAAACATGTTCAGGGAACCTGGACTCTTTCAGGGCCTGGGCTGTGGCCCCCTCAAATTCCCACCCCCATCAGAGTCATGGATTAACATAGCGGGCCAATGTACCATAAATTTAGTGCCCTGTGGTACCCAAATCACGGGGGGATATGGTCACCAAACTTGGTACAGGGATACTAGCTGACCCCTAGGTGGCTAGGGGCCTCAAACGTGGCAGGGGCCACATGCTTTTTTTAGGACCTTAATTGTTACAGGGACCTGCATAGGGGTCGATTTGGCTAACCACTATGGAATACAGGAACTGCAGAGCAGCGCTATACAGATACTGCTGAATAGCTAAGAGTCCAGCTAAGAGTCCAGGGATTCCTGCAATATCCAGCACTCCCCGCTGCATGGTACGGGCCGAGGGCCGCAAACTCTCAAGTGGCCCTGGAAATAGCTCGGGCCCCAAATTAGTCTGGGGGGCCATATTTTGCACGGAGGTAGGGGAGGGCTCCCTTTACCAAGCATTTTGGAGTCGCTAGCCCAAAATGTACTGGTCAACTATTTCCAGGGCCACTTGAGAGTTTGCAGCCCTCGGCCCGTACCATGCAGCGGGGAGTGCTGGATACACTGGCCCTCTTTTGAGAGTGGGGCCCCTCTAGGGCCCCACTCTCAAGGGGCCCTAGAAAAATGGTACATTGGCCCGTTATGTTAATCCATGACTCTGATGGGGGTGGGAATTTGAGGGGGCCACAGCCCAGGCCCTGAAAGAGTCCAGGTTCCCTGAACATGTTTGGGGCCCACGTTGTGGCCCCTCCAAAATTCCCTACTGCGCCATATATTACCATAGGCTAGGCCAAACTAGCCTAAATCTAGGGCCCCACGGTAGCGGAACGATGTTGCCCAGGGGCACCAAACTTGGTATAGGGTTACTAGAGGACCCCCAGGGGCCACAAAATTTTTTTGGGGCCAATGCTTAATTTTCATGAGGACCTTCATGGGGGTGGAATTTGCCCAACCACCGCAGGACATAGGAACTGCAGAGCCAGGCTCTGCAAATATTGTTAAATAGCTAAGAGTCCAGAGATTCCTGCAGTACTCACCAATCCCCACTCCGCATTAGTGGCCGAGGGCCACACACTCCCAAGGGGCCCCCTAAAAAGCTGACCATAAAACTTCAGGCTAGCGACCTCAAAAATGTAGAGGTGTTAAAGGAAGACCTTCCCTACCTCTGGGCCTCTGGACTAATTTGGGGCCCGATCTGTGGCCCCTCAAATTCCTGATCGCGGCTGCACCATAGATTAACATAATGGGCCAGGCTAGCTTAAATGTAGGGCCCTGTGGTAGCCGAACCACGGTGCTCAGGGGCACCAAATTTGGCACATACATTTGTTTGGGGCCAATGCTTTATTTTCACAGGGACCTGCATTGGGGTAGACTTTAGCTGACCACCGCAGAATAGTCCAATGGTATCCAGCACTCCCTGCTGTGCCGTATGGCCCGGGGGCCACATACTCTCAAGGGGCCCTAGAAAAAGTTGATCAGGAAATTTTGAGCTAACAAACCCCAAAATGTTTGGGGTGGTAAAGGAAGGACCCCCCTACCTCTGGGCCAAATATGGCCCCCGGACTCATTTGGGGTCCGAGCTGTAGCCCCTCAAATTCCCAGACTAAGACTCTGCCATAGATTAACATAGCAGGCCAAGCTTCTATAAATGTAGAGCCCAAACCACGGGGGTTCAGGGCACCATACTTGGCAAACTTATACTAGAGGACCTCCAGTAGCCACACACATTTTTTGGGGGCAATGCCTAATTTTCACAGAGACTGGCATTGTGATCGAGTTTGGCCAAATATTGCAGAACATAAGTAATGCAAAGCCCGCTTTACGGGTAATATCGGATAGCTAAGACTATGGGGATTAACTACTTGTCGACCAGGGCATAGCCCAATGATGGCTACAGCGTGGTCGGCCTATTCTGGGAGGGCGTACAGAGACATCCGAATCGCGCTTCCCACGGATTGTGTTAAAGGGCCAACGACAGGGGCCATTTACCATGTGATCGCTCCATCCAATGACAGAGCGATCATTTGTCAACAGAACGCTGCATGTCTGGTTTAGCTCTCTCTTCGCACGCTGTACACACCGATGGGCACCGCCCCTACCTCATCCATGCCCATCTCTGCCTCATCCATGCCCATCTCTGCCCTATTTATGCCCACCTGTGTCTCATGCCCATCTGTGTCTAAATCATGCCAATGAGTGCCTCCTCATTTGTGCCTCATCAGTGTGTCCCTCATCATGCAGCCTGTATCCCCCTGTCATTCAGCCTCTTTCCCCGCCGTCATTCAGCCCCTGTCCCTGCCGTCTTCCACCCTGTGTCCCCGCCGTCATGCAGTTCATGTCCCCCCGCCGTAATTTGGCCTGTGTCGGTGCCTCCGTCAGAGTCCTCCTTTACATCCAGTGTGTCTCTGTCAGAGTCCTCCTTTACATCCAGTGTGTCCCTGTCAGAGTCCTCCTTTACATCCAGTGTGTCCCTGTCAGAGTCCTCCTTTACATCTAGTGCTTCCCTATCAAAGTCCCCCTTTACATCAGTGTCCCAGTCAGAGTCCCCCTTTACATCAGTGTCCCCGTCAGAGTTCCCCTTTACATCAGTGTCCCCGTCAGAGTCCCCCTTTACATCCAGTGTCCCCGTTAGAGTCCTCCTTTACATCAGTGTCCCCGTCAGAGTTCCCCTTTACATCAGTGTCCCCGTCAGAGTCCCCCTTTACATCCAGTGTCCCCGTCAGATTCCCCCTTTACATCCAGTGTCCCCGTTAGAGTCCTCCTTTACATCAGTGTCCCTATCAGAGTGCCCCGTTATGTGTCCCAGTCACATAGCTCCTTTATGACCCACGGTCAGAGTGCCCTTTTATTATTGCAGTCAGCGTGCCCCTTTAGTATTTCAGAGTGCCCCTTTAATGTGTCCCATATGAGTACTGATCGTAGTATTTCAGGGTGCCCCTTTAATGTGTCCCATATGAGTACTGATCATAGTATTTCAGAGTGCCCCTTTAATGTGTGCCATATGAGTTATATATAGCTATATATATATATAGTAACTATCTATATATATATATATATATATATACTATATATATATATATATATATATATATACACACTATATATATATATATATATATATATATATATATATATATATATATATATATATATATATATATATACTATATATATATATATATATATATATATATATATATATATATATATATATACATACTATATATAGTATATATATATATATATATATATATATATATATATATAAATATACTATACTATATATATACTATAATATACTATATGAGTACTGATCATAGTATTTCAGGGTGCCCCTTTAATGAGTTATATATAGCTATATATAGTAACTATATATATATATATATATATATATATATATATATATATATATATATATATATATATATATATATATATATATATATATATATATATATATATACACTATATATATATATATATAGTATATGTATATATATATATATATATATATATACATACAATATATAGTATATATATATAATATATATATATATACTATACTATATATATATACTATAATATACTATACTACTATAATATATATAATATAATATACTATATATAGTATATGCATAGTATATATATAGTATAGTGTATATATATATATATATATATACACTATATATACTATAATATACTATATAATATACTATACTACTATAATATATATATATATATAATATAATATACTATATATATATATATATATATATATATATATATATACACACACACTATATATATATATATACTATATATATATATATATACTATATATATATATATATATATATATATATATATATATATATATATATATAATATACACTATATATATATACTATATATATATATATATATATATATATATATATATATATACTATATATATATATATATATATAAAACTATATATATATATATATATATATATATATATATATATTAGTTACATATAGCGAGTTAGAATGTTCATATGTGTAATCATCGTACAGAGCGAGTTAGAATCTGACATTAGATTCTTCCCCGCTCTGTCTCTCGTCGGATTGTGCCCCCGACGGACTGCGCACGCGCCAACCCCAGCCGATCAGCTGTTCTGACAGGGTGACGTCACTTACGGAGCATGCGCAGTCCGACCCGGGCATTATCCGACGGAGGGCATTCCTCGACACGACACCGGAACTCTGCTTTAACCACTTAAGCCTCGGAAGATTTTACCCCCTTCCTGACCAGGGCCTATTTTGCGATTCGGCACTGTGTGATTTTAACAGACAATAGCGCAGTCGTGTGACGCTGTACCTAAACTAATTTGATGTCCTTTTTTTCCCACAAACAGAGCTTTCTTTTGGTGGTATTTGATCACCTGTGCGATTTTTTCATCATGCGCTATAAACAAAAAAAGAGCGACAATTTTGCAAAAATAACAATATTTTTCAAATTTTTTAATATGAAATTCCCCCCCAAAAAATTGTAAAATTCTAAATTTTTTAACATTTTCGGCCAATTTGTTTTCTGCTACATATGTTTGGTAAAAAAAATCGCAAAAAGCGTATTTTGATTGGTTTGCGCAAAAGTTATTGCGTTTACTAACTAAGGGAAAGATTTTTGTCATTTTTGTTGTTTCTTTTTTTTAACGAGTAATGGCGGCGATCTGCGTTTTTTTTTGCGGGACTGCGACATTGCGGCGGACAGATCGGACCCTTGACTGACATTTTTGACACTTTTGGGGGGTACCAGTGACATTACTACAGTAATCAGTGCTATACATATGCACTGTTACTGTAAAAATGACACTGGCAGTGAAGGGGTTAACTTTTTTTGAGAGGGAGGGGTTAAGTGTGTCCCTAGGGGAGTGCTTCTAACTGTGATTGGTTGTGGCTTGATGTGTAAGAACAATGATCAACGGTCCTACATAGCAGAACCGTATGATCTCAATTCTTACACAGGGGAGAATGACAGGCGGCTTTGTTTACGCTAGCCGCCTGCCTTTCTCCCGCTGTAACGGACATCGGGTCCGCCGGGCACACGCGCGCGCGGGGGGGGGGGGTCCGTGAGCGAGTGGGAGCGGGAGCGCGCCTCCGGCGGCGCGCGCTCGCTCCCTAGAGCCTCACAGGCTAGCGACGTAGTACTACATCGCTTTGCCTGTGAGGGGCTGACTGCCGACGTAAATCGTCGTTAGGCAGTCGGCAAGTGGTTAAGATCAAGTTTCGTTCTTACCCTCCGGAAAGGTTCTTTCCTTCCAACTTGCGCCTGTCCCCAGACTGCTTACAGGGTCTTTTCGGGGCGGTGAAAGACCTGTTACTTCAAGGAGTGATTGTCCAGGTTCCGAAATCAGAACATTTTCAGGGGTTTTACCCAAACCGGTTTCCAGTTCCCAGGAAGGAAGGCGAGGTGCGTTCAATTCTGGACCTCAAGGCGCTGAATTGCTTTGTGCGGGTGCAGAAGTTCAGAATGGAGTCCAGTTGCAGTGGTGGCATCCCTGCATCTGGGGGATTTTCTTGCCTCTATCGACATCAAGGATTCTTACCTTCAAATTCCAATATGTGCCGGTCACCAGCGCTTCCTCCGCTTTGCCGTGGGAGAGGAGGATTATCAGTTTGTGGCGTTACCCTTTGGTCTCGCCTCCGCTCCTCAGGTTTTCCCGAAAGTGTTGGCCCCGGTGCTAGCATTGTTACATCAGCGGGGAATTCTGTACTGGGCTACTTGGACGACCTCCTTCTGCGAGTGGAGTCTCCTACTGCTCTGGTGGAAAACCTGGAGATCACAATACAAACTCTGAGGGAGTTTGGCTGGATTCTGTATTTTCAGAAGTCTGCTCTGGTTCTGTCCACAAAGCTGGACTATCTGGGTCTTACTCTGGACTTGGCCTTAGCCAGAGTGCTCCTTCCTCTGGAAAAACTCCAGAAACTGCAGGCTGCAATTTGTCTCCTGCTGTCCAGAAAGTGGTCATCCCTCCGGACTTGCATGCGGGTGCTGGGCCTGATGGTGTCTACCTTCGAGGCGGTTCCGTTTGCACAGTTATATTTGAGGTCCCTGCAAAGGGAGATTCTGGGCAAATGCGACAAGACTCCGCAGTTTCTGGACAATCAGATCCAGCTGAGCCAGGGAACAAAAGGGTCCCTGATATGGTGGCTTCGTTCTCCGGCGCTTTGGCTGGGTAAATCCTTCTTCCCATTGTATTGGACAGTGGTCACCACTGATGCCAGCCTGTCCAGGTGGGGAGGTGTCATCGGCAGAAATTCTGCTCAGGGGGTCCGGAGACTGGAAAGGTCCAGACTACCGATCAATGTCCTGAGCGATCAGACTGTGCCTGAAACATTAGATGGATTGTCTTCAAGAATGTCCAGTGCGCATTTAATCAGACAATGCCACCGCCTTGGCTTATGTCAATAACCAGGGGGGCACAAGAAATGTCCTGGCGGCTCTGGAGGTAGCTGGCATTCTAAGGTGGGCAGAATGTTTTGTTCCAGTCCTCATTCCAGTGCACATTCCAGGGGGTGGAAAACTGGCAGGTGGATTACCTCATTCTGCAGGCGTTGGACCAAGGGGAGTGGTCCCTTCATCTGGAGGGGTTTCATCAGTTGTGTCTCCAGTGGGGCATTCCCAAGGTGGATCTGTTGGCGTCACAGCTCAACAGAAAGGTGCAGAGGTTTGTGGCACGATCACGGGATCCTCTGGCAGATGTCACAGATGCGCTGGTGGCCCCGTGAGGTCAGAATCGTCTGATTTACTCTTTTCCTCCTCTCAAGCTTCTGCCAAGGCTTCTTCGCAGGATCGAGGCAGAAGGGATTCCGGTCACCTTAGTTGCCTCAGACTGGCCTCGCCGGGCTTGGTACGCCGATCTGGTTGCCGACATTCCTTGGAAATTTCCTCTCAGGGAGTATCTGCTGCCCCAAGAGCCAAATTTCCATCCTGCTTTACAGTTGCTGGCTTTGATGGCTTGGCTGTTGAACGCCAGGTGCTGAAGGATAGAGGTTTGTCTGATTCGGTGATTCCAACGCTGTTGAAAGGTAGAAAATCTACTTCTAGGAAGATCTACCATCGTACATGGAAGATGTACATCGCGTTGTGTGAGTATCTTGAGGCTCATCCTGGCTCTTTTTCGGTGGCTCAGATCTTGACCTTCCTTCAATAGCGGGTTGAGCAGAAACTGGCCTTGAGTACTATCAAGGGCCAGGTGTCGGTCTTGGCGGTCTTCTTTCAACAGTCCTTGGCCAAACACTCCCTGGTGCATACTTTTCTTCAGGGAGTTCTGCGCTTGGCTCCTCCAGTGCGGTCTCTGTTGCCACCTTGGGACCTTAATTTGGTGCTCTCAGTCCTCCAGAAGCCTCCTTTTGAGAATCTTCGGGAGATTCCCCTGCTTGCGCTGTCCCAGAAGGTGTTTTTTTTTTTGGTGGCTATCACTTCTGCATGCAGGGTGTCAGAATTGGCGTCAGAATCCTGTCGTTCACCTTACTTGGTGGTTCACAGAGATAAGGTGGTTCTTCGCCCCTGTCTGTCATTACATCCAAAGGTTGTCTCTGATTTTTATTTGAATGAAGACATGGTGTTGCCATTCCTGTGTCCTAAGCCAAAACATCCAAAGGAAATTGCTTTGCATGCCTTGGATGTGGTCTGGGCAATTAGGGTGTACCTGGCAGCTATGGAGTCATTTAGGAAGTCAAACTCACTATTGGTGCTCTCGGATGGGCCTCGGAAAGGGCTGTCCGATTCCTCTGCGACCATTTCCAGATGGATCAGACAGACAGTGATTCAGGACTATTCCATCAAGGGTCAGGTTCCTCCTTTCCCTGTCAAGGCGCACTCTACTCGGGCACTCAGTGTCTCCTGGACCTTCTGTCATCAGGCGTCAGTGATGCAGGTTTGCAAGGCAGCCACCTGGACGTTGGTTCTATAAAAGTGGAAGTTCCATAAAGTGGATGTGTTGGCATCTGCGGATGCTTCCTTTGACTGCAAGGTTTTGCTGTTTAGAGGACATGGTCCTCTTTGAGGGTGTATTGTTTTTTTCAGGCGGGTTCCAGTTGTTTTGGTTGAGCCCCTGTTTATCTGGCTGGCTAAAGTTTAGCCTTGGGAATCTATTTTTTGCTGTTCCCACCCCTCATGTTTTACCACCGGAGGATTTTGCTGTCTTATGTCTGGGCCACTTTTTGCGATGCGGCACTGTGCGAATTTAACTGACAATTGCGCGGTCATGCAACGCTATACCCAAACAAAATTGACGTCCTTTTTTTCCCACAAACAGAGCTTTCTTTTGGTGGTATTTGATCACCTGTGCGATTTTTACTTTTTGCGCTATAAACAAAGAAAGAGCGACAATTTTGAAAAAATAACAATATTTTTCACATTTTTTTATATGAAATTCCCCCCCAAAAAATGTAAAAATCAAAATTTTTTAACATTTTAGGCCAATTTGTTTTCTGCTACATATTTTTGGTAAAAAAAATTGCAATAAGCATATTTTGATTGGTTTGCGCAAAAGTTATTGCGTTTACTAACTAAGGGAAAGATTTCTGTCGTTTTTGGTGGGTTTTTTTTAACGAGTAATAGCGGCGATCTGCAATTTTTTTTGCGGGACTGCGACATTGCGGCGGACAGATCGGACCCTTGACTGACATTTTTGACACTTTTGGGGTTACCAGTGACATTACTGCAGTAATCAGTGCTATACATATGCACTGTTACTGTAATAATTACACTGGCAAGGAAGGGGTTAATTTTTATTGGAGAGGGAGGGGTTAATGTATGCCTGGTGCTTACTGACGTGTGTGGGGGGAGTTGACCGAGTGATACAGGGACAGATCAGATGTTCAGCTATGCTGAACCCTGCAATCTGACCCTGCCTGTCACATAGGAGATCCGCCCGCTTGTGTTTACACAAGCAGGCGGATCTCCACACTAGATCCCCGACGATCGGGGAAGAGCAGTGGCGATTGCTGCTTCTCCTCCCCTGGCCCGACTCCCGCTGTGACTGAATACAGCGGGAGCGAGCCTCCGGCGGCGGGCACGCGCCGCCGAGAAGGGGGAGTGTCTGCCGACGTAGGTCTACGTCGCCAGACCTACAAGAGCCACTCTGCCGCAGTACAGCTCTAGTGAGCAGACGGCAAGTGGTTAACACTGCTCCCAATGGTTATGAAGATCAGGAGCTGTGTCTGTCAATGAACGAAGGAGAAAATGGGATTTTTGACTTACCGTAAAATCCATTTCTCTGATTTTCATTGACGGACACAGCATCCACCCCTCTGTGGAGTTGTAATTCTTCTGACACTGCTTGTAACAGAACTGAGTACCTATAGCAGAGAGAGGGAGTATACCCCCTGGGACTGCCCATAGGTGTAGCCAGACTTTTTTTTCCGCCTAGTGTCCTACTCCTGTAGGGGGCAGTATAACCCAACGGTTAAGAAGATCAGGAGCTGTGTCTGTCAATGAACATTAGAGAAATGGTTTTAAGGTAAGTCAAAAATCTCACTTTTAGCCCTTAAAGGCCCATTCCCACCATTGCGATGCATTAGTGCTTGTACTTTGAAGTGCTTCAATGTGAGTTGCCAGGACTTTTTTCAGCAGGAATGTGGGGGAACGCAGTTCTGGGACCTCCAGCACAGAATGTATGCAATGGCAAGGGGTACTAGAGTGTGCTGGAGGGTCTATTGATGCTAGCTGCTGGGGGATCTATGATCAGAGGGTCAGGGGGGGGGTCTATTGTTGTGGGAGTTCTAGTGTTGCTGGGGAGGTTTATTGTGGCTGGTGGAGATAAAATAGGGGACGGTGCTTGAAGGTGGGTAGGAGGCAGAAACAAGGGGTGATTCGGAAGGGGGAGTACCTGCACCTATTTCCCAAGAAAAAAAGCCCTGTGCGGTGCATTAGGGCAGCCCATTCAAAATAAGTGGGCTGCCAATGCACCAAAAATGATGCATGCCGTACAGGGGTTGCAATTGCAACCGGGCCCCATGCTCTAGGGGGCCTGTGTGCTCCCCTGTACACCTGGATAGGAGGAGGGGTGGGGGCAGCATGTAGAAAAATCACTGTCCTCCTTTGTCCTCCTGTAGCTGCAGGAGGAAAATGGAGGAGATTGGTTCCTCTGTATGCGGCCCCCACCACTCCTCCTATCCAGGTCACTTGTGTTCTGCTGTCTCTGGGGGCCCCTGTGTGCTCCCTGATCCCCACCCCCCTACTGTGCTGCCCCCCCCCCCCACTTTGCTCTGCTCCCTCTCCTGCCGGCTGTTGCGGGGGATGTGTCACAATAGAGAACCAGGAAGGGGTCGTTAAATATGTAATTTACTGCTCCTTCCTTTTCTGAATGGACAGAGTCATAGTCAGTGACATTGTAAAAAAATAAAATAAAATGATAAAAAATAATACAATTAAAATACCAAAAAATAAAAACTACTGACACCAGTGGGTGAACTTCCAGGATCGCAAAGGTCAAACTTGCAACTGGGCCCTGGCATTCCACCACCGTGGGGAGGCCCCAAGGTGACAGGAAGGGGGCCCACTGCAGAACTTGTGAAAGGGTCCTGCTGCAGGACCGTAATAAAGGGCCCCGCCACAAGAGTAAAGGGCCCCAGGATCAGTGGGAAGAGCCCCAGGCTTGAAGGGAAGGGCCAGGGCCAGGGGAGCCCTTTATGGTTTCTTGCACCGGGGCCCTGAAGGTTCTAGTTACGCCTCTGGTGCATGCATCATTTCTGGCAATGCACTGCACCCCTAATGCACGTAAGCTGGAGCGCAGGTCTGTTGGCAAGGTGAGAGTATAAGCTGAAGATCAGGCAACGCGTTCTCCTGATGAAAGAACTTTATTGATAAAGGGTACAGTGTGCAAGTTTTTTTTTTTTTTTTTTTAAAGCCCGTGGTGTGTGAAACACACTCAAAAGACTTAACACCCGGTGCATAAAAAAGTGCACACACGCAAACGTGGACACACAAAAAGTGCACAAGGCGTACACACATGGCCCTCCTCCGAAGAGGAAGGGCCCTGACCCTGATCCCCCGGGGCGCGAAGCTCCTGACAGGGACTGAGGTACTCACTTAGGTCCACCCAGCCGAAACCGGGCGGACCCCATTCTTCAGGGGGACTGCCGAAACAGCCCACCCCGAGTACTAGGTAGGGCTCCCCCGAAGGGAGACCCCATGGGAGAGGGCGAACTAAGCCAAAAGGCCATATCCACCCCCTCCCAAGACTTACAGGGCAGGCCCGAGGACCTACGCCATCAAAGTCGTGCAAGTGCTCAACCAAAAAAAGGGACAAACGTGACACACAACAAAGAAAAACAGAGTGGGGAAAGGGGAAGTGGAGAAGTGCAGGGTAGTGCCAAAGTGAAAAACCTTGGCAGGCCCCCCGGCCAGGAATAAAAAATTCCTCTGGTGTTGGCCAAAAGGCCTACCCCAAGAGGCAGGTGCTTGAAAAAGTGTGATGGTGCAGTGACCAAGGTGCCACAAAACTCAGGTGAGCTGCCCCTCACCAGTGAGATTGAGGCACCCCTGGGCTGCCACCCCAGGGGCACGTACACCACGGGCTTTTTCGGTCTCAGCCCCCGGCCAGACCCAGTGTAGCCCTATCCCATCAGGAGGCATCAGAATTTTAGACAGCTTAGGGAGAACCTGCCTTCAACTGGGGACAAGCCTTTTGCAAGGCCAGATTCAACCCAGGAGGAAAGGTTCCCCCACCACCATCCGCCATTCCTTACCAATCACATCCAGGAGCAGTACTAACCGGAAAATTGGCGAAACCGGCTTTCCCGCTCCCTTCAAACTGACAGGGGCGGACCCATTCAAATCAGAAGGCAGCGGACCCATCCGGCTTTCTCTGACAGTGCCTACTTCCCGGTCCTCCAGTGACGTCCAGAGCGCCCCGGTTCATTTCAGCCCCTGCCGATACTAACCCTCAGGGTCCATACCAACTGATAAGAACAGATACTACACTTGATCTTAGCCAAAAGGCCGAGAAGGTACAGTGTGCAAGTTACAGCAGCTAAGGCAAGGTGAAGCCTTTCAGAGTGAATGACAACGCATGGCACCAACATTGCTGCATGTTGCAGTAACGTGTTTTACAATAGTGTGAACAGAACCTATGAGCTACAGCATGAGAAACTTTCACTAGCGAGGTTGTGCAATTGATCTGCCTCCATCACTCAATGTCAAGATTTAATTGCGTAGGAGAAGCAATTAGCGATTAATCCCCTTACATTCAGGGGAGGTGAAGATTAATTACTCAACAATTACTGATCTACAGTAGATGACTCATGGCTGATTTTCGCCCATTCAGCTATACCCAATGAGGGTAATCTCATCAGATTCATCTCTTAACCATCGCCCAGCAAACAATCGCGGCAGAACAAAGGAGAGATTTTTTGCACTAGAAGGATTTTATAAATCTCCGAGATTAAAATTGCCCGTGTAGCCCTTCCCATTCACACTTAAAGCTGAATTCCCAGTCTGCTTTCACTTAAAGCATAACTCCACTTTTGTTGATAAAAAAACATTCCCCTCTGGGTGATCTCTGTACATTACAAGGATTATAACAAACTTTGTTGCCGATTCCTATCTTTTGTTACTATGAAGAAATCATTGTTTGTTCCTCTGTGCTGAGTGAGTCTAATGGGAGTGGTTTCATAATTATCAATTAGCTGCAGGGCTCTAATGAGGAAATCTGCTGGGCCTGCATCCCTTTAGATGTGTTCCTATTGGGAGTATCTCACTAAAAAATACATTTTAGTTGCAGGGGATGCCAGAAATCTGACTTGTATCTTAGTGCAGACTTCTGGGAAAATTGGTGAGCCAATCACACAAGCAGGAAATGATGTTTCTGGGGGTGTGGTCAGTATACATTCTGTGTAAAGAACAGCTCCAGGGGGCCATATTGTATTGCATTTTCAGAAAATTACATCGGCTGCAGATTAAAAATTAAAGGTAATTTTTAATAACATTCAATTACAATATGATTAGTGTCACGCTATATTGTTTTTTCTTTATTTGCTTTTTTTCCCCACGAAAGTGAAGTTACCCTTTAAAAAAGTTAGTTTGGGCCAAACTGGGTGCTCAGGACAAATGCTCTGAGGAACCCCCCTGGGTCGTGCCAAGCTGGCCCAAACCAAAGTACCTTGTTTCCTTTAATAAAGAGGTTCTTAACCGCTTGCCGACCGCCGCAAGTAGATTTACTGCGGCGGTCAGCCCCTCACAGGCAGAGTGACGTTAATTAACGTCACTAGCCTGGGATGGTCTGGGGAGTGAGCGCGCGCCCGCGGAGGCGCGCTCCCGCTCCCGCGCGGTCACGGACCCCCCCGCGCGCGTGACTGGCGGACCCGATGTCCGCCGGTCACTCGGCGATCGTCGGGGGAGAAGGAGAAAGTCAGGCGGCTTGTGTAAACAAGCTGCCTGTCATTCTCCTCGGTGTAAAGACACTGATCACATGGATCTACTATGTAGATCCGTTGATCAGTGTCCTTACAGCTCAAGCCACAGCCAATCACAGTAAGAATCACGCCCCTAGGGACACACACAGCCCCTCCCTCCCAAATAAAGTTAACCCCTTCACTGCCAGTGTATTTTTACAGTAACAGTGCATATGTATAGCACTGATTACTGTAGAAATGTCACTGGTAACCCCAAAAGTGTCACAAATGTCAGTCAAGGGTCCGATCTGTCCGCCGCAATGTCGCAGTACCGCAAAAAAATCGCAGATCGCCGCCATTACGCGTTAAAAAAAAAAAACAACAAAAATGACAAAAATCTTTCCGTTTGTTAGTAAACGCGATAACTTTTGCGCAAACCAATAAAAATACGCTTTTTGCGATTTTTTTTTTTTTACCAAACATAGGTAGGATAAAACAAATTGGCCGAAAATGTTAAAAAATTTTGATTTTTACATTTTTTTTGGGGAATTTCATATAAAAAAATGTGAAATATTATAGCGCAAAAAGTAAAAAGCGCACAGGTGATCAAATACCACCAAAAGAAAGCTCTGTTTGTGGGAAAAAAAGGACGTCAAATTCGTTTAGGTACAGCGTCGCACGACCGCGCAATTGTCCGTTAAAGTCACACAGTGCCGAATCGCAAAATACCCCCTGGTCGTTTAGCAGCCAAATCCTCCGGGGCTTAAGTGGTTAAAGCGGAGTTCCACCCAAAAGTGGAACTTCCGCTTTAGGTGGTCCTAACCCCCTGACATGCCACATTTGGCATGTCATTTTTTTTGGGGGGGGGAGCGGGTACCTAGTTTTGACAGGTGCCCGCTCCCACTTCTGCTCGGAGCGCCGCGGCGCCCTGAGCGGAAGTTCTCCTCTCCCCCTCCCTCCCTGCAATCTTCTGGGACACGTCAGAGGTCCCAGAAGATTGGCGGCCAATCACGGCGCGTATCGCAACTCGCGCATGCGCAGTGCGTACCCGGCTGTGAAGCCGCAAACTGTCACAGCCGGGTGCCCACAGCAGTGATGCCGGCCCCGAGGGAGAGGATCGAGGCTTCGGGCAGCCGCATCGCTGGACCGTTGGACAGGTGAGTGAAATGGCTGGAACTCCGCTTTAAGTCCAACCCCCCCAAAAAATAGTTAACCACTTGCTGACAGCAATATGTATATATATGTCGTGGTTTGCAAGTGGTTTACCGGGATTATGGCTAAAGCTTTCAGCCATAACCCGGTATTGTTTTTTTCAGCCAGCGGCTGGCTCTCTCATGAGCCACTGGAGCACTTCCAGAAGCGTCGGGAGGGGAAGGGGGTAAGAATTGTTCTAGGAGAGCACATTTGGGGAGGTGTGCTAGGGGTGGTGATTTATGTGTTGGGAAGGGGGAAGAGGATTTGTGCTAGGAAGGGAAACTTTGTGCTATAAAAGTAATATGGTAGAGGCAAAATATTTTTTGGAAGGGGGGGGGGGGATTTTTGCCAGTAGGGATGATGGTATTTTTGCTAGAAGGGGAAATTTGCAGGGGGATTTGTGCTAGGATGAGGGATTGGGGGAGGGGAATTTGTGATGGAAGGGGAGATTTGGAGTGAAGGGGAGAGGATTTGTGCTTGGAGGGGAAATTTGAGGGGTAGAGGATTTGTGCTAGGCGGGGGAAGATTTTTTTCAGCCCTTTTTTTATAATGTGTGTTCAGGGCCGGGACAAGGGGTGGGCAAGAGGGGAAGCTGCCCTGGGCACTGTGGTATTATGTGAGGTGGGGGGGGGGGGGGCACCATGAGAAGATTGGGAGGGTATTTGTGTTGAGAAGGGGAATATGGGCGATGGCAGGGGGTAGGAATTGTTCTAGGATGGCACATTTGGAGAGGTGTACAAGGAGTGGTGATTTATGTTGGGAAGGGGGATGGGGGAAGAGGATTTGTGCTAGGAGTTGGAATTTGGGGGGTTTGTGCTATTAAAGTAATATGGTAGAGGGGAAATATTTTTTTGGAGGGGGGCTGTGTTAGTAGGGATGATGATGTTATTTGTGCTAGGATGGGGGATTAAGGGAAAGGAATTTGTGCTGGAAGGGGGGATTTGGAGTAAAGGGAAGAGGATTTGTGCTTGGAGGGGGACATTTTTTTTTTTTTGGTGGGGGGGATTTGTGCTTGGGGCATATAGGAAGAGAGGATTTGAGCTAGGTGATTTGGGGGTGAGCATGCAGATTAGTGCTTGATTTTTTTTTTTTTGGGGGGGGGGGGGGGATTTTCCCTGACACATGGTGCTCATACATCTTGGCAGGGGGCACAGTATGGCATGCTTACCCTTGGCTCTAGGTGACCTTGTCCCAGCACTGAGTGCGTTTTATGGGCGACACATGAGCAGAATTTTTGTTTTTTGGCTCCATAGACTTTAACCACTTCTGGACCGGAAGGTTTTCCCCCTTAATGACCAGGCCATTTTTTCCGATTTGGCACTACGTTACTTTAACTGACAATTGCGCAGTCGTGCGATGCTGTACCCAAAAATTTATGTCGTTTTTTTCCCCACATATAGAGCTTTCTTTTGGTGATATTTGATCACCTCTGCGGTTTTTATTTTTTGTGCTATAAATAATAAAAACAACAATTTTGGAAAAAAAATAAATAAATAAACAATTTTTATTTTCACAGCCAATAAAAAATATATTTTTTTTTCATCATTTTATGTCAATTTGTATTCTGCTACATATTTTTGGTAAAAAAAATCACAATAAGTGTATATTAATTGGTTTGCGCAAAAGTTATCGCGTCCACAAACTAAGGGATAGATTTATGGCATTTAAATTTTTTTTTTACTAGTAATGGCGGCGATCAGAAAATTTTTGCGACTGGGACTGCGACATTGCGGCGGACAGATTGGACCCCTAACAGACACTTTTGGGGGAACCAGTGACATTACTACAGAAATCAGTGCTAAAAAATATGCACTGTTACTGTACTAATGACACACTGGCAGGGAAGGGGTTAACACCAGGGGCGATCAAAGGGTTAGGTGTGTCCCTAGGGGGTGCTTTCTAACTGTGTGGGGGATGGACTTAGTAGATGAACACAGAGATCTGTGTTTCTGAATAGCGGGAGCACAGGATCTTTGTGTTCATCTGTGACAGAACAATGTAAACAAGGCAGACCGCCATTCTGTCTCTATGGGGAGCGATCGTGGGACATCGCATCCGCCGGACATGCTGATTGGCTCCCCCTCTGGCCAATCAGCGCGCGCGCGCCCCCACTGGCTATTACACGAAACGACGTACAGGTACTCAGAGCCGATCTGCAGCGGTAAAAGTGCGGCGGCTGGTTGGTAAGCGGTTAAAATGGGAGTTTCTGAAAAGAAAAAACAAATTTTTAAGAATTTTTTAGGCTCTTCTAGTAAAGTCTATTGAGCCAAAAATGCACGATATTCTCCAAGTACTTTTACAAACTTCACAATGCAGCTAACAAGCGACACAACGCTCAGGTGTGAAGGTCCCTTTGGGAATAATGGGATTCTTCATCTGGAGCATCTGGGAATGGTGCAACACAATGCTCAGGTGCGAATAGGGGGGCGGGGGGGGGGGGGGTAGACATGACTGCCTGTGAACACAATGAGCGAATCATCAGGTTGTGACTCACTACATAAGGCATGCAGACATGTTTGGGATGTTCGGTTATTTTTCTAAAGAATATTAGAATGAGGAAGACGTACTGTGTGATCAGACGCTGACTGTAGGATGATTGTCGGTGACGGCGGGGTTGCAGCATCTCAGAGTACATTGCAGAATTTACAGAGAAAAATTAGAAACCTCCACCTGTCTGTGAAAACACCTCATTCAAGGATAGAAGTCAGGGGAAAATTACCTTTGTGTAAGAAAAAAAAAAAAAAATTGGGGAAGAATCTGGCCTTTTTCTGACACTTTTGTTTATGTAGCACCAGTGGCGGCCCGTCCATTGGGGGCGGAAAGATCGGACCCCTAACTGACATTTTTGACACTTTTGGGGGGACCAGTGACATTACTACAGTAATCAGTGCTATAAATATGCACTGTTACTGTAATAATGACACTGGCAGGGAAGGGGTTAACAACAGGGGCGATCAAAGGGTTAAATGTGTACCTAGGGGGTGCTTTCTAACTGTGTTGGGGCCAGACTTGGTGGACGGAAACAGGGCTCCTGTGTGCCGAGATAACAGGAACACAGGAGCCCTATTTCAATCAGTGACAGATGAGCGGTGTGCTGTGTTTTCAACGGCACACCGCCTTCTGTCAGTCCCTGCAGCGATCGCCGAACCCGGTGCTTAGCTGCAGGGCTAGAGAGCGGGCGCGCAATCATGCCGGCGGCGGCGCCCACCCAGGAGCCAACATGCCCATACGTTGGTTTGCGCAGGAGAGCCAGCCTGACGCAGTATATCTGCAGTGGCTGGTCTTTAAGTGGTTAAAATTGCACATACTCGTGCAATGAAGACAAACAATGTAAATTTTACTATCCATAGGCAACACTTTTAAAGCCTTTACAGGTGACCACTATAGATTTACAGAGGAGGTCTGGTGCTAGAATTACTGCCCAGGATCTGACGTTCATGGCGATACCTCACATCTGTGGAACAATCGCTGTTTGCGCACGTGCGGTACCTATGCGCACATTCTCCTTTGGGGCACTTTTTTTTCTTACACTGTTGCTTTAATTTTTTTGGATAATTTTTATTGCTGTTACAAGGAATGTAAATATCCTTTGTGACAGCAATAGGCATGTGACAGGGATTTTTTTTTGGAGAGATTGTATAGACCCCAGATCCCTGCTCTGCCCTTAACCTCTTTCGGACCTCCCGCCGCAGATAAACTGCGGCAGGCTGGCCCTCCTGGGCGAACCGATGTAGCCCTACGCTACGCTAGCGGGGAGCGCACGCTGCTGGCGGTGAGCTCTTGCCCCCACTTGGCAGCTGGGACTTCGATGCACGGGGTTGGCGGCTCCGATCGTTCCCCGCTAAGAGAGAAGAACGGTCGGCTGTTGTAAACACAGCTGACCGTTCTTCTCCCTGGGATGATCACAGAGCGCCTGTGATCCTTCTATATAGGATCACAGGTCTCTATGGTCATTTCACAAGCCCAACCCCCATACAGTTAGAATTACTCCCATAGGCTCACATTTAACCCCTTGATCACCCACAGTGTTAACCCCTTCCCTGCCAGTGTAATTATTACAGTAACAGTGCATAGTTTTAGCACTGATTACTGTAGTAATGTCACTGTTACCCCCAAAAGTGTCAAAAATGCCAGTTAGGGGTCCGATCTGTCCGCCGCAATGTTGCAGTCCCGCTAAAAATCACAGATCACCGCCATTACTAGTAAAAAAACAATAAGAATGACATAAATCTTTCCCGTAGTTAGTAGACGTGATAACTTTTGAGACAAATCAAAATAAGCTTATTTTACCAAAAATATGTAGCAGAAAACAAATTGGCCTAAAATATTAAAAAATGTTTATTAATAAATAAATAATTTTTTTTTTGGGAATGTTATATAGCAGAAAGTGGAAAATATTGTTTTTTTTTTTGTTTATAGCGCAAAAAAAATAAAAATTGCAGAGGTGATCAAATATCACCATAAGAAAGCTCTATTTGTGGGGAAAAAAGGACGTCAATTTTACAGTATTTAGGTACAGCGTCAATTGTTTGTTAAAGTAACGCAGTGCCAAATTGCAAAAAAATGGCCTGGTCATTAAGGGGGAAAATTTTCCGGTCCAGAAGTGGTTAAAAGCATTCAAAACACCAATTTTTTTGGGTTTTTTTTTAATGCCTTTTCATTTTTAATCATGGCGCCTTGGCCAGGCGATGCGAAGTGCAAGGCTCAGGGGGACCCCCTGAGAAGGATTAAAGTCTAAAAGAACGTATCCCGGCCGGGGAAAAGGATCAGTAATCCGGTGTTCCGTGAGAATTACCTACCCCGTGAGAATTACCTACCCCTCGTCACTTCCGGCCAGGAACAGCTGAGCAGCGCAGCAGTGCGCATGCTCACAGGGCCGGATACCTAAAGGGACAACAGAGGAGCAGACTAGTGCGCATGCGCACTAGTATGGAAATAGCACGGTGTACCGTTGAAAAAACCTACCCACGCGGCGGTTAAATAAAACAGCGGGGCTGCAATACGAATCATCTCCGCTCGTGTGCCTGTCACTTCCCTGATCTCGGCAAGTAAATATAAAAGCGGCTGGCGTCTCCGTGATTTATGTTTACATACACCCGCCGCCGCTTTTATATTTAGTTGCCGAGATCAGGGAAGTGACAGCCACACGAGCGGAGATGATTCGTATTGCAGCCCCGCTGTTTTAATGTAAGCGCTGCATTACATACAGTGCCGTGAACCGCAAGTGACGAGGGGTAGGTTTTTCTCACGGGTAGGTAATTCTCACGGAACACCGGGTTATCAGAGGGAGCTCCGTGAGCTGCTTCTGCTCACATGCCCGGTCGGCCACGCCCCTCAATAATGGCGCCTTGGTAAACCGGAAGTTATATCAGGTCATTGCTTCCAGGTTACCATAGCCCAGAGCCGATCAAAGCTGATCCAGTCTTTGTTCGGCTGTCTGGCGGACGCGTCGGCTGGTCGTTCGGGTCTCCTGGTGAGACGGGAGAGCCGGAGCAAGCCGGGGGAGGGTGACTACTTGTAATAGCAATCGAGCGGCTACTTAACCGATCCGATTGCTATTACAAGACAGCCAATCGCCGGCTCAAAAAATGGTAGCTGGAGGCTGCAGGCATCATCCTGCCCAGTGATATATGGGTACGTTGCTGGTCGTTAAGTGGTTAAAGGCATAAAAGCGTAGTACCAGACGTGAGCATATATTTTATGTAAATGCGTTGGTATTAACCAGTGGTGAACACTGAGTGTGCCACACGTGCCGCCTATCCTTCCTCCCCTCCTCCCCCATTGCCACTTGATGGCAACTCTCAGCTGTCAAAATGACAGCTGGGAGTTGCTGTGCAAATCTGGCAGCTGTAATAGCAGACCCTGTCAAAATATAGACTCTGACACAGCCAAGGGAATTCCATCATCACCAACATTTTTCTGGTGGTATAGCCCTTTAAAATAACCTTTGCCAAATTCCAAAATCCCTGCTGCCTGGTTCAGTAACTTTACCAACACATGCCATGCGGCAGATTCAGGTACTTCCTTATAGCGCCTATATGTAGGAAATTAAAAAAAGAATTTCCTTTAGATCATAGACAATGAAAGTGGAGGTTTTGAAGGCCAACTCTAAGTTGGAGTACAGAGACAGTCAGAGTGCCTGTCTCTGTACACAGTGCAGCACTGGTTGTTAAGGAGGCTGTCAGCTTCACAGCCTACAGCCTCCTAACAACCAGTGATACAGGGCGGAGCCTGATGGGGAAGTTGAGACACTAGATTCCTATCAGGTCAGCTCCCCCTTGTGATTGACAGCAGGCAGTGTGCAGATGCTATAACCAATATACAACCATACATGTTTTTAACTAATAAAAATTCCAATAAGTGTATATTTATTGGTTTATGTGAAAGTTATAGCATCTACAAACTATGGGATAGATACTGGAATTTTTATTTATTTTATATTTAATTTTTAATATTAATATATTTTATTAATTAATTTTTATGAATATTAATATTTTAATATTTATATTATATTTTATTTTACATTACTAGGTGGTCAGCGGCTTATAATGGGGTTTATTTTATATTACTAGGTGATCAGCGACTTAAAATGGGGTTTATTTTATATTACTAGGTGGTCAGCGACTTATAATGGGGTTTATTTTATATTACTAGGTGATCAGTGACTTATAATGGGGTTTATTTTATATTACTAGGTGGTCAGCGACTTAAAATGGGGTTTATTTTATATTACTAGGTGGTCAGCGACTTATAATGGGGTTTATTTTATATTACTAGGTGATCAGCGACTTATAATGGGATTTCTTTTATATTACTAGGTGATCAGCGACTTATAATGGGATTTCTTTTATATTACTAGGTGGTCAGCGACTTATAATGGGGTTTATTTTATATTAATAGGTGATCAGCGACTTATAATGGGATTTATTTTATATTAATAGGTGATCAGCGACTTATAATGGGATTTATTTTATATTACTAGGTGATCAGCGACTTATAATGGGATTTCTTTTATATTACTAGGTGGTCAGCGACTTATAATGGGATTTATTTTATATTACTCAGTGGTCAGCGACTTATAATGGGATTTATTTTATATTACTAGGTGATCAGCGACTTATAATGGGGTTTATTTTATATTAATAGGTGATCAGCGACTTATAATGGGGTTTATTTTATATTACTAGGTGGTCAGCGACTTATAATGGTATTTATTTTATATTACTAGGTGATCAGCGACTTATAATGGGGTTTATTTTATATTAATAGGTGATCAGCGACTTATAATGGGATTTATTTTATATTACTAGGTGATCAGCGACTTATAATGGGGTTTATTTTATATTACTAGGTGGTCAGCGACTTATAATGGGATTTATTTTATATTAATAGGTGATCAGCGACTTATAATGGGATTTCTTTTATATTACTAGGTGATCAGCGACTTATAATGGGATTTCTTTTATATTACTAGGTGATCAGCGACTTATAATGGGATTTATTTTATATTACTAGGTGATCAGCGACTTATAATGGGGTTTATTTTATATTACTAGGTGATCAGCGACTTATAATGGGGTTTATTTTATATTACTAGGTGGTCAGCGACTTATAATGGGGTTTATTTTATATTAATAGGTGATCAGCGACTTATAATGGGATTTCTTTTATATTACTAGGTGATCAGCGACTTATAATGGGATTTCTTTTATATTACTAGGTGATCAGCGACTTATAATGGGATTTATTTTATATTACTAGGTGATCAGCGACTTATAATGGGGTTTATTTTATATTACTAGGTGATCAGCGACTTATAATGGGGTTTATTTTATATTACTAGGTGGTCAGCGACTTATAATGGGGTTTATTTTATATTAATAGGTGATCAGCGACTTATAATGGGATTTATTTTATATTACTAGGTGGTCAGCGACTTATAATGGGATTTATTTGATATTACTAGGTGATCAGCGACTTATAATGGGATTTATTTTATATTACTAGGTGATCAGCGACTTATAATGGGGTTTATTTTATATTACTAGGTGGTCAGCGACTTATAATGGGATTTATTTTATATTAATAGGTGATCAGCGACTTATAATGGGATTTCTTTTATATTACTAGGTGATCAGCGACTTATAATGGGATTTCTTTTATATTACTAGGTGATCAGCGACTTATAATGGAATTTATTTTATGTTACTAGATGGTCAGCGACTTATAATGTGGTTTATTTTATATTACTAGGTGGTCAGCGACTTATAATGGTATTTATTTGATATTTCTAGGTGATCAGCGACTTATAATGGAATTTATTTTATATTAATAGGTGATCAGCGACTTATAATGGGATTTATTTTATATTACTAGGTGATCAGCAACTTATAATGGGATTTCTTTTATATTACTAGGTGGTCAGCGACTTATAATGGAATTTATTTTATATTACTAGGTGGTCAGTGACTTATAATGGGATTTTTTTTTTATATTACTCGGTGGTCAGCGACTTATAATGGGACTGCGATACTGCGGCGATCAATCCGACACTAACCAATGCTAGGTGGGAATATTTTATTCATTAAAGCATTTCTTCAGTCCCCTGTGTGAAAATTAAAAGTCAGCAGCTACAAAAACTGCCACGATCCAGGGCCATGCTCACCTGAGCAGGTTTTTTTTTAAGTGCCCTTCACAGCCGACTGCCCACTGCGCATGTGCCCGCCACTCTGCGCCTTGCGAATTGTCCCGCAGTCTCTTGAGACCTGTGACGTGTCCCTATTCTATCTTTTATTAAGATGGTATATACTGTACTATTTGGAGCACTTTGGTGTTATTAGGTAATTATATTTATAAAATAAGATATTGTTACACACATATTTTATTTTATTTTGCACTGCACATAAGGAGCGCAGTTTATGAATTTTTTATTTTGAACATAGTTTAGGCTTAGTAGCCTTACAACCAGCCGCTTCACAAAATTTCAATGATTTAAATATATATTCATTCAATTCTATCATATTATATACATTTTTTATATATTTTTTTTGTATTTTTGTTTTGTATTTATTAATAGTTTGCACTTATTATATTAGGGTGTGCAGGTATAGGGTATTTAGACATCCCCCCTTCTTTTTTTTTTTTTTCCTTCTACTCGTCCCAAGATGCTGCGGGGAGGGGAGGGGGGGGGGGGGGGGAGAACTTCTGCTCTGATCGCCTAGGCGGTTGGAGCAGAAATGTGAGCGGGTACCTGTCAAATCCAGGTACCTGCTCTTCCTCCCCCCAAAAAATGACAGTTCTAACAGAGAAGGGGGTGGTTGGGTGATTAGAAGGAACTTCCACTTTCATTTTTTTTTGTGTCACATAAAAAAAAAACTGCATAATTAAAAAAAAAAAAAAAAAAAAAAAATGACATTTGTATATAGCTTGCTTGTACCAAAATCATAATTTTAGTGTCATTAGGGCAAATTATAGAGTACAATTTTAACTTTTTATGTAAAGTACCAATCATTTTTTTCTATATTTTCATATATCATATCCTATTTTTTTTTTCTATGAATTACATAAAAAATAAAATAATTTTTGCAAGACAATATTACCAAAAAGAAAACCTTGTTTGTCTGCAAAAAAAAAAATAAAATAAAAAAATGTCTGTATTACTTTGCTATCTTAAAGTGGACCTTCACCCTTTTAAACATAATGCTCTCTCCTCCCCTCCCCCACCCTTCTCATGGAAATCCCCCCCCCCCCCAAAAAAAAAAACAGTAAATACTTTTTTTCCCCTGCAGCACTGCTTCCCCAATCCCCACCTAGATGATGATGATGATATATATGGGCACCACTGCCTCCTGGGATGCCAGGAAGGTGAGTGCCCGATTCTGCGTATGCGCAAGCAACACCAAGGGTGTCGGCTGTGAAGCTGATCGCCTCCTTAACAACCAGTGGCAGGTAGGAAGGGAGAAGGGTAGCAGCACATTCATGCTGCACTGTGTACAGAGACAGGCACTCTGACTGTCTCTGTACTCCAACTTATACCGCATTCACACTGCCTCGACCATAAGTCGCCCCATGTCAGAGCGACTTTTTACCGCTAATTTACCACGACTTTACCGCGACTTCAGCGAGACTTGTGAATTATTTAAAGCGACTTATATGATAGACGACTTTGTATTTTGCCAATCAGAATATGATATGTTGTGACCTAATTCCCCTTTTCTGTTTTTTTTTTTTACTCGTTTCCTCTTTGCCCACCAGTGCCACGTATCAGTGTCCACCAGTGCCACTGCCCACCAGTGCCACTGCCCACCAGTGCCACGTATGTGTCCACCAGTGCCACTGCCCACCATTGCCACGTATCAGTGTCCACCAGTGCCACTGCCCACCAGTGCCACGTATGTGTCCACCAGTGCCACTGCCCACCAGTGCCACGAATCAGTGTCCACCAGTGCCACGTATCAGTGCCACGTATCAGTGCCACATATCAGTGCCACGAATCAGTGTCCACCAGTGCCACATATCAGTGCCACGTATCAGTGCCACGAATCAGTGTCCACCAGTGCTACGTATCAGTGCAACGTATCAGTGCCACGAATCAGTGTCCACCAGTGCCACGTATCAGTGCCACAAATCAGTGTCCACCAGTGCCACATACCAGTGCCACGTATCAGTGTCCACCAGTGCCACGTATCAGTGTCCAGTCCACCAGTGCCACTCACACAGACCAGGCAGAGATAATGGTATATAGGAACTGTAGGCATGGCTGCAATGTGGGGAATGCCTGGCTAATTTTCCTTCTTCTTCCTGGAAAGTCGGATCCCAGTCGCTTGACAAAAGATAAGGATCCGACTTGGAGGTGACTCCCATTGAAGTCTATTGGCACAAGTCAGATACAAGTCGCCTTGAAGTAGTACAGGACCCTTTTCTGAAGTCGGAGCTACTTCAGTAGTGCAAATTAAGACGGCTCTCATTCATTTACATTGCATTTGTTATGACAAGCGACTTGGGGCGACTTGAGGGCACACAAGTTGCCTGACAAGTCGCGGCAGTGTGAATGGGCTCTTAGAGTTGGCCTTCTAAATCTCCACTTTCTTTGTCTATAAACTAAAGGGAAGAATGAAGAGCTCTTGTGCCATGTCTGCGCATGCATGGGGGGTGTGCACATGTGAGGACACACAGTGGGCCTTTGCCAGGTCTATGGGATGTGTCTGCGCATGCACTGGATCAAGATGGCCGGCATAGTGGAGGAACTTCATCTGCAAGGCAACGCTGGACTGCATGGACTAGTAAGTACTGCATTTGTTTTTTTAATTTACACACAGGAGCTATATAGCTATATACAGAAAAGAATCACCCTCCCCTCCCCTTAAAATAATTACATTTTTTTTGCTTTGCAGCCTGAAATGAAGACAAACACAGTTGTTGTTTTATCCAGCTGTAGTTACTCACTATAACATCCAAGTAAAAGGTATAACACCAACATGTAAGAAAAAAATGAAAGAATTAAAAAATGTAACCACTTCTGGACCGGAAGGATTTTCCCCCCTTAATGACCAGACCATATTTTGCGATTCGGCACTGCGTTACTTTAACTGACAATTGCGCGGTCGTGCAACGCTGTACCCAAATAAAATTGATGTCCTTTTTTTCCCACAAATAGAGCTTTCATTTGGTGGCATTTGATCACCTCTGCGATTTTTCATTTTTTGCACTATAAACAAAAAAGGGCGACAAATCTGAAAAAACAAACAAAAAAAAACAATATTTTTCACATTCTGCTATATAACATTCCCAAAAAAGAAAATGTAAAAATCAATTTTTTTTTAACATTTTAGGTCAATTTGTTTTCTGCTACATATTTTTGCTAAAAAAAAATCACAATAAGCGTATTTTGATTGGTTTGCGCAAAAGTTATCGCGCCTACTAACTAAGGGAAAGATTTATGTCATTTTTATTGTTTTTTTTTTTTTTTTACTAGTAATGGCGGCGATCTGCGATTTTTAGCGGGACTGCGACATTGCAGGGGACAGATCGGACCCCTAACTGACATTTTTGACACTTTTGGGGGGGACCAGTGACATCACTACAGTAATCAGTGCTTAAAATATGCACTGTTACTGTAATAATGACACTGGCAGGGAAGGGGGTTAACACTCTTGGTGATCAAGGGGTTAAATGTGAGCCGAGGGGAGTGTTTCTAGCTGTATGGGGGCGTGGCTTGTAAAATGATCACAGAGACCTGTGATCCTATATAAAAGCACCACAGGCACTTTGTGATCATTCCAGAGAGAAGAACAGTCAGCTGTGTTTACAACAGCGGGGACCATCCTTCTCTCTCAGCGGGGAATGATTGTGGGTGGCCGGCGGCAATAGGAGTCCTCTGCTCCTTGCATCAGCTTCCCCGCTGACGACCTGGGGCGTGAGCGAGCCGCCAGCGGCGTGCGCACACCCCCTAGCTCCCTGCTCGCGGCTAACGTAGCCTTACGTCGGTTTGCCTGGGGGAGCAAAACTGCCACAGTAAATACACGGTGTGTGGTCGGCAACCGGTTAAAAACACAATCACTGAGTTGGAAAAAGGATCACCTCCCCTCCTAAAAATGACTTGTAAACACAGTCAGGTGTAGCTAATCACCTTTTTAATGTCACACAAAACCATTTGATTTTCAACTGTGATCAGCTGTGGTCATTTTGATTATCTCAGCATGAAAAGAGCTTTCCTGGAGCATTTCAGTCCCTGGTAACACAACTGAAGCAAACCATCAACTATGGGTGGCAAGGCACTGTCACCGTGATCTCCGGGATAAACAAATACATTTCAAAGGCTTTATCAACGCCTAGAAGCACAGTAAAGTCTATTATTAGGAAGTGGTACAACACAGACCCTCCCTCGATCAGGACGTCCTTCCAACTGGATGAAAGAGACGGGGGGAAACTGGTCAGAGAGGCAACCAAGAGGCCTACAGCAACTCTAAAGCAGTTGCAGGAATGTATGACAAAGAGTGGTCACTGTGTGCATGTGACAACAATATCACAAATTCTCCACAAATCTGGTTTGTATGGGAGGGTTGCAAGAAAAAAGCCACTCCTCAAGAAAGGCCACATGCAGTTACCACTGAGCTTTGCCAAAACGCACCCTGAAGATTCTGAGGCCACATGTTCTGGTCAGATGAGACTAAAATTGAATTATTTGGCCTCAACACAAAACGATATATCTTTTAGAAATCCAATACAGCTCACCATCCAAATAATACCATTCCAAAAGGAAAGCATGGAGGTGGTGGTAATATCCTGTTATGGGGGGTGGTAATATCCTGTTATGGGGGGGTGGTAATATCCTTCTATAGGGGTGTTTCTCTGCAGCAGGAACTGTAGCACTTGTCAGGATAATAGAAAAAATAGATGGGTCAAAATACCGTCAGAATTTCAGACAAAAGAAAAGCTGCCGCCCTCTGCCAAAAAGTTGTCAATGGGAAGATAGTTTACCTTCCAACATGACAATGACCCAAAGCACACAGCAAAAATGACCTCACAGTGGTTGAAGGAGAAAAAGGTGAATGTCCTTGCATGGCCTAGTCAGAGCCCAGAATTAAACCCCATTGAAAATCTATGGAATGGGGGCACATAAGCGCAATCACGGAAGATGGCCGCCTGAACTCGGACATCCATTCAGCTTTTCAGGCACTGCCTCCTCTTAGGTCTCCTACCTCATTCGATTGCGGACATCACCGGGCACCTGAGGGTATGCGCCGCTCCTCTAAATACGGGCAGAAACACCGTTCCCAGCCGAAATCTTTCCAGGCCGGTGGGAAGGGCAAGATAGCGCCCGAACCTCCGGAGCCAGACGATACCATGCGGCTCTCCTCTTCCCTGGCAGACAGTTTTCAGCAGTTCCCCGTGGACTTGGTGAGTCCTGCTCCCCCAGATTCGGATGCCCTGCTGTCCAAGTTCCGTGCTATAGTCCGGGATCAAACTGCCATGGCCCCCCGTAAACTGTCCTCTGACCTCATGCAAGGCCTCAAAGATTTGGGCCATTGCACTCACCAGTTAGAGCAGAGGATGGATTTGACCACCACAATTTTAGAGGGCCATGAGGATGAAGTTGATAGGCTGAATGGAGAACTGAACACCCTCCGTGACAAATTGGAGGATGCAGAGAATAGGGCCTGCAGAGACAACCTCCGCATCCGTGGGCTCCCAGAGGTCATTACTGATCTGCAGGGCACCGCCACGGTTTTCTTCCAAGAACTGGCCCTGGACATTCCCCTGGAACGCTTGGAATTCGATAGGATCCACAGATCCTTGGCACCTAAACCTACGGAAGGCCCCCCCAGGGACGTTATTATAAAGTTCCACTACTACCGTACCAAGGAAAGATTGCTACAAGCAGCTAGGGAGCTTCCTGATCTCTCCTTTCAGAATCACTCCTTGCAATCATTTGCTGATCTCTCCCCGGTCACCATAGCCAGGAGGAGGTCCCTGAAGCCATACCTGCAAATCTTACAGACTCACAACATTAAATACCGGTGGGGATTCCTCTTCAAGCTCTCCTTCTCCGTCCAAGGCCGACAATTCCAAGCTTTTTCCCTGGATGACCATTTTCAGGAGTTGAACTTGGATCTCCCCTCGTCCCAGGCGGCCTCTTCAACGTCATCTTCTCTACCCCGCACTAAATCATCGTCCTCCCCACCCAAGCAGTTGTCCCAGGGCTCTCATCACGGCTCCCAAGCTCTCCGCTCCCTCCAAGCTCAACGTTTCCTGGATGTTCCCATAAAGTGACACTTTTTGGCCCTCCACTTGGTTTGTTTTTTTTTTGCTCGGGCCTAGCCACCGATTTGTAAGGACCTTTTACCCGACTCCTGAGGAACGTCTTCGGAAATACTTCCAACCCATTCCTGTTTTTTTATTTTATATTTTATTTTATATATATATTGCCGGGGGTCCTGTATTGGGTTGGCTGCACTCCTTGTGGCCCCCTAGTTTTCTGGGGGTCCAGGGACGGCGGTCCGCCCAGGTCTTTTGCACTAGAAGGCTGGGCCTTTTTGCTGTTGTTGCTATCTTTATCCTGGCAATCCTGTCCTTTCTTTATACCAAGTTGGTACCATTTTTATGCTTTTTCATTCTTTGATGTTTTCCCCTTCAATTGATCGTTGCTACAGTGCTCATTTTGTACTTTGTATGGTAGAGTACTCAGGTGCTCTTTCCCCTTTTTTTTTTTTATCGAATAGACGGATGGGTCCGGTGGACCACTGCCCCCCTGTTGTGTCGGATCTTGTCCAGGATCATGGTCCTGGCCAACCCCCAGCGCTTCCGTGGTCCCTCAGGCCCACCTTTTGATGCATGGAATCCCATCTGGAACATCTCTCCACTACGTTTAAGCAATCTCCCACCGCAGGCTGTTGGCCCATTGCCGTGCGGAGTTGGATTTGTGTCTTACTGACAAAGCGGAATGGACCTTGCACTGGTCTCGCCAATTATGGTACGCCAAAGCTAACAAACCAAAAGCAATGCTGGTCAACAGACTGTGGACGTTTGCCCCTAAATTGTTCCCTGTTACCCTGCGCACTCGCCATAATACCCTCACAAGCAATCCCCTTCAGGTTCTGGAGGAATTCCGCTGTCGCCTCGCCAAACTGTACTCTGCCCCGATGCAGGAAGGCTCACAGGCTGCGGAAGCCTTTTTTCACCGTACCTCGCTTCCTACTCTCTCTGCTTCCCATAGGACACTTATGGACCGTGATATCCAGGAATCTGAGGTCTTACAAGGAATTAAAGAATTGAAGGTGGGCAAAAAACCGGGCCCATATTGCTTCACTGCATTGTACTATAAGAGGTTTGCTACAGTACTGACTCCCCAATAAAAGCGATGTATAATGCGGTTAAACATGGCCAATCCCTGACCCCAGACCTTTTAACTGCTAATATTGTCATGATACCATGCCAGACCGGGATCATCCTTCCTGGGCCAATTTTCGTCCCATATTCCTTATCAATATTGATATGAAACTCCTTACTAAAATCTTAGCCACCCGTTTAAACTCTTTTCTTCCCTACCTAATCAAAAAGGACCAGGTTGGTTTTGTACCCTGGCGCCAGGCGGGTGCTGCTATCAGGAGGATCATACAACTCCAACACCTAGCTCATCAAGATTCCTGCTATGTTGCTGTCCCTAGATGTCACCAAAGCCTTTGACACCCTATCTTGGCCCTATCTCATAACTGTCCTCCGCCATTATGGGTTTGGCTCCGCCTTTTTGTCCTGGTTGGAGGCTCTTTATGACTCCCCCCGGGTCAGAATTAAATATTATGGGTTTGAATCGTCCCCCTTCTCTATTGGACGGGGCACCCGCCGGGGGGGCCCATTATCCCCTCTATTTATCCTGGCCTTGGAGCCGTTGGCAGAGGCTATCCGCACACACCCTGATATTTCCGGTATCGAGGTTGCAGGATCAGTACATAAAATATCCCTGTTCGCGGATGACATTTTTTTGTCCCTCAAATCTCCTAGAATCTCCTTGCCCAACCTCTTAGCCCTCCTAGAGTCGTTTGCCACCTTTTCTGGTCTGCATATAAACCCTGCCAAGTCTAAAGCAATGTCGGTAAACCTCCCCCCTGCTGATATACAGTAGAGGCCCTTCAATCGGCCTTCTCTTTTCAGTGGTATCACTCCTTGCCTTATTTGGGGGTCAAGCTCTCACTGGCTTATGACGACCTCTACGCTGTGAACTACCCACCCCTTTTTCGGCAATTGACTGATCTGCTTTCCTCTTGGCCCTGCCTGTCCTTGTCCTGGTTTGGCAGAATTACTGCTGTCCGTATGACTTACCTCCCGAAATTGTTATACTATTTTCGGGTACTACCGGTTCCTATCCCTTCGCACATTCTGCGCATCCATCAGCGCAAACTCCTGAAATTAATTTGGGGTTCTTCCAAACCTCGTATCAACAAAAGAATCATGTATGCCCGTAGGATATATGGCGGTTTTTCAGTTCCCAATTTGCATGCCTACTATACCGTGGCGGCAATTGCCCCGCTATCCCATTTGCATGACACCTTTCAAATGCCACTGTGGGTTACGATTGATTTAGTTGATTCCCATCCAATCCCCCTTGCTTCTGTACCCTGGCTCCCTCCGAAACACCGCCCGCCGCACCTAAGACCATGCTTACTCCATTCTCTTCACCTCTGGGACTCTGTTAAATACTCGGCCAATCTCATCTCTCCTCACTTGTCATTGCTTCGGCTTTTTCCATGCCCTATGTTTCAGCCTGGCTTTGACAATCCTCGGCTGTTTTCCTGGTGGATGGACCATGGATTTGTGGATGTCCATTCGTTATTCACCCCCACTAAGGTATTCCCTTTCGGTGCTCTCAGATCTTCTCACGATATCCCCTTACGTGGACATTACCGATATCTTCAACTATACCATTTTCTACAGCAAGTTATAAAATCCAAACCCTTGCCCTATACTAGAATTCCTTTTGAAAGCTTATGCAGGGCAAGGCCCCATTCACCAGGGCTCATATCACTCTTATACGCCTCTATTATCTCTAGTGACAAGCCCCACTTTCCGCTTACCATTCCCAGTGGGAATTGGAACTGGGAAGGCGACTGGATGCGGAGGACTGGCAACACATGACAGCTGCTCTCTCAAACTGCTCTCGTAATGTTTTAATTTTGGAAATTGCCTATAAAGTGTTCTACAGATGGTATTATACCCCTGCTAGACTGGCCAAATTTATACCAATGTACTCCCCCTTATGTTTTCGGGGATGCTCCCATGAGGGGACCATGGCACATGTCTGGTGGACCTGTCCTAAGGTGTGCAGACTTTGGATCCGGGTCTATACTTCGTAATATTTTTCATAGTAATTTGAAAAGAGACCCGAAGCACTTTTATGTAAACCTATAATAGAATTGTCGCGTCGACAGCGCCAATTGGCCCAGCATCTGTTTACTTCTACGAAACTGACTATAGCCTGGTCCTGGAAGACCCCCCTCAGTTTTTAGGCGGTCAAGAACCGCATGAATGACATTCTGACTAATGAAAAGCTAACCGCTATCGCCACCGATAAATTCCTTAAGGTGTGGGACCCCTGGATTTCATATGTTACCCCATCCAGATTCCACGTTGCACTTCTTTCCATTTAATTGTTCCCCGGGTGCTCACCCCACAGGGCCTACTCCTTCTTTCCTCTCCTCTCTGCCCTCTTTTCTCCATTCTCTCTTCCTTTTCTTTCTCTTCTCGTTCCTTCTTCTTCTCTTTTCTCTGTCTTGTTTGTCCTGACACTTTTCCGTGTTTTATGTTACATGAGCATGTCGACCCATAATCAGTGGAACTCATTTTATTGTTATTTTTTGTTTCTTTCCCTTCGGTATGTTTCTCATGCTCTCCTCATTCGCTTGAAGGGAAAAGTAGTGCTTGCTATTTGCAGGTGGGAGACTATTCGTCCCCACTCATTTGTCTTCAATTATATGAATACATTTAACTATGACATCTTTAGTATGGTTATGCCTTGCATTTGTTTCTCATGCAGTTTTCTTTTTTCTTGTTTATGTGTTCCATTTTCTATTGTATTCATTTGCATAGACCTGTTGTATGCCTATGCTTGCCATTCAATAAAAATCTTTGTAAAAGAAAATCTGTGGAATGACTTGAAGACTGCAATCCACAAACCATCACCATCAAATTTAACTGAACTTGAGGAGTTCTGGAAAGAAGAGCGGGCAAATATTGCAAAGTCTAGATGAGCGTAGTTAGTAGAGAGACAGACTAAAGCATAGGTGTGCACCCAAAATGTATTAAAACATGGACAATGTTGGTAGGGCAGTGGGCGGTGACAGTAGTTTTTTATTTTTATTATTTTATTTTTTAAACTGTTTTTTTTTTTTGGGGGGGGGGGGGCTTTGGTGACCTATTAGAAGGGGGAATCTGTGCCACACAGGGTGATTAGGGTGTGCCCAGGCACACCTGGCACATATTCTTTGCTATACCCACTGTGAAGACAGGAGTTCCCAAACTGTGGGTCGCGAGCTGCATTTCAGTGGGTCGCCGGCGGTTTTTGAGCCAGAGCTGCCCAGGCATCGGCAGCGCACTGTACTACGAGCAGGCAGGCGGGGCAGCTCCACTGACGCTCCGCCCCTTCCCCTTGTCATGCGCGTGGTTCTGTACAAGAGGCGGCGCCTCGGGGTAGGAGTCTGACTTAGTGGAGACGTTATCAGAGTGCAGTGCATCGCATTGGAGCTGAGCACCAGGACCAGTCACCAGGTAAGCCAGAGTCCAGACCTACAGAACTGCAGGTAAGTTGCATGGTGCAAAAGCAGGATGGATTTCAAGGCCACTGCTTTTTTTTTCAAATGCTGCATGCACCTTTTTTCTGCGAAAAATGAGGGCATAGCAGCCCATTCAAATCAATGGGCTGCTATGCCTGTGAAAATGTGGGCCACCGACCTGCATACATGTGACCCAGTCCTAAAGCAGTAGTGAAGTCATTTACAAATAAAAACTGCAACGGGCGGTCGGGAACCAGTTAAGTCATACCGCACTAGTATAACACTGTGATGTGTCTTTAAAGGGGCACTATGACGTGAAACTGGCTGCAAGTGGGTTCCCGAAAAATAACTGTATTCAGAAGTGGGTCTCAGCCCACAAAAGTTAGGGAAGGCCTGCTCTAAGATATAAAATAAATACAAAATCCAGCAGGGATGGTCGGAGCCCCTCATAATGAGCACAACAGGGGTATAGATCCGGGAACTCAGCACAGGGATGGTGGGAACCACTCATAATGGGCACAGCAGTAGTGCAGACCTTGGAACTCAGCACAGGGATGGTGGGAACCCCTCATATAAGACACAGCAGGTGTAAATAAGCCTTTGAAAGCTGTGCTTCACCTACAGTCTAATGGATAAGATGATGCCTTCAGTCTGCTGCAGGCAGGAGAAAGCGCTTCCCCAGTCTCCTCTCCCCCAGTGATCAGAATGCAAACATTTCAATCAGCTGCTGCACTTGCAGGATTCTGATAAGGAAAGCGGTAGGGTCTGCATCCCTTTAGATGTGATTTCCCTTTAAGAATATATCACCAAAATTACATTTTTGTTGCAGAGGATGCCCAAAATCTGGCTTGTATCTTAGTGCAGACTTCTGGGAAAATTGGTGAGCCAATCACACATGCAGGAAGAGACATTTCTGGGGGGAGTTCTGTATGCCATCTGTGTACAAAGAGCCTCCAGGTGGCCAGATTGCATTTTACAGAAAATTACAGAGCAGGGGAAAGTAATTTTTACTAACATTCAATTACACTATGACTTGGGTAGCAATTATATACACCAGTGGTTTCCAAACTGCGGCCTGGGGGCTGAATGTGGCCCTTTACATACCCTTATGGGGCCCTTGGGGCACTATTCCTCCCACTGAAAGCAACATTAGTGTAATAATTTCTGCACTAAAACCAACAGTGGGGCACTATTCCTCCCATTGACACCAATGACGGGACACTATTCCTCCCACTGACACCAATGATGGGGCACTATTCCTCCTACTGACACCAATGATGGGGCACTATTCCTCCCGCTGACACCAATGATGGGGCACTATTCCTCCCACTGACACCAATGATGGGGCACTATTCCCCCTGCTGACACCAATGATGGGGCACTATTCCTCCTACTGACACCAATGATGGGGCACTATTCCTCCCGCTGACACCAATGATGGGACACTATTCCTCCCATTGACACCAATGATGGGACACTATTCCTCCCGCTGACACCAATGATGGGACACTATTCCTCCCATTGACACCAATGATGGGGCACTATTCCCCCTGCTGACACCAATGATGGGGCACTATTCCTCCCGCTGACACCAATAATGGAACACTATTCCTCCCACTGACACCAATGATGGGGCACTATTCCTCCCACTGACACCAATGATGGGACATTGTTTACTCCCACTGATAGCAATGATGGGGCACTATTACTCTTACTGACACCAATAATGGGACACTATTCCTCCCACTGACACCAATAATGGGGCACTATTCCTCCCGCTGACACCAATGATGGGGCACTATTCCTCCCGCTGACACCAATAATGGGACACTATTCCTCCCACTGATACCAATGATGGGACACTATTCCTCCCACTGATACCAATGATGGGACACCATTCCTCCCACTGATACCAATGATGGGGCACCATTCCTCCCACTGATACCAATGATGGGACATTGTTTACTCCCACTGATGCCAGGGCATTTTTTACTTCCACTTGTCATGGTCCGGCCCCCCTAAAGTCTGAAGCACGGTGAACTGGCCCTTTGTTTGGAGACCCCTGGTACACACTAAATTATTATTTTTTTTACCCCACTAAAGTGGAGTTACCCTTTAAATACCTGGAAGTGTTACACGGACTAATCCCTGATTATGTTGTACTGAAAATGATAATATATAGCTGGCATCAGTTCCACCTTTAGATCCTTTGTAATAATTCTCACGGTCATAATAAAGCAGTGAATCTGGTGCATGTGTTGTAAATGACACCACCGGTGAATGTTTGGTGAAAGTCACATTCCCCACGATGTAAATCTGCCCCATTGTCCGGGACTAGTTCCTGGAAGGAAAGACAAAGCAGGTCAGGGGTGTCAGATTCCTTATCGCTCCCATTCTGTCCTGTGCAGATCTAATAGCAGGGAAGATTCCAGGGAAAGGAGGACGCAGTGACCTGAGCGCAGTGGGCGTGTCTGTAGAACCGTCTTCCCGGGAAGGTAAGTCACTTTATTACAGTGTACAGATGGGGGGAGGTCTGGGGGGGCGGCGAGGCTCTGCAGAGCGTACATTAGGAAGGCGTGATGACATTTCTATAGATTGAAGGGGCCGAGGATTCTATACACAGTGGAAAAATACTGTACATTCCGCCCAGCGCTGGTTTTCCATGGACTAAAATGGAAGCGTTGCGGCCGCATTACATACACAAATCATCGATCATCTCACCCGCCCCGATCGGAGCTGCAGAACCGGACGGATTAGAAAAGCTTGCTGAGATTTAAAGGTGAACTCCGGCATTCCCTTCAGCCTTGCACAGTTGTATCGGCTCCTCTCCTGGACTGCAATGGCTTACTCTGATTTCGCTGCACACTGTGAGCTTCTCACACTGTGCATTAGAAGCTGCAGCAAGTCAGACAGAGCCCCCGCTGCTTCTTTATCCAGCATCATCTCGCATTGGTGCCCTCCAGGTGTCGCAGAACTACAAGTCCTATCATGCCTCTGCCTTTGGGTGTCATGCTTGCAACCAGGGCTGCTGTTAGAAATCATGGGGCCCCGTACAGCCTACCTGGCAGGCCCCAACACCCCCCCCCCCCCACCTCCTCCGAATTTATCAAGTCAATATTTTCACTAAATATACACTAATTAGCAGACACAAACATAACAGAGAACCTGTGTGAATTAGCCCATTTTTAATTTTTTTTTTAATTTTTTTGTTTAAATGTATCTTTTTTTTTAATTGTAAAAAAATTTAATAATTCTTTTATTTTACAATTTTTTTCAATTATTTTATATAGTTTAATTAATATTTTTTGTTTAATTTGTTATTCTTTTTACAGGACAGGCAAGCCTGCAGCACTGTGGGAGGGCAGCACAGTGAAAGGGGGGCACACGGGAAGGCGGGGTGGATCAGAAGCAGGCAGAACTAGGGGAGGGGGGGATCGGTGTTGGAGAAGCAATTTCAGGAATGATGCCCTGTGTCTGTGTCTCTCCCTGCAGCAGCTGAAAGCTGGCAGAAGAGGGGGAGAAACTGGTTTTCAGCTGCTGCAGAGAGCTGCATGGGCATCCTTCTGTAATTGCCCCACTGCACTGATTCCTTGTGCTGTTTGGGCCCCCCTGTGTGCCCAGGCCCCCTACAGGAGGACTGGTGGTCCCCCCCTATCAGTGGCCCTGCTTGCAACTGTTAGCCTTGCGATACCTCATGGATCCTGTAGTTGCACAACAGCTGAGGGGCCGCAGGTTAGAAACCAATGAGTATATAAACAAAAAGTGCTGAGCTATAAAAAACACAATAAAAATTCATATGCATAAACTTAATATTAAGATATAAGCTGAAAGAGTCCAAAGAAGCAAATGGACAGCCAGATCTAAAGGAGTAGTCCCAGCAGGGGGAAATAACCACCAATGATGACAAGTAAATATTGCAGATAGAGGGTGACTAAAAAATGTGTTACTTCAAACCCAAAGTGAATATTAAGTTTGCTTACCAGATGGAAGTGACCTCTAAGTAATAGGTGGTCTAACTAAGCCTATCCCCAGACGACGTTATCTGTGACGAAACGTGTAGGGCGGGGTCTACAGTTGTGACGTCATTATGCAATCCATATCCGATTGACTGCTTCTTTGTTTGAGCTGTCAGCATGAGGGGAAGCCCACAGGAACGCCGCAAACACCTGTTATCTACATGCTGTCTTGTATCTTGGAGCTTGTAAGTGCATTTATTTATACACCATTAAAAAAGTGTTATCTCTTTCTATGTAATGAACAGATGTATTGGACTAAAGTGACTATTCTGTATTGCTCCCACATTGTGGGAGAAAAAAAAAAAAAGTGTTATCTTTTACTGCACTATGAGAGCGCCTTGTGTCTTTTTATCTTGTAGGAATCAGCCTTATAATCTGGGTGATCTCAGCCTTTTCATTCACCCTCTATCTGCAATATTTACATCTGTCATCAGCGGTGGTTGTTTCTCCCTGCTGGGACTACTCCTTTAGATCCGGCTGTCCACGTGCTGACTTGGACTCTTTCAGCTTACATCTTAACCACTTGCCGACCGCCGCACGACTATCTACGTCGGCGGTCAGCCCCTCACAGGCAAACTAACGTAGGGCTACGTTGCTTGCTTGTGAGGGTCTAGGGAGCGGGCGCGCGCCCCCGGAGGCGCGCTCCCGCTCCCGCGTGGTCACGGACCCCCCGCGCGTGTGACCAGCGGACCCGATGTCCGCCGGCCACTCGGCGATCGGCGGGGGAGAGGGAGAAAGACAGGCAGCTTGTGTAAACAAGCCACCTGTCATTCTCCTCGCTGTAAAGACACTGATCACTCGGATCTAGTATGTAGATCCGTTGATCAGTGTCCTTACAGCTGAAGCCACAGCCAATCACAGTAGAAACCACGCCCCTAGGGACACACATAGCCCCTCCCTCCCAAATAAAGTTAACCCCTTCACTGCCAGTGTATTTTTACAGTAACAGTGCATATGTATAGCACTGATTACTGTAGAAATGTCACTGGTAACCCCAAAAGTGTCAAAAATGTCAGTCAAGGGTCCGATCTGTCCGCCGCAATGTCGCAGTACCGCAAAAAAAAAAATCGCAGATCGCCGCCATTACGTGTTAAAAAAAAACAACAAAAATGGCAAAAATCTTTCCCTTTGTTAGTAAACGCGATAACTTTTGCGCAAACCAATCAAAATACGCTTTTTGCTATTTTTTTTACCAAACATAGGTAGCATAAAACAAATTGGCCGAAAATTTTAAAAAATTTTGATTTTTACATTTTTTTTGGGGGAATTTCATATAAAAAAATGTGAAAAATATTGTTATTTTTGCAAAATTGACGCTCTTTTTTTGTTTATAGCGCGTGATCAAAAAAATCGCACAGGTGATCAAATACCACCAAAAGAAAGCTCTGTTTGTGGGGAAAAAAAGGACGTCAAATTCGTTTAGGTACAGCGTCGCACGACCGCGCAATTGTCCGCTAAAGTCACGCAGTGCCGAATCGCAAAATACCCCCTGGTCGGAATGGGGGTAAAATCTTCCGGGGCTTAAGTGGTTAAATTAAAATGTATTCATATGAATTTTTATTGTGTTTTTTTAACGCTGCACTTTTTGTTTATATATTGTTTTGGAGTGTTTCTTTGCTCTTAGTGCTAGCAGCTTTTTTCCATAAGCGCAGTGTTTTTTTGCCTTTTGGAAACCCATGAGTGCTTTCCTCCCCGGCCTGACTGTCCCTGTCCATAGGCATGCACACAGCATGTGCCAGGGGTGCCTGGGCACACTCTAATCACCCTAATACCCCTGCTGCCCGCCCCCCCCCCTCCGTATCCCCCCTCCTGCAGTGCTGCTGGCTTCCCTCCTCTCCTCTTCCGCTGGCTGCTGCTGGGGGCACACAGGGTGATGTTTTAGGATGGAGGAAGGGGCTGGTAAATATGTAATTTACCAGCCCCTTCCTTTTCTGAATGAACACAATAAGTGATCAGAATTGATTGCTACTGTGTCCATTTATAACTGAAGCATAGTAAACTGTGTTTGTGAATGAACAACTCAGCACTTCCCATTCATTCACTGTCCAGTGCAGCTGAGGCAGCAGAGAAAGGGACTGGGGATCTCTGTCCTCAGTCCCTTTCTCTCTGTCTCAAACGTGAAACATCAGGGGTCTGTTTAGACCTCTGATATTTCACCAAAGCCCCCCCCCCCCCCCAACAGGCTCCTAAAACAATATTAATATTGTAAAAAATAATAATAAAAATTAAAAACTGGAGTTTGCATGTTCTCCCTGTGCCTGTGTGGGTTTCCTCCGGGTACTCCGGTTTCCTCCCACACTCCAAAGACATGCTGGTAGGTTAATTGGATCCTGTATAAAATTGGCCCTCATATGTATGTATGAATGTGAGTTAGGGACCTTAGATTGTAAGCTCCTTGAGGGCAGGGACTGATGTGAATGTACAATGTATATGTAAAGCGCTGCGTAAATTGACAGCGCTATATAAGTACCTTAAATAAATAAATAAATAAACTACTTACACCATCCACTGCCCTGCTGACACCAATCTCTGCCCTACTGACACCAATCTCTGCCCTGCTGACACAATCTCTGCCCTGCTGACACAATCTCTGCCCTACTGACACCAATCTCTGCCCTGCTGACACAATCTCTGCCCTGCTGACACCAATCTCTGCCCTGCTGACACAATCTCTGCCCTACTGACACCAATCTCTGCCCTACTGACACCAATCTTTGCCCTTCTGGCACCATCCTCTGCCCTACTGACACCAATCTCTGCCCTGCTGACACAATCTCTGCCCTGCTGACACCAATCTCTGCCCTGCTGACACCAATCTCTGCCCTGCTGACACCAATCTCTGCCCTGCTGACACAATCTCTGCCCTACTGACACCAATCTCTGCCCTGCTGACACCAATCTCTGCCCTACTGACACCAATCTCTGCCCTACTGACACCAATCTCTGCCCTGCTGACACCAATCTCTGCCCTACTGACACCAATCTCTGCCCTGCTGACACAATCTCTGCCCTACTGGCACCATCCTCTGCCCTACTGACACCATCCTCTGCCCTACTGACAAGTCCATTCTCCTGCCACTGTGCATGTTTTTATATATTTTAACCACTCGCCTCCCAAGCCAATTTTGACCCCAAACATTAAATAAATAAATATATATATATATTTATTTATTTAATGTTTGGGGGGTCAATATATATATATATATATATATATATATATATATATATATGTATATATATATATATATATATATATATATATATATATATATATATATATATATATATATATATATATTTTTTTTTTTTTTTTTTTTTAGCAGAGACCCTAGGGAAAAAATGACAGCAACTTTTTATGTCACACGGTATTTGGGCAGCAATTTTTCAAACGTGATTTTTGGGGAAAAAAAACATTTGCATGAATTGAAAAAAAGTAAAGTTAGCCCACTTTTTTGTATAATGTAAAAGATGATGTTACGCCAAGTAAATATATACCAAAATGTCACACTTTAAAATTGCGCACGCTCATGGAATGGCGCCAAACTTCAGTTACTTAAAAATCTCCACAAGCGATGCTTTAACATTTTTTTACAGGTTACCAGTTTAGAGTTACAGAGTAGGCCTTGGGCTAGAATTATTGCTCTCACTCTAACGTTTGTGGCGATACCTCACATGTGTGATTTTAATGTTGTTTACATATGTGGGCGCGACCTACGTATGTGTTCACCAGATGATGTCTTTGAAGACGAAACGCATTGGGTTTCTTACCATTCAGGCCATTGCACTATGATCTCGTGTACTGGAGGATGTTACAAGCACTTGTTTATTGGGAATGATGTAAGTTTTCTACATTTTAAAATCAATTATGGAGATACAGTTGGAGCGGATGTGGAGCGGATTCATCGCGTTGTTAAGTGTGAAAACGTTTGGAGTCTTCTAGTACCTCTCTTGGACACATTCAAAACGTGGTTTACCCAGTACCTGTACGGGTAACTGAGTCCATATGTTCCGGTAAGCAGTCAATTTTTACAAGTGGTGGAAGGTTTTCACATTGAGGATTGGAGCACAGAAGGTGGCACGACCCTGTTCTGCGACTATTCACTGCATTGGGATATATGTTTTCTATTCTGCGGAATTTATTCCCTTGAACTGCACTGTCATTTTATTATTGTTGTTATTATATACAGTATCTCACAAAAGTGAGTACACCCCTCACATTTTTGTAGATATTTTATTATCTTTTCATGAGACAACACTGAAGAAATGACACTGTTACAATGTAAAGTATTGAGGTTACAGCTTGTATAACAGTGTAAATTTGCTGTCTCCTCAAAATAACTCAACACACAGCCCTTAATGTCTAAACCACTGACAACAAAAGTGAGTACACCCCTAAGTGACAATGTCCAAATAAGGCTCACATAGCCATTTTCCCTTCCCGGTGTCATGTGACTCGTTAGTGTTACAAGATCTCAGGTGTGAATGGGGAGCAGGTGTGTTAAATTTGGTGTTATCGCTCTCACTCTCTCATTCTGGTCACTGGAAGTTCAACATGGCACCTCATGGCAAAGAACTCTCTGAGGATCTGAAAAAAAGAATTATTGCTCTACATAAAGATGGCCTAGGCTATAAGAAGATTGCCAAGACACTGAAACTGAGCTGCAGCACAGTGGCCAAGACCATACAGCGGTTTATCAGGACAGGTCCCACTCAGAACAGGCCTCACCATGGTCGACCAAAGAAGTTGAGTGCTTATGCTCAGCGTCATATCCAGAAGTTGTCTTTGGGAAATAGACGTATGAGTGCTTCCAGTATTGCTGCAGAGGTTGAAGGGGTGGGTGGTCAGCCTGTCAGTGCTCAGACCATACGCCGCACACTGCATCAAATTGGTCTGCATGGCTGTCATCCCAGAAGGAAGCCTCTTCTAAAGAAGATGCACAAGAAAGCCCACAAACAGTTTGCTGAAGACAAGCAGACCAACGACATAGATTACTGGAACCATGTCCTGTGTTCTGATGAGACCAAGATAAACTTATTTGGTTCAGATGGTGTAAAGCGTGTGTGGTGGCAACCAGGTGAGGAGTACAAAGACAAGTGTGTCTTGCCTACAGTCAAACATGGTGGTGGGAGTGTCATAGTCGGGGGCTGCATGAATGCTGCCAACAATGGGGAGCTACAGTTCATTGAGGGAACCATGAGTGCCAACATGTACTGTGACATACTGAAACAGAGCATGATCCCCTCCCTTCGGAGACTGGACTGCAGGGCAGTATTCCAATGTAGCACCCTCCTTGGTAGGTGCTAGTGAGAGAGTATAGTTTTTGGCTCTGTCTGCCTATTAGAGGAGCAGCAGGCAAATCTATATTGTTTTCTGTCTAGCAGAGAGCAGGATCTGTGAGTGAGGTCTTCTCAGTGTGCTCAGTATGCGATTCATTGAGTCTAGAGAGTGTTTCACACTGGTCCAATAGGGAGGCATGTTGGACAGTGGGAGGAAACTTGACCAATGGCTACATAGACTTTGATACAGTCCTAGTGATTGGTAGAGACAGGCTGCCTCTGTGTATTTTGGGATACTGTATAAAAGCCAGGAGCACATGTGCTGCAGTGTCTTTGGCTGGTGAGCAGAGTTCCGGAGGGAGGGTGGCGGCTGCCTCCTCCTCTGTAGCAGTGGCACGTGGCATTAGGAGGTCGTCCTGAGGTCCAGAGGAATGGAGCTGAACACAGAGGTCCAAGAAAGCTGACTGAGGGGGAGACACTGGAGATCCTAGAAAAACAGTATTGTGAGTACAGGGGATCGTGTCAAGGGGCCTGACTTGAGGGGGGCCACCCCGGAGTAGAATAGTCAGTGGACAGGTATCAGTGGTCAAGAAAGGGGATACTGTGGGACACAGGAGTTCGGCTGGTAACCACTGGAAGACTGTGCAGCGGAGGAGACAAGGAGCATCTTGGGCTGGTATGTAACTGATGCTGGAATGTGTCTATGAGGCTGCAGCCTGGAGTCATTCAGTCAGACATTACGGTGACTTGCTGGTGAAGGCGGTGCAGAGTGAATGTCGGCCCAGGAAGCTGAGTGTGAGCTGGGAGAAAGGATTCACCCAAGAGTTGCTGGTGCCTCTGTTCGCAGAGGAAGGGGAGTGCTGAGAGCGCTGCTGGAGCCGGGGCCAGTGGTGCAGACCTACACTGCCATATGCCAGACCAGAGAGACTCACATCTCGGAGGTGAAGTGTACCCAGCCAGGAGTAGGGCCAGCAATACCTGCACAGGCAGAACTTATAACTTTTACAAAGGCAGATGGGAATCAATGGGCTGCTGGGAAAGAGGCCTTCAGTGTGTCCAGTGAAGGGGAGGTCAGAGCCATTGATGTAGGGTCACCCAGCTTCCAGCATCGGTTCGGGTCTTTGGAAGAAGCAATAGATGTGTGGAAGTCTGAAGAGGAAACAGAGTGGGACTGGAAAGCAGATAAGAGGAGCAGCTCTGCAAGTCCCAGTTTGCTTGATGAGGAGATGCAGGAGTCTGTGGTGCGCATGCAGTGTGCCAAGAAGTTGGGGTTCTGTGAGGCCTATGCTACAAGGGTCCCGGATTTGTCCTTACCTCATACCTACACCCAGGCTCGGGATCAGAACGAGGCCTATGCCCAACTCATCAGGAGAAAAGAGACCCTATATTGCCCACCTGGGAGAGGAAACAGGCAGATCCTCCCCAGGTTTTCAAGATGCCAACGTCTTGTCCGGAGAGGTACTATGCAGGTACTATGCACTGCAGTTTGCTATGATACGTTACAACTCGTCAGAATGCACTGCTCAGGGATGCAACATGTCACATTCCTTATGCAGAATGCACCAACGTACTGCATTAGTGTGAACGGAAACTCTAAAGACGGCCATATATTTAAATCATTAATGGGTAGGCTGAATGTACAAAGTTAATTAATCGATCAACTTCGGTACAACCAGCCTGCTGTATTCGCTTGGGATTATCACTAGCAGCTGCTATAGACAACTGGCAATAATCCCTGTCTTCTGCAATCCATGGTTGCAGGAAAGAAATTTGCACTGTCTATGGCCTGCCAATGACATAAGGTAAATTACTTGGTTCTTGTGTTGGGACTGCATTAGCAATGCTGATCAATGCTGCTGGGCTGAACGAGCCTTTAGGGAAGAGAGCGATGGCTCAACAAAGGGAACAAATATTTAATGTGCAATCCTGTCCATCATTATTGCATTCTGCTTGTGTAGCTTACACCCTGAGGCAGTGGTGGTAAAGTTACTTAATATTCAGTGAATGAAATATTACAGAAAACTACAAACATACTACAGAAGATACTACCGCAGACATACTACAGAAGATGGTCAGAGACCGCAGACATACTATAGGAGATGGTCAGAGTCCGCAGACATACTACAGGAGATGGTCAGAGACTGCAGATATACTACAGGAGATGGTCAGAGACCGCAGACATACTACAGAAGATGGTCAGAGACCGCAGACATACTACAGAAGATGGTCAGAGACCGCAGACATACTATAGGAGATGGTCAGAGTCCGCAGACATACTACAGGAGATGGTCAGAGACTGCAGACATATTATAGGAGATGGTCAGAGACTGCAGACATACTACAGGAGATGGTCAGAGACTACAGACATACTACAGGAGATGGTCAGAGACTGCAGACATACTGCAAGAGATGGTCCAAGACTGCAGACATACTACAAGAGATGGTCAGAGACTGCAGCCATACTACAGGAGATGGTCAGAGACCGCAGACA